>NC_042617.1:496646037-496950471 GCF_901001135.1 Rhinatrema bivittatum
ACCGTGAACCACCATAGCCTACTACAATGACTAACAGACATCGGCATCACAGGAGCAGCTTTCAACTGGTTTAAGTCCTTCCTAGAGAACAGAACATACAAAGTTAAGATAAACAACAAGGAATCTCACCCCATCCAAGCCAAGATGGGGGTACCTCAAGGATCGTCACTCTCCCCCACCCTCTTCAACATTTACCTTCTCCCACTCTGTCAGCTACTTACTAACCTCAAGCTCACCCATTTCTTATACGCGTATGACATACAAATTCTCATCCCCATCACTGAGACCATACACAAAACCATGGCCTTCTGGAAAAAATGCCTCTCATCCATCAACGATCTTCTATCCAGCCTCAACCTGATACTAAACACCAACAAAACGGAAATCCTTATAATAGCACCGGATCAAGCTGCTCCGCCAACATCCAACAACTCTCCAGACACCTCAGGATATGCCACCGCACCTCAAGGCAGAGATCTGGGAGTACTACTAGACAACAGACTCAGCCTCAATAAATTCATAAATAACACTACAAAAGAATGCTACTTTAAATTACAAGTGCTAAAGAAACTAAAGCCCCTGCTACTCTACAGGGATTTCCGCACAGTACTCCAAGCCATCATTCTCCCCAAATTAGATTACTGCAATTCACTCCTGCAGGGCCTTCCCGCATACACCACCAAACCACTCCAGATGGTACTGAATGCCACTGCAAGGATCCTTACCAATGCCAAAAAAAGGGACCATATCACCCCGATCCTCCAGCATCTCCATTGGCTTCCCATCAAATACAGGATTCATTTCAAAACCTGCATGATGATTCATAAGGCCATACACAACATCTCTCCCCTCAACTTAACCTTCCAGCTTCAACTACACTCTTCTAAAAAACCAACCAGATGGGCATACCAGAACAGAATGATCACCCAATCTGCAAAATCTACCCTGAGGAAACGCGCTCTATCTACAGCGGGCCCGTCCCTCTGGAACTCCCTACCACCGGACCTCCGCCTTGAGCCATGCCACACTACTTTTAAAGTGAAACTCAAGACTTGGCTCTTCCGTCAAGCTTTCCCAGAGAGCTAAAGCAAGAAGAACAACAACCACCCTTGTCTTACAACAATAATGTAATGTCCATATTGCTTATATTACTTCAGTTATATGTTCCAAGTTGTGTTCTAAGTTGATCTTAGTTGTTTCATAATTGATTGTACTTTATTTTAGATTATCCGTTTATTATATACGATATGTTCCTTGTAAACCGCCTTCCCGGCGATAGTTATCTCTGTTAAATGTGAACCGGAGTGATATGTATTGTATACAGGAACTTCCGGTATATAAAAACCAAAAATAAATAAATAAATAAGAAAGTGAAGCAGATTTGTGAGGCAAGATTTGCCTTTGGTAAAGCTATGCTGACTTTCTTCCACTTTCACTTAGGAGAGGGGGAATGGAGAAGTGAACCTGGGGGGTGTGCCAAAGAAGGATGTGCCAAAAGAGGTTGTGCCAAACTATTTCCACCTTGGGTGCCTAGGTATGCCGTTGAGTACAATATCTTATGTTCCTATGTTCTTATGTTGATGTTCCTGCAATGGTGGGCCACCTGCTCTCTGGTCCTTTTGATGCCACTCCATCGGGATATGGCCTGCGTGATGATCCACCATATCTGGCCCTTGGTAGTCCTGGAAGTCTTCGCAGCCCAGCTGTAATTCTCCAGGACCCCAGCGATGAGTTGCTTGTTATCCTCCATGCTGAGCTTGCAAGCACGTAGACGTGGATGAGCTGCTGCTTGGCTGCCACATGAATGGGTTGCCACTTCTACTTCCAGAAAGGTGATGTCACTCTCCTAACTCTCACTCCAATTCCCATTTCCCTCCCCTTCCTGCACCTGCCCTGACAAATTCCCCACCCTCTTTTCTCTCTGTCTAGCCCTATCATAACATCCTCCTCCCTCCACACTCACCTGCCTAGACCCCTCCCCCTCCTGCATCCTCCTATCCCTTCCCTCCTCCCTATTTCTATCCTATGGTCCCTACTCCTCCTCCTGCTACCACTCCTGACCTCCTCCTCCCTCTTCTCCTTTGTTTTCCTGCCTCTCCTCCCTTTCCCCACACCTTTCATGCTCCATCCTCTCCCACTCCACTCCACTCCTTTCCTTTCCTCATCACTCCTCACTACAATGGGACAGACAAACAAACAAGACAAATGCACAAAAACTAACATTTTTCTTTCACACACAGATAAACACAATAGACAAAGATAAAGGTAAACAAATGATAAACAAATAACAGGACAACACAATCAAGAAATCGAATATAGAACTCCTCCAACTACTCCTCTAACTACGCACCAACTTCTCACCAATACTAAACTCCTCTCTTCCTCGAACTCCTGACACACCCTCAAAGAGGCAGCTGCAGGAAGCCAATATATATATATATATATATATATATATATATATATATATATATATATATATATATATATATATATATATATTTATTTATTTATTTATATATATAAAACCCCATACCATAAGTAAACTGACATGCAATGGGAGAGTCTCGCTCAACACGGTGTTTATATATACAATTTATCTTAATTTCCATAACCATGCCACTCTTTTATCATGGAACACTAATGCCATATTTCTACTATTTTTACTATGGCTTGATGAATCTAGGGATAAGATATCCAGATAAGTGTTAGAACGCTACTTTGGCTTTGTTGAAAATACATGCTGTGTATCTTTTAGATACACAAATAATGCATCCCATGAATCTTTTACAGTAGATTTGTGAACATGTTGCTGGGTATATTTAAGCACATTTTACATAGTGAACGTGTGTACATTTGTGCACATGATATAAAATACACATGCACGAGCGTGTGCACACGTCCATTTATCTGGGTGTATGGGTGTGCATGCACTTGTTTTAAAGCTATCCTGTGTGCTTAGTAAAAAAGTTATTTTCTACAGTTTGTTTTTAATCAGATAGTTGCTTGTTTCATGGAGTGTTCCCTTGTGTTGGTGTTGTTTGAAAAGGTAAATTAACTATCCATTTATTTACTCGTTATACCCCACTCATGATTTTATAAACTTCCTTTGTGATTCCTTTTAGCCATCTTTTTTCAAACTGAAGTGCCCTAACCTTGCAGCCTCTGTTCATAAGAAAGCATACCATTCTCTTGATCAATTTTGTTGCCTTCTGCACCTTTTCTAGTTCCTATGGGGGCAATATTTAGTTGCTGAGCAGCTCTACTAGTTAACTGGATAAACGTATCCAGCTAACTAGCAGGTTATATTCAGTGACGTGGGTTTGCCACTGAGTATACCTGGCTATCTTAAAGTTAGATATATTTAAGATAGTTAACTTATCTGACTAACTCCACTCCTCCTGCAAATGCCTCCTGCCTGCCCCAGACCACCCCAACTTATGCTGCTAAATTCTAGCTGGATAAATCTCTCAGTATGGTGGTTTTGCCATTTAGACAGATTTTTCAGTTATCTCACCAAATGGCTATTGAATATTGAGCACGACATGTCTTTTTTTGAGATGGGGTGACTAGAACCATGTACAGTATTCGAGGTATGGTTCATGGCTTGATACAGAAGCAAAAAGATATTGGTTGTTTTATTCTCCATTTTTTTTTTTTGGATCATTCTTAACATTCTACTTGCTTTTTTTTTTGTCTGCTGTGAGATGAATATTTCAACATATTTTTCACAAGGTTTCCATGGTCTTTCTCCCAGGTGGCGATTCTTAATATGCACCTTAGCATTGTATTCCTGTAGTTGGGCTTATTTTTCCCCATTAAATTTTCAATTCTGAGTCAGTTAGGCATAGGAGGTGCTGAAGTAAAAGGGGACTAGGACACCTAAAGGAGTTCTGATTGAAATATAACACCAGATAAAAAATATCTTCCATTTGAAGTTGTAAGATCTTCTATTAGCATATTTTCTTGAATCTAAAGGAACTTTGCTGACTCCCATAGATAACTGCATAGAAGACACTAGTTGACGTTCAACATCTATGTAATCAGTGATAAAGACTGTAGGCTGAGATGAAGAAGATTCCTGTTGCATTGTACGATTTTGGATGGGATTATTCTCAAACTTATTGGATGCTGAACAGCTAGGCGCAGAAGCCAAGGAAACTAAATCTGAAGTGGCCAAGAATAAGTTATCAAAATTATACCCATCTCTTTCCTTAACCTTGTTATTATCTTGGATATAAGTGGTACTGGAGGGAATGCATACAGAAATCCTTAATTCCATAGATGATGCATATCTGCAGGGGCAGATTGAGGGAAAATAGTGGCCCGGGGGATTTTTCTCCATACTGGCCCATGGGTACCCAATTACATATACAATATAATTTACATATATAATTTACATATTTAATTTACATATATATGTACACACCCCTATATTTCAGCATGCTACTCCCGTATCAACACAGTACTATTTGCCAAAACTCAAAGAATAACAACCCCACCTATAAAAAAGAATACCACAAATATTACACCAGAATCTAAAATATCAATACACCTCCTATCAGGAAAACAGAACAGGCCAAGCTACTACAGATCCCTACAGAGAAACCGCATACTAAAAGAATGCTTCCTCTCAGTCTTTGCAGGCAGAACACAAACTCTCACCAAATACAGAATAAAGCCACATAAAGTATAAATAAAAATGTGCAGACAAAAACTAAACTGTAAAACGTATCATGCCAGACTCTATACAGTGCAACAATGGAAAAACAAAAATGTCACCATTCCTCATGAAACAATCAAGATATATAAATCATGATTCATAATTATAAAATCATACTAATAAAATAATTTCAAAACAGCTGATGAATAGAATATCCAATAATTAAAGACTCAAGGAAATTTTGAAACCTTTACCAAACACCAATAAAATATTTCAAACAGCAGACACATCACATACTACCCAATAATTAAATTGGTAATCAAGAAAAATGAACTTAAAAAGCCACCTTTATTTACCCTCTCCAGCAGTTCTCCTACTCCTTTCCCTTGCAGGTGACGCCAGAAGCATCAGTCGCTGCTGAAGCTGTCCTCATGGTCCTCTTCCTTAGGGACCACAACCAATCTCTTCTCTCTCTCACTCACACACACACTAGTCATACCCTCAAGACCAGTTTCTGTCTCTCAAACACCAATCATCTCCCCAACCAGTCTCTCTTTCTCTCACTCACACACTAGCACACACATACCAGTCATCTCCCTGATCAGTCTCACACATACACATGTCACCTCTCTGGCCAGTCTCTCTCAATCACACAATGCTCTCGCTCTCTCTTACTTGCACAAAGGCTTTCAATCATACACATGCTCTCTCTATTTCACTTACACACAAGCTCTCAATTACACACATGTTCTATCTCACAGCCACAAGCCAGCCAAAAACATGCTCCATATCTCTTGCACACACACACACACTGACACACAGAAGCACCCTCCCTGTCTCACATACACATTACACTCACAGAAGCACCTTGCTTTCAGACTTGCATTTTTCACTTTTACTAAAATTGAAAGTGATGATCCCAACCATTAAATAAGAAAACCACATTCCTATCAGAAGGCGAAATGACACCCTTCCTTCAGGTTCTGTCCTCCCAAGGGACAGCCACCCACATCGTACAGCTTCTCTTGTTTTGCGCTTTCAGGCAATAAAGCAAGTGTCTTTCTTCAAACTATCAGTCATATGATTATTCATGTGGGAGATATGGAACCGAAAGACATCCTTAGTCAACTTCCCTTTTAAATGGGAAGATTCCAGTCTTAGTCATTTAAAAATATACATTTTCTAAAGGCTTAAAAAAATAGCTAAACCATTTCAGATTGGAACTATTCTAGTCTTCATGCTTAAATTATGCTAAAAAAAAAAAGAAAAACAACCCACCTGGCATCAGTATCTTAAATTTGTGATTTTGCTGAGATGAACATTTTAAATAGTTTAATTTATTTTGTTTTTGCTTTTGTATTTGTCTCTACCCACTTTGCTACATTTTATTTTCTAGAAGAGGGATGCTTAACATTCAGTAATTTAATCTTTCATCCAACTTTTCAAAAGTTGCACTATTCTCATACACACACACACACAAGCACCGTTCCTTTCTCACATACACACAGAAGCACCCTTCCGATCCAAGGCTTAACAGCTGGTCTCCGGCGGCGGTTCACTTCTTCGGCCCCCACCGGCCTCAGTTTGAATTTCTTCGGCCCTCTTGGTCTCTGGCGGGGGCCGAAGAAGTTAAAATCGAGGCCAGCGGCGGCCGAAGAAAAGAAGATGGGCGCCGCCCAGCCAGCCCCCGCTTGAGGCTGGCTGGGAGGCGCCCATCTTCTTTTCTTCGGCCGCCGCCGGCCTCGATTTTAATATCTGCGTCGGGGGCTGGCTGGGAGGTTCTCATCTTCATTTCTTCAGCCCGCGCTGGCTGATCTTCTTTTCTTCGGCCCCTGCCGGCTTGGCCTCCGGCAGGGGCTGACTTGAAGGCGCTGAGGCTGGGCTGAGAAAGAGCCACGCGGTCGAGACCACGTGACAAGGTAGACCGGCCCACTGGGGGATGCCCGATCCCCCGATAGGTCAATCCACCCCTGCATATCTGAAAGAAATAAAATTACAATATTGGGGCAATTTTAAGACTGCAGTCTGCAGATACTTTTTACCTTAAAGTTTGCAGAAATTTTCAAAATGAAAGCATGTGCATACTTTCATATAGAAAATTATCCCAGGAAAAGTACTCTCCATTATTACACCTGTTAATTTATACAGGTAGATTTCCCAAGAAAATTATACACATACTTTTATAAATTCAAAAGTATGCATGAAAGTACAAACTCCTCCCTAAACCCACCTCCTGGAAAACTTCCCTTTACTGTAAGTAAAAGTACAGTTTTACCCACATAAATGACTTTGAAAATCACTGTCCTTATGCAGAAATACAGGAATATCCTTTTTTATTACCTGCAATGTGAATATTTTTTAAGTTTTCTTTTCCTAAGAGAGAAAGTTTTAGCAAGTTTTTATAAATTAATAAAATCCTGAGTTATATAAAGACAATCTAGCTTTGAGCAAGTATTCTATTGATCTTGCAGGTGAATCTACTGTGAATATTATAAGCCGAACCCAGATCACTAACTTCAAACAGAATTGGAGGTACCTGTAGAGAGTTACACTGGCAGAAAGGCTTTTACTAAAGCCAGCAGAGCAGAGGTGAGGATAAGAAAAAAATTGCTTAATTAACATTTCAGCTGCATTGTAGGTTCAGCGATTTAAGATAGCTTAAACTATCCCTGATGTATTGAAGGAGATTTTTTTTTTTTTTACATTTCCTCAGATTTAGTCAATTCTACTTTAATTGGCATATCAGTGAGCAATGTGTTTTCATACGCAATTCATGTTTTGTATGCATGTTTCAATTGCTTTTGTTTTAAACCATGAAAATAAACAAAATATTTCTGGGATAGAAAGTAGTTTTATCAAATCATTGGCCTTTATATTAAGTTATGATTTTACTACTGGGAGGTCAATAGTGAAAAGGGTTTGTCTGGGTCAGACAAACCCTAAGATTTTAATTTCCCACCCAGCAGACTGACATTTCACCAGGTAACACCAGGTGCATTCTAAGGGCATGGTCTAAATTTATCCTGGCATCACCTAAAGTGACACCCCATTCTGTGGAAACAGGATTTTACCAAAGGAGTTCTTTGATCATTTGTATGTTAATTATATGGTATTTCTATAGCTTGACTCCTTCTACCTTTCATGTTCTTCCTCCATCCATCTCCATTTATCTCCCATCTCTCCCTTCACCTATTTCATCCATTCATTTTCAAACTCTGTGCTTGTTCCAATTCATCTTGATCTCTCTTTCTGTCCTCCCTCCAGTATCACCTTCCCTTCTTTTATCCCCTCTATCACCAGTTGTACCAGTTCAACTCTATCTAGCAGCTCTGAGCTACATGATGCTAGCAGCGCAGCTCAAAGCTAATAAATATCACATTGTGAGTCAGAAATGAGGTTCAGATAGGGAATGGGAACAACAGCGGCACTGGGACCAGGTGTGGAAGGCTTGTAATGTGTACAGAGAATTGGAGATATAGATGGCTATGGAAGAGGAAATAGCCGCAGAGTGGACCTGGGCAGCAACAGAAGCACCACTTTTCCAAAATTGTGTCACAAGCAGATTCCTCAGCTGCAGAATCTCAGGAAACTCTGGCCCCTTAGATACCTTTACAGAATACAGTTTTAAGATCTGCATCCAATTAGATACATCAGACTGATATAGCTGATAAAAAAGGTTGTTTCAAACCAAAAGTATAAAGCTTCAGGAATGCTGCAAGCAAGGGATGCAAATAGCTCCATGTCACTTATATAATTGTACAATATAAACTATACACTTTGACTCAGTTAGTAGGTATAATTATATGAACTGTCAGGATTAATCATTTTACAAAATCTGTAAGAAGACTAAAATTGGCAAACATCATAGTGAGTTAATCTATATATATATATAAAAAATACAACGGGTGAATTTTCAAATGGATATGTGTAAAAATAGTGCATATATGCGGGTATGTGAAACATTTGCATGTAAATCACACAAAGATGAGATTTCTACAATGTTCTCTCACCCTACCTTGATGGATTCACCCTACCTTGATGGACTTGATGGACTCACCCTACCTTGATGGACTCTCTACCAGGGTACTATCAAGCTAAGGTGAGAGAACATTGTAGAAATCTCATCTTTGTGTGACTTTCCTCTCTCAAAATCACGTCAAATCTTCACTGATGTATACTGTGCTGTTCGTACATCTCACAGTGCATGTAAAACTGGCCCTAAAACCCTAGACCACCATCAAAACCTCACCTTGAGTTATTAGCTGGCCCTCCTATAGTGGTATAAACAGTTTATAAAGAGTCTACCTGTTTGTATCTCTGGCTCTGTGAAATAAAAATATTGCAGGGTGTGATAAAATAGCTATGCAAATGTATTGCATTTGGATGAATCTTGGCCAGAGTTCATATACAAGTATCAGCAAGCCATTGTCATGTATAGTTTCAGTTTACCAGTGCCAGCCTATTCAATCATCTATCCCAGGAAAAAGACTGACCTTTTTTTTTAAATTTTGCAGCAGTTAAAACAATATTTAAGGTGTCAGCAAACTGATAAACTCAAAATGTCAGCAGACTAGAATACAAACTAAGCAAGTCGGTGACAAATCTAAAATGACGGCAACCTAGAGAACTGACCTGACACCAGATGATGTTTCATAGGAGAACTGCATCAGGGGTTGATTATATGTAGATTACTTATCTCAATGGAGGCTATTCAAGAAGTCAATTTGTCTCCATTATCAGCTTGTCTCAGGCATCTTTTATTCTGCTTACATGTTGTCACCATATACCACAGTTTAAATGCCGAGACATGGAATGATATCATCAGTATGCAATCATAGATAATCATTGGTTCTGAAATGTAGCACAAAGAGCTGCTTATTATTGGATTGTACCAGCTAAATGAACATCATGATAATCATGGCAGTGCTAAAATGCAGTGTTGTTAGCTGCAGGCTATATACTGTAGGAAAACATAAATATTGGTGAAATTATATGCAACAGTGGCTTGCTGATACCCTGTGTAGGAACACTGTTTGATATTTTTTGAGTGGCATTCTTATAATCTCCATAAAGATGTAATTTTCACTTTGGAGTGATATAGCCACATAAGAGCAACGCATATTTTAAAAATTGTAAATTATGTTCTAATAAGCATGTGCATGAGTAAAAAAAAAGGGGTGGAGTTGGGGGCATGTCAGGGGTGTTCCAAGATGGACCCAAAATTTATATGCATAAACCCGAATTGTAAATCTGGTGGGCACAGTGCGTGGCAGGCTGTTGGCCGCATGTTTACTTCTGCTCTTGATGAGGTGTAAGTCTGTATAAATCTCTCCTTAGGCCTAAAACGACTGAATGACAGGTCTGGATCAACCTGGGGGAGTGTAGGCTGAAGAACCAAAGGTGTCTGGACACCCCCCTACCTACCCTCCCTCCCTCTTCCCCTCTCTTCCCCGACCCCTTTGAAGGCCCTACCTTTTTTTATTTTCTTTATTTCCGAACTTACGCCAGGCTGCCGGCGCACGATCCCCCAGCACAGCGGCAAATGGCTGCTGTACCGGCCACCTCCAGCTCTGCCCCCCACCCCCGGACTGCTCCTCCCTGCCCCCCTGACTGCCCCTTTTCTTGGGCTCGGCACTTCTGCCCCTTTAAAGATGCGCGCGGTGTGCACAAGGCCCGGCCCCGCGTGTAACCCTCGTTTTCCCCATATGCAGGGAATTTAAAATGTAGCTGATGTAACCCTCGTTTTCCCCATATGCAGGGAATTTAAAATGTAGCTGATTGTGCGTATATTCATTAGAACTTTCTCATTTTTAATGCATGCAAGTAAGCAGATTTTAAAACATGCTCATGTGAAGGACATTCCAAGTTTTACCAATTAGTCCACCAATTTTCCCAGGCCATGTCAAGGTCATCCAGACACCTTTGGTTCTTCAGCCTACACTGTCCCAGGTTGAGCAGACTGGGAGAGAACTGGGGGAGCCCTGATCTCATTGCCGCATGTAAACTGGGCAAATCTCTTCTCCCCGCGTGCCGGCCCGGATTTTATAACATGCTTGCGCCGGTGTGCACGTGTTATAAAATTGCGCGCCCATATGTGCGCGCCGGGTAGCATGTGCACATGGAGGCACGCCCATATTTTTTAAAAATCTACCTGAATATGTTTGCTCGAGTAACCGCTTAAAATTAGGAGCACAAAATGCCAGTGGGCAAATTATGTGTGTGTGCATGGATAACCGCGTGCTTGTGTTAAAGTTACCGTCCCTGTCTAATACAGTAGTTCTGTTTAATAGTGCACTGGAGTTAATACTAATGCATTGGATTGTTCACGATGGAATAAAAAGACTATCATATGTCAGATTTTTAATTTGAGAAAGTCTATGCAGAGTTTCAGCAATGGAAGACAGAGGAACCAACATTTTCAGCTTGCTGTTCTTAAATGTCATATTTTATACAGAACTCTGATTTGAATATAATATCCCTTAATGTAATCAACTTAACAATCTGATTAAGAAAAAGTTTATTTGTTTACAAAAAGAAAATCATGATTTATTATTAATGCTGAAGACCCATTTATTCTGTAAATAATTTATGAAATTGAAGGGAGGATAGATTAAACATTGTACATTATCTCCAGACTGCTTTAAAAAGTATACAATTGTGAGCTGTGATACTCTTTAAAAAAAAGTCTGACGATCTTACACTGATTGCACAAAAATTGGAATTAGATGGTGCATGAATGCAGATGACTATTACCTCCAGAGGAGAATTTGTTAATGTGATACAGTTGATTTCCCAGCATTTTTTTTTATTCATAATCCAATAATGCAGAGATAACAAGAGAAATGCCTGTGATTAAAGGAGGGGATTTTAATCAACTAGTAGACCTAGTATTGGACAGAAGCTTGCAGATTAAAGGAAAGCCCACTAAGTCTCTGCAAGTAATTAATTTTATAATGAATGAAGGGGGATTAATAAATCCTTGGTGACTGATTAATCCAATTGGAAGAGGCTACACCGTCTTCTCTCCTTTTGCCCAAGCTAATAGGCTGCCAACTATATCATCATATTCTAAGCCTAGTTTGTTTTTGTATTCACAATTTTATTCCTCTCTTTCATACTCATCTAGTCACATCCTAATACCTCAGTGATGGGCTCCACACACTTGTCACGTGCATGCAAACCATTTCCACATATTCACCTTTCCCTCCTTTCATCTTCTCAAACTTATAGCAACCCCGGATGTAACAAAATATTCCCAGGACTATAGAAAGAGAAGACAGATGCCATGCTTGAATATTGGTCTATTACATTGTCAAACATTACTTTACCACTCTGTCTACTTATAACCTAGGTAGTACCACTACATGGTGTCAGATATGTAGCATACAACCTCATGCACATATCTGATTCACATCCCTGTCTCAAATCCACATAGACACTTGTAGTTATGACATATCTATTCTGTAATAAATTATCCCAGTAGAACACAGGTTAAACAGGAAATGACAACTCACAGAAGATGTATAAACCAGATAGGGATGGTAACTTTCAAAAAGGTGTGTGGGTGCACATATAAACGTGTGTGTGGTCACGTGCCCAGAGCCACGGCAATTTTATAACATGCATACACATACATGTGCATGTTATAAAATAGTCTAGGCATGTATATATGTGTACCTAATTTTAAGCTCATGTGTACCAGCAACGTAAATCGGCTTACGGACTCGCATCTGAGGGGATTTTATAATAGATGCTCATCCAGCCAATAACTAGTTTCACTAGTTCATCTAACAGTTTGCCCAGTATACAGATAGGTCCACCCAACCCCCCTGGTTCTTTACTATACAGTCTCCCCAGTTACCACAGACCCCTCAAACACCTCAAAGACTCCTGTAATTTTTTTTTTAGATATATACCTCCTC
The DNA here is from genome assembly GCF_901001135.1 of Rhinatrema bivittatum. NCBI lineage: Eukaryota > Metazoa > Chordata > Amphibia > Gymnophiona > Rhinatrematidae > Rhinatrema > Rhinatrema bivittatum. The sequence continues at coordinate 496,658,620 of NC_042617.1, forward strand.
CATAGCAGAAGTAAATTTATGCAGCACTGGAGTATAGGTAATTGCATGCATAAATGTATGTGCCCTGGTGCATAGGTACTTGCATGCACATCTTTTAGCCCTGCCCTGGAACGCCTACACCACACTCCACACTCCACCCCTTTTTTCTCTGATTCTAAATATTCGCACATCGAGACATGTGCACACATGTAGATGGCTTCTAAAACCAGGGGGACATGCATGCCCTACATGAGTGCCCATCTCTTAATTTTGGCACGTGCCCAGCTTTTAAAATTCATCAAAGAAGAATGTTGTTATTACGTGATTTAGTGGATCCTTGTGTGCTGTGGAGATGACCATGCCCACGGGGAGGAGCCCCATGAGGAGCCACAGCACTAGGCTAGACTCTATGAACAAAAACACTGGTTATTGAACTCTTTATTTATACAGCTTGAAATAGCCACCAGGTGGCAGTGATGAGTTGTAGTCTCAGGGATCTCAGCAGCGGGAGCCCTTCTCTCCAAGATGACATCAGGAGGTTCCGCAGCAGGAACTACTGTAGGTGAGACAGATGAGATGTTAATGTATTCACTCGGTGTTAGCTGTTATGCGATTCCACCAGATAGTCGAAGATGTTACAGGCACTGAGGCAGGGAGAGCAGACCCTCAAGGAGCGAGTGCCTGATCCCTGAATGAAACCTGAAAATAGAACAGAGGGCCCCTGATGACTGGGTACCCAAGTTAATAGTCAAATCCCAAAGGGCAGAAGGAGAGCTTCCTGCAGGCAGCAGTGAAGCGGCAGAGTAGCGCAGACAGGAACAGTCAGACTATTCGAGCCTTTGCCAACTCAATGAGCTAGCAATCTTGAGAAGTAGATATACCTGGATCGGCGTGGCGTCAGATGAGGGGACGCCCTCGAGGTTCGCGCCACTGGGCGTACTTAGACGTGGGTTGCGCACATACGCGTACCCTAGCAGGTACCTGGGAGGAGCAATGGCGTACGGCTGCACCATAGCCATTCCGGGGACGCCAGAGAAGTCAGCTAGACAACACTGCCGTAGCCATCTTGTCCATGTAAGCGGGAGGAGCCGAGATAGGAGTGCAACAAGTGGGGTGAAGCCATCGAAGACCGACGGACGCAACAAAGAAATTACTCTGCCCTTGGAAAGTGCAATATGAGATACTGCAGGGTTCAATCCACATCTTTTTAATATAAATATGGATTATTTGTGTAAGGTCTTCAGGAAGACAGAATTGAACTTTCATTGATATGCTGATGATATTTAGATCTATTATCCAATTATAGGATGTTGACCAAAGGAGATAAGAAAGTTCAATCTGGAATTACAATCAGTAGTTTGGAAAAGGCTTCAGTTAAATGTAAGTCTAAATCTTTATGGAAAGGTAACAAGACCCTCATGTGACTTTTCAAATTGAGATGAATTGAATGGAGTGAAAATTCCTTTGCAGATTTTGATCTGGAATTTAGATATTAAGGTAGATTCTACCCTCTTGCTAGATGGTCAATTTTCTGCTATGGTATAGATCAATTTGGATATCTTCGTATGGTGCATCCCTATTTATCTCCCACAAATTTAAAATCAGTAGTACAGGTGTTAGTTATGTCCTACTTAGACTACTGTAATGTGATATGTTTTGGCCTCCCTGAAGGAGACACCAACTGATGCAGCATATAGTAGACATAATTTTAGATGTCCTAGGTGTGAGGCATCACGCTACTCCTTTATTGAAGAAATTGCATTGACTGGAAGGTATAATAAAAAGTAAATCCAGAGGGGAATACTGGACTGCAATACCCTGTTTAAAGACTGGCTTTGTCTTAAGTAATGGAAAGGAACCTTATAAGAGTAAACCTTCAAAGAACATGTGCATTTACACAACTCAGAATGACATAAGTAACTACCACTTCACAGCCTAGAACAAATGGAAAGTACTCCCTCAAGAAATACTAGCAATCAAATTGCCAGTAAGTTGTGGATATAATACAATTCTATATACAGAAATACCACACATGAAATCAACAAGTTCAAAATCATAATAACGCAAAAATTAAACATAAATGCTAGTTAAGGGCAAATAAAACATCCATTCACCATTTAAAAGATCACGTTTTCAGTGGCCAATTTAGGTTACTATTAGCCTATTAAATAGGATCGAGGTCCCTGAAGAATTGAATAGCCAGGTTTATATCATAAGAACATAAGAAATTACCATATTGGATCAGACCAAGTTTCCATCAAGCCCAGCATCCTGTTTCCAAAGTGGCCAATCCAGGCTACAAGAACCTGGCAAGTACCCACTGAGTAGATCCCATGCTACTGATGCCAGTAAAAGCAGTGGCTATTCCTTAAATCAACGTGATTAATAGCAGTTATTGAACTTCTCATCCAAGAACATAAGAACATGCCATACTGGGTCAGACCAAGGGACCATCAAGCCCAGCATCCTGTCTCCAACAGTAGCCAATCCAGGCCACAAGAACCTGACAAGTTCCTAAAAACTAAGTCTATCCCATGTTACTGTTGCTAGTAATAGCAGTGGCCATTTTCTAAGTCCACTTAATTAATAGCAGGTAATGGACCTCTCCTCCAAGAACTTATCCAATCTTATTTAAACACAGCTACACTAACTGCACTAACCACATCAAAGAAGGTTATCAGCATAGGGACAAGATCTTGGAGGTGGGCAGAAGAGAGAGGGTGAGAGAACCAGGGATGGGGCAAGTAAAGAAGGAGAATTGGGAATTTATTTATTTATTTATTTATTATATCCTGCTTTTTGGCACTTCAAGGTAGATTATATTCAAGTATTATAGTTATTTCCCTATCCCCACAGGGTTTATAATCTAATTTTGTACCTGAAGCAATGGAAGGTAAGGTGACAAGGAACAACAGTGGGATTTGAACCCTGGTTTTGCTGGGTTGTAGCCTACTAGGTACTCCTCCATTCCTGCTACTCCTCCAATTTTTCCAAACCTTTTTTAAACCCATCTACACTAATTGTGTTGTGTGTGCCGGCTGCGGTAGGCCATGGCCAGGCCCTCTTACCCTCTGCTGCCGAATCCAGTGTCTGGCTCCAAGTCCCTCGCGGTGGTATGCTGCTGGCTCCATCCTCGAGCCACCCCGGTGCTCCTGATACTGCGACAAGCTCCTGTGTTCCACGGCGGGCCTCTCTGCGTGGCCCATGGAGAGACGCCGTCGCTCAATGTTACCTTTAAAGGGCCCGTGGTGGGAATTTGGCGGTGGGCCCAGATGATGATTTCGCTGAAGCTCCGGTATATAAGGCCGGGCTCAGCTCCTGTTAGTCGCCTTTGCATCAGGTCTCCACGCTGGTTGTGTACTTCGTTGCCTCCTGGTGATTCCTCTGTGTTCTTGGTTTCTGTTTCCTTCAAGTTCCTCTTCCTGGTTGTCTTCTCCGTTCCTGCGTTCCTGCTATCTAGCTTCCCATTTGGACTGATCTCCTTCTGGACTTGACCTCTGCTTTGCCCGACCACTCCACTGATCTTCTCCTGGACCCAAACTCTGCTTTGCCCGACTACATTATTGATCTTCTCCTGGACCCGACCTCTTCTTTGCCCGACTACGCTATTGATCTTCTCCTGGACCTGACCTCTGCTTTGCTTGACCACGCTATGGATCTTCTCCTAGTCCAGACCTCCGCTTTGCCTGACCAAGCTACTGATCATCTTCTAGTCCTGACCTCAACCTTGCCTTGACACCACTCTACGATTGCCACCAGCCCTGACTCCAGCTTCTTTGGCCTGTTCTTGCTCAGGTGCCCCCTGTCAGACTTTGGTTCCTATTGGCGCTTGGGTCTCAGCCTCATCCAGTACTGACTCTCCAGTTCAGCTGTTGCTGCCACTGGGCTGACCGCACCATCCTTTCTCCGACAACTACATACAGAGGCCCACCTAAGTCTAGCCAGCCCCAGTACCCAAAGGCTCAACCCGCGGGGAACGATGGCTGATATTGGCGAAGCTCCAGCCAGCCTCCTTCAGTCAGCCCACTCTGCCTTCCAAAGGTGGGAACCCGTAGGATCCCTCCTACGGGTAGCATCAACCCCACCTCGGCCCTAGGGTCTACCTCCTGTGCAACAAATTGCACTAACCACATCCTCTGGCAACAAATTTCAGAGCTTAATTTGGCACTGAGTGAAAAGGAATTTCCTCCAATTAGTTTTAAATGTGCTACTTTACACCTCTGAACTTTTGGAATTAGAAAGCAATATTAATCCCCAGTCAGAATGGAAATTGTGTGTGATTATTGTTTGCAGTTCCAAGCAGTTTTGTTTTTGAACAAAATTCCTGCAAACTAGGAGCTGTGCTTTAGAAACACCCCCCCCCCCCCCCACCACCACCACCACCTCCACCACCAACCCATCCTGCTTATTAATTATGTCAGAGCAGAAGAATTATTAGGGATATGCGGCATAACTATTATGTCTCTCCATTACTTTTTCTGCACTATCTATTTAGCAGAATGCATGGTGTTCACCTGCATTAAGCGGCAATTCCTACTCTTAACAGGGGTAAATGCATGGAGAGGCAGTTATTACCATAAACAAATTGCTGGGCAGACTAGATGAACCATTTGGTCTTTATCTGCCATTATTATGTTACTATGTATAATTGAAACTCTAGGAATAAAATTTTGACTTGACACTAACAGAATATTACTTTGCATTGGTGATATATTTATGTTCCTCAATTCCCCTGAATACTTGGCAAAACATTCAATAGAAGACATTTTAAGGTTTGGAAAGTTCTTTGGCTTCAATTGTAGCTTTTAAAAAACCATCTCCTTTTATGATAACTAACTCTGAGGAGCTGAGAAAATTTAGTTATGGTAGCAAATATATAACATAATGGGATTGCTTATTTTATCTAAAATTTTAAGCTTCTAAGGCTAACTATTTTCATTTGTTATTCTCCATTACTGAAGATGTTGCCAGATGTAGTGATTTATGCTTAAATTGGTGGAAGCAGATGTTTATTGTTTAATGAATACTCTTACCCAGTTGCTTTATTTGCTCATAATGAGGATAACTTTCAAACAACTCCACATGGGCCTATATAAGCATATTTATGGGTTCATGCAAATTTGACATTGTATTTTAGAATTTGTGCAGCTCCATCTACACAGATTCTAAATTACATGTATCCATACTCCCTAAAGTACATGTACATGCTCATTTCTTATTTTGTGCAGTTTCACGCAAAAGTAGGAGGTTTAGTATCTGTGTACTTTTTCACAAGTGTGTGTGCACTTTTGCTGGGGTGGGTTTATTCCATGATGACCTCCACTCCCCCCCCCCGCCCAAAAAAAAAAGGCAACCTAATTTTACCAACAGGGTCGTGGCAAGGCAGGATTCTCTGGTAGTGAATATTGAGCTTCAGCTCTTCCCCATCCAGAGGGTCTAAAGAAACAACTGTCTAATGTGACAGGTCTGGAGAGGCCTGCAGAATGTATATAATCATGAAGCTTCCTATCCCTGCAGGGTATGTACCATGTGGGAAATAGGAAGGGAGGTGGGAGCAGGGAAGTGGAGATTTGGGGGTGAGGTGGGTTGGGAATTGGAGGTGGAGTGTGGGGGCCAAATTTAGGGAGGTAGGGGTTGAGAAGGGTAGTGCTAGACCAAAAGCCAAACAGTATATATTGATGTGTGAAGGAACAGCAAAGAGCTACAAGTACAAATGCAAAACACTGCAAAAAAAGGAAACGTTCAATTGACATACCTAGGAACCCTTGGGATTTCTCCTGTAGATTCAGGAAATTTTCATCAATTTCTGAGTCCTAGGACAAACACTAAAATGCTCCGGGCTTCTCTGTTTACTGCTCCAGCCACTCCCTGCCTGGAGGTAAGGAAGAGGTAAGCCTTGAGCACCCCGCTGTAGGCATCATATGGAGAGAAAATGCAGCTGTAATTCCAGGACTTGGGACTCACCTGAGGTAGAATAAGGGTGAACCAGTTTGTGAGGTGTGACTTATAAGGGAATGGGAGCAAAGAGAGTGCTAGGGTCAGAGAGGGAGAAAGGGAAAGAATGTTGGGGGTCTCCCTGGAGGAGAAAAAGTGTTGGTGGTGACAGAGAGAGATAATGTGGATTAGCAGAGAAAGGGTGGAACAGAGAAAATTGATGGAATGAGGGTGAAAGGTTTAAACCCCCTCCTTTGTGGCGTGACCTCCCTCCCACTTTTGGTGGCTGAATGTGATAATGGACTGTTTTTCAGATGTTTCAACTTAGGAGTCACTCGGTGTTCACAAAGGGGGCAGCTAACAGGAATACTCACCATCCTTTCAGGGCCCCATACCAGGACTAAAGGGAATTACATGTATCTGAACAGTCCCTCAGGGGTAGAAGGGGAAGGCAGAGATTTAAATAAGAAATCAGATGGAATCACTGTATTTTTTTTTAATTTATATATTTATTGATTTTCCATATTTGAAACAGAAAGAACAAAAATACAATAAGTTTGGTACAGTTAATAACCCTCCAAACTTAATCCTTCAGCAATTATTATTAAGTAATCATACATTTTGTTTTTTATAGCATAATCAATGGAAATAAGTACTTTTGTCAACCTTTAAACAGAGGCTTGGAAATTATTAGGAGATACTATATAACATATCATTTGGTTTGGTACAGTTAATAACCCTCCAAACTTAATCCATGGAAGGAGAAATTTTAACCTGTTAATTTTCTTTCCACGAATCCCACTACACCGGTCTAGGACCTTCCTGGAAAGTTGGGCCACTCTATGAAGGAGACAGTTTGGTTGTCAGGTACCTGTCATGTACATAGGTACTTCAGAACTATATTTTGGAGCTTCTTCACATGTTGGATCTTCCTTTACAACCTTTGGGGCAGATTTTAAAAGGTACACGCGCGGCATACCTTTGTGCATGCTACCCAGCGCACACAAGTGTACGCCCGATTTTATAATATGTGCGCGCAGCCGCGCGCATGTTATAAAATCAGGGGTCGGCGCACGCAAGGGGTTGCACCCTAGTGCACCTTGTGCATGCCAAGCCCTCGGGCAGACCAGCTGGCTTTCCCCGTTACCCCTCCCCCACCTTCTCCTCCCTTCCACTACCTGTCCTGTCCCCCAGCCCGAAGAAAAACAGAAACGTACCTTTATCTCACAAGTTACGCCTGCCAGAGGCAGGCGTAACTTGTGCGCACCAGCCAACTGCCAGCGCGCAATCCCCCTGTGCCAGAGTCCTCGGCCACGCCTCCTGGACTGCCCCCAGACTGTCTACCCTGCCCCCGGACTGCCCGATGCTCGTAACCCCCCCCCCCCCTCCTGGATTTACGCACGTAGGTCTTTGAAAATCTGCCTCTTTTTTTTTTTGCCTGCCCTCCCTTTGTTGTGTTATTTCTGTTTCTTCACAGGGTATGGATAGACAATGAAGAAGGTACAGAGAAGGGCAACCAAATTGATAAAAGGGATGGAACAGCTGCCCTATGAGGAAAGACTAAAGAGGTTAGGGCTTTTCAGCTTGGAGAAGAGACGGCTGAGGGGGGATATGATAGAGGTGTTAAAAATCATGAGAGGTCTGGAACAGGTAAATGAGAATTGGTTATTTATTCTTTCGGACAATAGAAGGACTAGGGGGCACTCCATGAAGTTAGCATGTAGCACATTTAAAACTAAACAGATACAATTCTTTTTCACTCAACGCACAATTAAACTCTGGAATTTGTTGCCAGGGGATGTGGTTAGTGCAGTTAGTGTAGCTGGGTTTAAAAAAGGTTTGGATAAGTTTTTGGAGGAGAAGTCCATTACCTGCTATTAATCAATTTTACTTAGAAATAAGCCACTGCTAATTACTAGCATCAGTAGCATGGTATATACTTAGTTGTTGGATACATGCCAGGTACTTGTAGCCTGGATTGGCCACTGTTCGAAACAGGATGCTGGGCTTGATGGACCATTGGTTTGACCTAGTATGGCAATTTCTTATGTTCTTATGTTCTAATGTGCTCTAAGAGAATGTTCTCGCTATAGCAGAATATTTTAGAATGTTTGGAGTTTTTTATTAATTTGAATGTTTATGATCTGTTCAAAGCTTTGTCATAGGAATTATGGATTTTCTCTGTGCTGCACCACCTCCAATCAGTAGTGTTGATGTCAAAAAGGAAAGATGCATTCTCTGCCTCCATATACTGGTATGGGCATATAACCACTCATCTTGACTGGTATAGCAGGATTCATGGAAAGAATAATTAACCAGTAAAAATGTCTCCTTTGTGTGGGTCCTTCTTCAATATATGAGGTGCAAGTGGGTGATAGCATGAAGTAATTGGAACATCAATGAGTCCCTGATAGCACACACTTGGGAGCTTTAATGTGAAAGTTTTCTAATACTCCTTTTGTCTATCTCTCTAATAGAAGACAGGGGTCCAGAGGAATCTATGTTCTGGCAGGCAGACCTCCATTGCCATGTGGGACTTCCAGAGATATGTGTTGGCATTACGATAAAGGAATTTCCAGTTGGAATCTGGGTCTGAGGGCCACTTTTAGAGGACAGGGATGCATGCCTAGATATATGCTGGCCAGTGTGTGGATGTGAGAGTGAGTGTAGTAGGCTGTCCTGAAAGGGGCTTAACTCTGGGAGGACACCGCATGCTTAAGAAGAAAACACACACAGAATTAAACTTTTAATCTAAATCAAGGCTTCTCAAACCTGTCCTGGGGGATCCCATAACAAGTCAGGTTTTCAGGATATCCACAATGAATATGCATGAAATAAATGTGCATATCATGGAAACTTAATTTGCAAATTTATCTTATGCATATTCATTGTGGATATGCTGAAAGCCTGTGGCTGTGGGATCTTCAGGTCAGGTTTGAGAAGCTCTGATCTATATATTATCATAACATTTAATATGTAAAATAAACAAAAAGGGGCAGATTTTCAAAGCCCTAGGCACATAAATCTGGGAGGATTTACGCGTGTAGGGAGGGTTATGCGCGCCGGGCCTATTTTCAAAAGGCCCAACGGTGCACGAAAAGCCCCAGGACATGTGTAAGTCTCGGGGCTTGAAAAAAGGGGCAGGGGCATGGGTGGAGTGTGGGTGGGGCGTGGGTGGGGCCGGATCCTCTAGGCACAGCAGCCATTTAGCGCTGTGCCCAGGATCACGGGCCAGCCATCGGCCGGCGCGCACAACCTACGCGTGCCCGGAGGCAGGTGCAACTTATAAAATAAAGATTGGGGGTTTTTTTAGGTAGGGCTGGGGGGCGGGTTAGGTAGGGGAAGGGAGGGAACGGTGGGGGGGAGGAAGGAAAGTTCCCTCTGAGGAAAGCCATCTGGGCTCCCCTAGGGCTCGGCACACGCAAGTTGCACTAGTGTGCATCCCCTAGCACGTGCCGAACCCGGATTTTATAACATACGCGCAGCTGCGCGCGCATTTTATAAAATCGAGCATACATTTGTGCACGTCGGGTTACATGCACAAATGTACGCCTGCGTGTACGTCTTAAAATCCGGCCCAAAATGAGTAGGTATGGAAAAACCTAGGGGTAAAAACTATTTACATAAATTTAAGAGCACAGAAAGCACTGGAGGCCAGGTCTTGATACTACTACTACTATTACTACTACTATTACTTAGCATGCTTTTAGCACTATTCAATGTACACAGCACTGTACAAAAATATATAAGAGACAGTCCCTCCTCAGTATGCATTACAATCTAATTATGACAAACATACAGGCCAAAAAAGACTGGAGAATTTCATTTATTAACATAATGGTAAATTTTAATAACGTTGTACATGGAACAATCAGGGATTAATATTTAAAAGAAGCCTTAAAAAGATGGATTTTTAGACAGGATTTAAAAGAGACACAAGAGGGAGCATTATGCACCAGCTCAGGAAGACTATTTCAAGCATATGGTACATCCAAGTGAGAAGCATGTAGTTGGACATTGGCATTAGAGAAGGAGGACAAAGATAGAAGTGACTTACTTGATGAATGGAGTACACCAGGAGGGTGCAGAGAGAGAGATAAGAGAGGACAGTAGTGAGGAGCTGTAGAGTGAAAGCTTCTTTAGCAGAGTAAGAGGAGCTTGAACTGAAGATAGGGAGCCAATATAATGACGTGAGAAGAGAGTTATATAAGTGTAGCAACTTTGGCTAACGATTAGTCACACAACTGAATTTTGTACAGATTGTAGCGAAAAGAGATGGCTTATTGGGAGACATGTGAGGAGTAGTTTGCAATAGTGTAAGAAAGAGGTGATAAGAGCGTGGATAAGGATTTTGGTAGTGTGTTCAGAAAAGAAAAGACAATTTTGGTTGATGTTATATAGAAAGAAATGGCACATTTTAATAGTGTTTTTGATATGTGTAGAGATGGAAAAAGAGATATTGAAGATAACACCAAGATTACAGGGAGCATTACAGTGTTATCCACAGAAATAGTGAAAGGAGGAAGAGGGAAAGTGAGCTTAGGGGGAAAGAAAAGGAGCCATATTTTGGTCATGTTGAGTTTAAGGTGGTGATAAGACATCCAAGCAGCAATGGCAGACAAGCAGGCTGAAGTTATGGTTAAGCAGTGTTTGGGTGGATCCTTGGGTACTGTGGCAGATGACCACGCCCATGGAGAGGAGCCCCGTGAGGAGCCACAGTACTAGGCTAGACTCAGAACTCACAAACACAGTTAGTTCTTTATTATACAGCTTGAAGAGTACCACCAGAGGTGGCAGTAGTGAGGCAGTCTGGTAGTAGCAGTCTCAGGGACCTCGGCAGAGGGAACCCTTCTCACCCTGTTGGTATAGGAAGGTTCCGAAGCAGGTTTCCCTGCAAGGTAGTACTGTGGATGAGACAGACTGAGAGTTAGAGTACTCACTAGGTGTTTGCTGTAGGTATGCGATTCCATCAGGTTGAAGAAGATAGTGCAGGCATCGAGGCAGGGAGAGCAGGCCCTCGAGGAGCGAGCACCTGTTCCCTGTAAGGCACCTGAAATAAAGCAGAGGGCCCCTGAGGAGCAGGTACCCAGATTAGCAGTTACCCTGAAGGGCAAAGAGAGAGCTTCCAGCGGCAGCACGGAAGTGGCAGAGTAGCGTAGACAGGAAGGGATTTGAGTTCTTGCTAACTCAACGAGCTAGCAAATTAGAATAGGTTATATATCTAGATGGCGTGATGTCAGCAAGGGTAGACGCCCCTGAGGTTCGCGCCAAGGTTGGAATAAAGACGTGGGTGACACGCGCGCGTACCCTAGTAGGTACCTGGGAGGAGCATGACGGGAGGCTGCACCACAGCCTTTCCGGGGATGCCGGAGAGGTTGGCTTGTAGACGCGGCGTTAGCCATCTTTCCTAGGTAAGTGGGAGGAGCCGTGAACAAGGTGAGGCAAACGGGGCGAAACTGACTAGCACCGAAGGATGCAACAGTACCCTCCTTCAAAGGGCGTCCACACTGTTTCCTACCAGGTCTTGTTTTCTGAGGGTGCAATCTATGGAAGTCCTGTAGCATCTCTTTATCCAGAATATTTATTTATTTATTTATTTGGATTATTTTATATACCGAAGTATAGCAGGCTGCCTTCACTCCAGTTTACAATGAAACCAACATCATACATAAAACACATTCATAACGAACATATTGAAACGTGTATAGACAACTAGTAACAATTCGGCATATGTCAGAAATGTGAGGATAGATATAAGAGAGTAAGACTTACAAATTGGACTTGCAGTGGGAGAGCAAGTATAATTAAGCATTTAAATACATAACTAAACTGAAAACACGCTTGGGTGTGTTAAGGAGACTTATACAAAAGGGAAAAGAGAAGTGGGAGGGAAAGAAGGAAAGGGTCCTAGGGGGCCATGGGAGGAAAAAATGTGCATGACATAATTTGAATAGAGGAGTAAAGGAGAAAAGGTATGGGGGGTAGGAAGTAAATAGAACATGGTTAGAAGGGGAGGTAGGTAAGTATAGCATGGTTAGCAGAGGAAGTAAGTCTGATCGGATGGGATTAGATTAACTAACTCCGTCATATTAGCAAAGGAGTTCAAGAGTTTACTTCAGGTCCATAACCCTCCCATGATAGCAGGTATTCCCATACTCTGCCCCTTTTTCTCACATCGAGAATAGCATCTAACTTGTATTCAATGTCTTCTTCTGCATCAATACCCTAGTAGGTACCTGGGAGGAGCATGGTGGGAGGCTGCACCACAGCCGTTCCAGGGACGCCGGAGAGGTTGGCTTGTAGACGTGGCGGTAGCCATCTTTCCTAGGTAAGCGGAAGGAGCCGTGAACAAGGTGAGGCAAACGGGGTGAAGCCGTGTAGCACCGACGGATGCAACAGCTAAGATCTGGTACTGGATTCCTGATGAAATTTCTGGTATATAGAGATAAATCTTGGAATCATCAGAATAAAGATGGTATTGAAAGTTATGAAAGGAAATCATAACTTTGAAGCTGGGGGCTGTGGTGGTTACCTCATGCCCAACAACTCACGAGCAGCCATGAAGCCCTCTGAGGCTCTACGACATCCACCAGCCTTCTGAAGTCCATTCACAGTTTGCAGATATCCTTCCCCCTCCTCTGTACTGTATTTCTGATAGCAACTGCCAACTCCTGCTCATTGGTAAACTTTATGTGAGCTGGTCACTCACCCCTGCTGGGAGCCAACCACTGTATGCTGTGCTGCAGAAGGTGATGATGCTGGCATCCTGGATGCCTGGAGATGATGGGGCCTGGCTGCAGCAGCTTCTCAGTGGAAGGTGAAGATCATGAGTGGGGAAAGGGATCTCTGAGCAGCACTCTGGGAAGTGACTAGGAGTAGTTGCTTCCTCTTTCCTTTCACCCCCAGGTCCTGCATAACCAATAGTTCATGCTGTGTTGTTATGGGAGTCTCAGTTTAGTGGACCCTTGGGCCGACCTGCAGAAGACTGGGAAAAGTTGGTCAATGTCTCTAGTATATGGCAGGCTGGGAAGCAGATGTTCAGACTGGACTTAGAGGTGCTCTTCACCCTAGAAGCTGGTACTCCCCCGGGAGGAGCCCGTAGGAATCCTCCCGGGGGAGGATTCCTACGGATTCCCAGTCCTGATCCACTACTGCCTAAGTCCGCTGGGACTTAGGCAGTAGTGGATCAGGACTGGGAACTGGAACCAGACTAGAACAGTAGGTCAGTACTGTAACGGGGCTCGGGTTCTGGAACCAGGCAGGAACTGTAGCAAGACTCGGGAACTGGAACCAGGCAGGAACTGTAGCAGGTAAACAGGAACCAGGCAGGTACTGTAGCAGGCAGGCAGGAACCAAGCAGGTACTGTAGCAGGCAAGCAGGAACGGAGCGAATAGCAAGGCAGGACGCTCCAGGGCACAGCGCAACAGGGATCTGGTAGGTAAGGCAAAGACTGGGTGGCCGCAGCCGGCTTATCAAGGCCGTGGTGTCTGATGTCAGGAATTGGGTGGAGTCGCCACTGGCGGGAAATGGCCTAGAAAAGTGTCCAAGTGGCGCACGCGCGCCTAGAGACAGGGCGTCCATGGAAGACTTCCCGGCGGCGCAACCCTGGCAGGGACGCCGCTGAACAGGCCAGGAACTAGGCCAACGAAAGCGGAAACAGGGCCAGGAACACGGAGGTAAGGGTCTGGTTGCGGCGCTCGCGGCCAGAACCGCAACACTGTGTAATGGCCATGCTGATGACAAGTAGCAGGCACCTAGGGATTTTTGGAACATTTCTATTTCCTTCTCTGCCCTAGGACTGGTTTTTGCCCAGATCTATCATGGGTCTAATGCCCTGCGTTTCCTAATCATGAAGGTGTGTGGGGATTCCAACTACTTGGGTCAGCTCTGAGTACAGGAGACAGATACACACTGGAGAGAGAGGTTTTCACTATCTAGCATATGGCCCAAGCTCCTGATACTGTTCAATTCTGTCCAACAGACAAGTACATGTAATAAAGAGGTGTTTGTAATGCTGATTTTAATTGGGACATCAATCGAAAACAGTAAGATGTTGGTGAAGTATATACAAGTCAAGCAAAATCTTTACCAAAGTCTAATACAAATTTGAAACTTGGAGAAAATACAATTGCACCAAACTGTTAACCAGTGGCGTGTGGTCAGGGCTTTCAAGGTATTCAGTGAATCCCTGGCCCTTGACCTTTTGCTTTTTTTCAGCTTTTGGGTTTTTTTATTCCATCACGGAGCCAGAGACAAACAGCCTCTGACTGCTTGCAGGCTGCATCCTGTCCTCTACAGAAGTGAACCAAAGAGGGAGGAGAGGCTGGGGCCACCGAGCCAATAAGAAGGCACATTGTTGGAACAAGCACTGAGCAGTGATAGGGATCCTCATGTGATGGGGCCAATCAGTACTGGAGAAGCAATTCAGCCCCGAGATGCAGAGCACTATCACACGGGGCAGAAGGTGGGACTTGCAGATTCCTGTCTTCTACCTCATGTTAAAAGTAGCAACTGAGAATGCATGTATGAGACTGAGATGGCCAGGACCTCAAGCTGCAGCTGTTTGTGGCCCTTTGCATATGCAACAGCAGGAGGACACTTAGAGGCTCAGGTAGGATATAAGTGGCTGAGAGTGTGATCTTCACATAGGGGGATGGCAGAGCAAGCAAGACTGCTGGGGATGGGTGTGAAAAGGGAACTAGATGGGGCTGAGCAAGTGGGTAGCAAGATACCTAGGGACTAGGAGGTGGCTGGGGAGTGAAACTGCTATGTGTTCGGGATTGTGGACCCTTGGCCCAAGGTGGAGTTGGCACTATCTGTGGGGACAGGCCCCACAGGTCCCCACCATTGGGACGTGAGGCTGGATGGGAAGCAGAGGCCAGCAGGAGCGTCGCCACCTCCAGCCCTCGTTCCCCGCAGTTGAGCCCTTGGGTGCCGGGACTGGCTGGTCTTAGGTGGGCCTCTGCATGGCTGGTCCTGGGAGAACGGCCAGAAGAAACAGATGCCATGGAGCCTTGAGCCCAGGGTGAACGAGAGGCAAGCCGAAGGAAGCGTGGTCTGGTCCTGGTCCGAGGTCAGGGGCAGGCAGCTGTAGCGGTGGTCAGGTCCGGTCCAAGGTCAGAGGCTGGCAGCCATAGGCACTGGTCAGGTCCGATCCGAGGTCAGAGGCAGGCAGCTGTAGGCAGTGGTCAGGTCCGGTCTGAGGCCAGAGGCCAAGGAAGAGCCCGAGAGGGCAAGAACCCGAACTTGAGTGGAGGCACTGAGCCCGGAGGACTGGGATTAGAGTGTTGGAGCAGAGAGGTTGCCACTGAAGTACTGGGATGGAACTGCAGAGGCAGGTCCGCTGAGGCAGGTCCGCTGAGGCAGGTCCACTGTGGCTGGACTGCTGAGTCAGGACTGCAGAGGTGGGACCACTGAAACAGGAACGCTGAGACAGGAACGTGGGAAACATTGCCAATTCGGTATGCTGGAGTCAGAGGCAGCCTTAAATAGGCCGGCAGACATCAGTGGGGGCCCAGCACCCTTTCCCACTGCTGGCCCTTTAAATGAGCCAGTCGTGAGAGAAGGTCAACAGCATCTCGGCTGCCACGTGGGTGGAAGCTTTGGAGGGCCCGGACTGGGGGAAACTGGGAGCTGCCATGAGCTGGCGGCATGGGGTGAGTGAAGCTGGCCACGGGGTCCCGAGGCTGGGGAGCATAACACTAGGGAGTGGGAGGTAAGGAAGGGGGGTGGGGAACAAGATTGCTAAGGACTGTAAGATCTGGGAGGGGGCTGGGGAGCAAGATTGCGAGGGACTGAGAGGTCTGGGAGGGGGCTGGGGAGCAAGATTGCTAGGGACTGGGAGAGAGATGGGCAGCAGGACTGCTAGGTCGTGCGAAGTCAGGGAGAGGGCTGAGGAGCAAGACTGCTAGGGATTGGGAGATATGGGATTGTGCAAAACCCATGGGATAAGTTTAATGGAAAAGGACTGGTATGGTAGAAAGAGGCATCAGCCAGCAGGCAGATGTGTGTCACAAGGGCAGTCATTATAGGAGGCGGGAGACAGGAAAAGAAAATAACCTTGTGACTACTATATATATTTATTATTATTATTCTCTGTAAAGGTTTAGCTTAATCTCACCAGTATGAGGTACGCTGACACCATATTTAATTTAATTGTGACGTTTGAGTTGTTTAAAATAGCAACACTGATGTCTCTGAAGAGTGAAATGTGGTTCTACTACAGCCTTAGTGTTGGCCCTGACCCCATGGAACAATGACTGGATTAAGTAATTCCACCTGGGTGGATATTGCTAGACCTTGTTACACATCTCTGCCTAACTCTGAACATTTTCCGTTGGGAAAGAAACTGTAGAACTAGAGGTCATGAAATGAAATGCCAGGGGGAAGGACTCAGAACCAACATCAAGAAACATTTCTTCACAGAAAAGGTGGTGGATGCCTGTAATGCCTTCCCGGAAGAGGTAGTGAGGACGAGAACAGTAAAATGAATTCAAAAAGGCATGGGATAAGAAAAACTCCACAGATTCTTAGAGGCTAGAGGTTAGAAATGAAGAAAAGGGTGGATGGTGGTAACCTGCAAGGAGTGGTAGTTGCTGCCCTTAACAGAAATCAAAGAAGCGCACACATACATGCACAATTGCACCTGGCTCCCACACTGCCTGACAGGGAGAGGGGATGAGAGACTCGACTGCTGGGGAATGGGAAGGGGGAGGGGGGCGAGGACTGCTGGGGACTGAGAGAATTGGAAAAGGAGGAGCAATAGATGCTCTTGCTTCTGTTTCTCTGAGAGGGAAAGTGGAAATTTTCATTTTCTGTCATTTTGGGAAATGTGCTTCTGAATATTTCTGTTGGGCACAGTACAGGAAAAATGCATGTTTATATTTCTCTGGCAAAGTCTGGCTTATTGGGTTTTCCAGTTCAGCTTTTGTCTCACTATTTCTATTTCTAACAGGGTCTGTCTGCTTTGCATGTGGATCCAAGGTGAGGTATTATTCTAGCAGGCAGTTTCTCTGTCAGGATCTGTAGTCCAGCTTGCTCTGTTTTCCAATCTCCACCTCCTAGTAAGAGGGTGTATTATGTTCTAGACTCAAAACAGTCAGCGTGTGTGTGAGCCTGAGAGTCTGTTAGTCAGTGAGCATGCCTGTGCGTCTAAGAGACTACATGTGTGTGAGAATGAACATGTTAGTGTGTTTATATTAGGGATGTGCAAAGCCCAAACCTTTCGGTTCGGGCTTCATTTTCAGCCTGCCGTGGGAAATATCGTATTTCCCGCAGTTCGGGCCTTTGTAATTCAGGGGGATGTGAATTTCAAGTTAGTGTGCACTAATGGGAGTTAGTGTACACTTACCCGAAACTGAATTTTTCCTGAAATTTCTGGAAAAATTTGTTCGGGTTTCCGGTCCCCAAACCAGGACGAATTAGGCAATTTTGTTGAACAATAGCACATCCCTAGTTTATATATACTTTTATGGTATCTTTTGCATGACCAAGGTGAGGCATTCTACTAGCCTGTAGTTTCTGCGTAGGGATTTATATTGTTCTGTTTTCCTAATAGTAGGTGTATTGGTGATTTAAAGCCTGGTGTAATATGTTAAATGTTGCTTTTTCATTGGTAGGTTCTAGTGCAGGCAGTTAGTGCTGTCTTGGAATGGGAGGTATACTGTATTGTAAATGTAATTCGGTTTACATATGGCTTTCTGAGGGCACTTGTTATAATAGGCCTAATACCATAAGCATTCCTAGTATCTTTTTTATTTTTTTGACAAGATTTTCTGGTTGACACCACAGCAGTGCTTGCAAATATAATATACATGTTGTAAGTGATATTTTTACCACAGAAGGCAGTATTGTAAATGTTGTTTTTCTTGAAAAATCTGTTATTAGGAAAGAGCCTAGGAGGAGCTGGGGGAAGGGAAGGACCTAGGATGATGTTGGGAAGAATCGATGAAAGGACACAGAGTTTTTTGTTTGGAAGAATTACAATATAAATGAAATTAAAGAAGGCTAAATATCATTTTGCGTTGCTTCCTTCATATGAAAAATAATATAATACTAAATCTTTCCAGATTGATACGACAGATGCCCACCACCAAAAAAATGCACTGTTTGGCCTTCAGTTTCACTTAAGGGACGTTAAATATCACTCTTTGGGATGAAGGTGCGGGGATGGTGGTAGTGGGGGGGACAGGGAAAAGTAGGCAATTAGCCAGGGGATGGAGGGTGGGAGAGGGAAAATAATGTGATTATACCGGAGGTGGGGGCGGGAGGGAAGGGGATGTTGTGCATTTACTGAATCCCCAGCTTAGGATCTCAAAGCACCCCACTGCTGTAAACATTTATTTTTAAAAAGGGGGAGGAAAGACCTCAAAACTCAGTAAATCATAAAGATTGCACAGATGGCTTTCGGATCAATTAGATGCAAGTTGGCATGGTCAGTGTTTCACCACAATGACTGTTTCAGGGTTTATCAAATTCCCCAACTGCAAAAACACTCAACTGGTCTACAGTGAATTCAGCAAAATGGGGACATGCTGGCTGCATTGGCTCACTATATTATTACCTTTTTCTTGAACTTCTAGGACTGTTCTGCTGCCTTCAAACATCTTCTTTTCATCTATAATCCATCTAGACAGACAAGATTTTGATTTGTTTACCTGAAGCTAAGTATATTTTTTTGTCACTTTGGAAGTTTAAAAGTTATTAATACCCCCGGTCATATCCGCT
Organism: Rhinatrema bivittatum; assembly: GCF_901001135.1. Lineage (NCBI taxonomy): Eukaryota > Metazoa > Chordata > Amphibia > Gymnophiona > Rhinatrematidae > Rhinatrema > Rhinatrema bivittatum. Next base: position 496,677,260 of record NC_042617.1, read on the forward strand.
CGACATACCATAGTATGGGAGAGAGTGATTTCACTAGCAGGACCAGGTCTCTGGAACACCCTACCAGAAAAATTAAGACTGCAGAGCAATTTAAAGCTATTTAGAAAACACCTCAAAACATGGCTATTCGAGCAAACATACAAAGACGGCATAGGCTAAACTGCTCCTCCACAAGCAACACAGCACCTCTTCATTATACATAACCACATAAGTATATTTTCTTAGATTAACGCAATTCAATTTCAGTTTTTTTAAAGATTTTAGTGCTTTCCTGAGCCACATAGGATTCGATTCTCTGGTACTCATAATTATATAATGAGATTTGTTCGTTTTGTTGATTTTTATGTTCCTCTATATTTTTTTTTCCACATATAATCTTTTATACTATTTATTGTTAGATATATAAATAATTTCTATTTCAATAAGTTTTCTTATTGTTTCACAGATTACAATTGTCATATGGTTTTGATTGTTCCTTGTAAAGATGTTGATGTTTGTTCCTTGTAAACCGTTATGAAGGCTTGCACCAAGCAATGGTATATAAAAATCTACAAACAAACAAACAAATAAATAAATAGATAGATAGATAGATAGATAGATAGATAGATAGATAGATAAATAAAAGGAAAATCACTTTGGAAGGTTTTTTTAACCTGTGATTGATTTGTGCGTCCTTCAAGTTTGGTTGAGTTCTGAAGTTTTCCACCCCCTTAAGGGTATTTCCAATTTTGTGTCTATGAAGAAAATGCCTAGTGCCTCGTGCCCTTAAAAAGTATATCTTTTGGATTGAAGGTTTTGCTGATTTTGGTAGAGCCTGGGATCCATGATTCCAGAGGTTCCTCAGGTGCTGAAAATGGTGGTGTGTAAGGCTGCTGGATACTGAAAAACCTGTAGCAAGTACTGGGAGGTCTAATTGTTGTGCCGAGAAGCTCCAAAGGAACCCCCTTCCCTGGCCCTGGCCCTGGACCTTGTTGCGGCCGATAATGTGTAATGAGGTCCCAGCACCTATCATTTTGCCCACCCCTGCTGTAGGCGAACCTTCAGCCTTGCACCCCCACCTTCCAAAATACTGTAATAAATAAAGTCAACAATCATGATGATCCTCCCAGAATAATCATGATTCCTCCCAGAATAATCTTGTAAAATCATATAAATGGACATCTGTCTTTTAAATATTAAACTTTGTTTCATATATAAACAAACATGTTTCAGAAATCATATTGATGTCTGATGACTAAGACATCTGTAATCTTTGAAGGTAGACTGAAAAAGATATTAATACATCTACATCTACATACATATTATATATATATATATATATATATATATATATATCATAAAATGCTTGTATCAGTCAATCGGTCAGTCACAGAAGTATCTGTCTGTGGTACCAGGTAGTCCCCAAACCAGTGGAAGGTACACTGTGCAAAGACAGTATGCTCTGTCTGCAAAGCACTGTTGTACAGACACACAGATGCACACACACACACACACACACACATACATACACAGGTGCGCACCAGCATACACAGGCACAAATACACAGGTGCACATGGGCATACACACACAAACACACACTCACTGGCACACACATACACACACACACTGGCAGAGTCACGCACAGGCACCCATAACGGCTCCCCCAAACACACACAAACCTACATATGCACACATACACAGGCAGATACACACCCACAAGCACAAGCACCCACAGGCAGAGACACACACACACATACATAGGCATACGCACACAGGCATCCCAAAACACACACAGACCCAGTCACCCTCACAGACAGGCAAAGACATCCACTCAGACACAGGCCACCATACCCACAGGCAGAGGCACACATACACTGAAATCGATACTCATACACAAAGGCTGTTATAAATAAGACTGAGTAACACCAGGCACTTTTCCCTAGTAAATTTGTAAATTAAAAAATATCCATACTCCATTGGCTAAAATGCAGTAGGGATTTCTGAAATGACTGCCTGGGCTAAACTCAGATGTTTCACTTTACTAATCACTATACAAAAAAAAAAAATAATTAAAATTCTGTTCTCACCTTAATAACAGTGACACAAAGTATTTCTATTACCAGGGATTTTGTGAAGTAACATAAGACTCTGAAAAAAGTCACTCAGAATATAATTAGCAAAGCTGCAATACCAAAACGACATTAACTAACAGAACCCATAAACCAACAAGCTTACCTATGTAAAGGTAACACTAAATATCCCACCGGGCCCTAGAACACTATTACCACTGCTGCCGTTAAACATTTACAGAACACATGCAGTGCTGTGCAGATACATCTAAAATGCAACTCCTGCTCCAAGGAGCTTACAGATAGACAGTCAAGACAAATAAGCATTTGGGGAGATAAGGGAAACATTTTGGGTTTGATTGTCAAAACGACTAATGCTCACAAAACCTTATTTTATGTGTGTGTCATTTTGAAAATCAACCAGTGCCCAGTGAGTGTAAAAGCATACACATAAGAGGAGGGCAGAAGGGAAGCAGCAGGAGGGGAGGAGCTGGATTGAAGAGCAGGGAGCTCTTTTCTACACTATCTGGTTTACCCTCCTCTCCTGTTCCATCTAACACAGTCTGAATCCTAGGAACAAAACATAAAACTTAGCAAACCAAAATAAATAATACCATGGTAAAATGCAGCATGGTATCAGGCTGAAAGTGCGGACATGTACGCCCTCTTTGAAATGTGTGTGCACATGTGCACGTCAATCCTACTTCTATCAGGTAAGTGGGGGGATGTTAAGGATGGGGTAGGGGGTGACATGGATTTGTTCTGGGCTGCAAGGGGAGGGGGTGAGAGGAAAGAAGAAGGTGAAAATCACTAGTGTATGTTTTTTTATATGCCTTTGGAGTGCATAAGAGACACAGCACTCTGAAGGCTTGTGTATTTGGTAACTTTAGTTAATCAAAAGTTTTACACTAAAAGGGACTCGCGCCAATGCCATTGCCAGTTTCATCGGTTTGTTCCTAGTTCACCCAGGCTAAGGATAAGACTTCTAAATCCCCCTAATTTATTTATTTATTTATTTAATAATTTGTATATACCAATGTTTCATGAGACATATTTGTCTTCCTTTCCCCCTTTTTGCGCCAACATGTAATAACCCACTGACTAGCCTAGACTGTTTCTTTTATGACTTACATGCCGTCCATAGCAGAGGTAAAGTTGAGGCAGAGGATCACGGTCTGCACCTGTGCATGTAAGGATATATGCACACATCTATTGGCCTCCCCCACCCCTTTTTCAATACTTTTCACATGTGCGCATAGTAGGAGATATGCGCTTACTTGGGCAGCTTTAATTAGCCACTCTGTGTGTACCAGCACATATCTCCCGGTTTGGACGTGCAATGCACCAATGCATTGCACATCGCAATACTGTGTCCCACAACACAAAAAATTATCTTCAGTTAAGATTTTTACCTATGCGATGCGGAATGTCAAAACTTTGCCTAATCATGCCACTAATGCACCATATTCCCGCAATAAATATAGCAATTTGATGAATCTAGGCTTAAATTCTTAGCCAGTTAACTCATGGCCAGGCAATAGGTATAACAGGGCAGCACTACTTAGTTGAATAAGTTATCCAGCTAAGTAACGATATTCAGCCTTAGCTGATTAAGTTACCTGGCTAAGTTAAAACTGCTCCATAGAAGGTCTAAATTTAGTTGGGTAATACTTATTCAGCTAAGTAACAATTTAGCTGGGGTTATTCATGCTGCTGAATATCACATCTAAGTTAGCCAAATCAGTCTATTTGATTAAATTAGATAAATGGCTATGTTTTGAATATGTACTCTATGAGTTTCTTTAACTGTAAGGACCTGTTGTTTTACTATCATAGCAGCTTCTGTTTGCCACCATTTGAAAGCCTGTGCCCCAGGCACTCACCTAGTCTGCCTAATGGTCAAGCTGATTACACCAGCAGAAGTTAGTGAGCTGAGCTCCAGCTTGTGTCCAGCATTCTGATTCACAAGGATACGTTTTCTGTATGAGATGAACAAGAGCAAAGTCAAGGTAAAGTATTATCTTGCGTTTGGACTTACAGCTTAATTTGTGGTTAGATCTGCTGATGTCCCGTTGTCTGGAGTGTCTTTTGGCAGCTCAGGCAGCAGGAAGTTGTTTATGCTTGGCCACCTGAATTTGGAAACCTCTCCCCGCCCCAGGTAGCATTCTCTTCCCCTTTCACCCTTCAATGCTGTAGTTGCTGGAAGCGCTAAGGATTAGGAGATGCCTCCCTTGGCATCTACGGATGGTTGTCTGGGAGGAAAATTACTGAAGGGAGTGGCAGTTGTTCCAGAACTAACTACAGAAGACCAGCTGGTGGCATCCATGTCTATTTCTTTAGCATCTCAGAATATCACTCTATGGAAGATCTGGAGTCGCTTCTAGGATAGAGACCTACATCAGATTCACAAGTCATATGGACAACTCTGATAACATTTCTAATACTACTATATCTTAGAGGTGTGCATCCGTTTTCCACGTATTTGTAATCCGCAACTTATTTTTTGCTATCTGTTAAATACGTGGGGAGGCGAAACACATCGTGACTCCCCACGTATTAAACAGATTTCTGTTTTATTCGGCCTCCTAAATAAAAATTTAAACCCCCCACCCTCCTGACCCCCCCCAAGACTTACCAAAACTCCCTGGTGGTCCAGCGGGGAGTCAGGAAGCCATCGCTGCACTCGTTTGCCGGTTTCATCACGGCGCCGATAGCCTGTATCACAGGGGCTACCAGTGCCATTGGTCAGTCCCTATCACATGGTCACCGGCGCCATCTTGTGCTCCTACCATGTGACAGGGGCTGACCAATGGCACCGGTAGCCCCTGTGACATAGTATGGGCAAAGGCTATCGGCGCCATTTTGAGTCCTGGGGTCGGACGGCAGGTCGCTCCGGGACCCCCATTGGACCCACAGGGACTTTTGGCCAGCTTGGGGGGCCTCCTGACCCCCACAAGACTTGCAAAAAGTCCAGCGGGGGTCCGGGAGCGACCTCCTTTCACGCCGGTTGTTCGATCCCAATACTCAAAATGGCGCCGATCGCCTTTGCCCTCACTATGACGGCGATCGGCGCCATTTTGAGTATTGGCATCGGACCCCTGTGGGTCCAACGGGGGTCCCGGAGCGACCTGCCGTCCGATGCCAGGACTCAAAATGGCGCCGATAGCCTTTGCCCATACTATGTCACAGGGGCTACCGGTGCCATTGGTCAGCCCCTGTCACATGGTAGGAGCACAAGATGGCACCGGTGACCATGTGATAGGGACTGACCAATGGCACCAGTAGCCCCTGTGACACAGGCTATCGGCGCCGTGATGAAACCGGCAAACGAGTGCAGCGATGGCTTCCTGACTCCCCGCTGGACCACCAGGGAGTTTTGGTAAGTCTTGGGGGGGTCAGGAAGATGGGGGGTTGTAGTTAATTTAGTAGTAACGTATTTACAGATCGACAACTTATTGAATTCTCCATACTTCCGCATGGAGAAAGAAACTAAAGACTTGGCTCTTCCGACAGGCCTACCCAGAATAATTGTCTCCATCTACCGCCTCACCTTTTAACTTCATGAACAGTCCTCATATAAGTGGTACTTAAATTGTATATAGTCTTTTGTAATTAGCCTGTTACCGTTTAAAGTTAATGTTTTTTAATTCAATACTTTCTGCACTTCGTAATTACTCTCTCCCCCTTCCCCTCCCTGTTGATTGTATTTTCATTCTTTTAGTTGCAATGTAAACCGGTATGATGTTTGCATACTAATGCCGGTATATAAAAGTCTTAGATAAATAAATGAAACGGAATTGACCCCCCACGAATACGTATCACGTACGCAACGAAAACATTTTGCCTGCACATCCCTACTAAATCTAAAGTTAAAGTCTATGATGATGTATTGCTTGATTATGCTACATGTATGAATGCCGCGGGGGAGGGGGGGGGGCAGGTTCATCCTTACAGGAGCAGAATGATCTTCTTACAAAAGAGAAATCTATACTTCACAGGAAGTTTGAAACTTTAGAAAACACCTGGTCAACTTTTCCCAGGTAGAAGGAATAGCTCCTATGGAAATGTTTAGACATTATATGCAGGAGATTCTTAGATCCCAGCTAGAGATATATCATTCACCAACCACTACACCTACTGTGCACATGGGCAAAACTGAAGGATACTTTGTATGGCGGGGATGAGAGCAAGAAGTAATTGTTCCTTGACAGTTTGGACCTCACCTGAATCCTGGATTAGTTAATAGTCATAGCATGAAGGGGGAATTGGATCCAAACGGATGGTATACTTTGTTTTAGAAATGAACAAAAACTGGACTCATAACATTTTTTTCAATATAGGAACAAACTTACTGTTGGTCACAAAGGGGCCGATGCAATCCAGTGCCATCAGCTGAGTGCACTGTTTAACCTACAGTTTGCAGATTGTGTCGGCGCGTGCATAGCCCCTTATGCTATACGCACATTTTTGCGCTCAGATTTTAATGCCTGCCCGGAACAAGCATTAATTACTGAGCACCCCAAAAAGTTGTACAGAAAAGCAGAAAATACTGATTTTCTGTACATCCTCCAGCTTAATATAGTGGTGATATTAAGTCGGAGGAAGGAAAGTTTAAAAAATATTTTTTAAATAAGTGCCAGCGTCAGGTTTGGGAAACGGATGCTCAGTTGACCAGTGTCTGTTTCATGAACCCGTGGCTGTGCACTGATTAGGATAAAGGGTGCCGATAAATTCAGCGTCCATTTTCTAAACTGGCAATCAGCCGCAGACAGCCGCCTGCTTGCGGGGTGCACAATTGACCCTAACACCTCCTTGACAACGCAACCCCTAATTTAAATATTGCATGGCGCCCCCAGGAGAGGTTCCTGGGGGCATGTTAGGAAAGCAGGCATTGAACACTCAGTGCCCACTTTTTATGCTACTTTTTTGCATCAGCCCTAAAGTGAGGGTTTTTCCCAACATTTGCAGGGTTTCTCAAACTAAGGGAAGAAAATATACGTCCTTAAACCAAGACATTATGGCCTTCATGCTGAGTTTTTCCTTGTTTCCCTGCAGATGCCAGCTGAATTTCCATTGCAAACAATTCATTTTTGTATGACCCCCAATCAGTTGATTCTTATTTTTTGAGGGGTAAATCTACCAGAGGGACTCTTCCTGGAAGCTGGACCCCAAGACAATGGCTTGGGGGAGTTAAGGAGTAGTATCAGCATAACCCCAATGCGATCTGATTGAGTAATGACTGATGGTTATATCATTTTTTTCCATATAGATTTTCTGTGGTTCCTCCCTCCTTCTGAGGACTTCAGCTGAGATTATACTGTAATTTTATGATTGTATTTTCTTATTGCTTTACTGAATTAAGGTCTTGGTAATATTCCTGAACATACTGATTGTATATTTTGTTAAAAATGTACTAAATGTAAAAGAAAACAGAAAAATGTATAGGCAGCGTGGTAACTGAGTTTTGGGCAACCATTTGTTGTTTTCTTTCCCTTAAATTGAGTTGACACATGGCAGATTCATGTTCATTGCACTTCCTTCTCCTCCCAATTCCATATATTTCTAATGTCAGAAAATGACTGCAAAATAGGAAGGGGATAATGAGGGCCAGGGATATTGTAGTGAAGCTTTTAATGCGTTACTCTGTTCTAAGTAGATGATGGTCTTAAACGTCATGTAAAGGGGTTCAATGCCACTTTCCCAGGCCTCTAAGCCTCGGGTTTTTGGTTACCTTCCAAAGGAAAATGTTTATTTGATTGCTAGGTGTGTGTGTATGCATGTGTATGGGTGTAGGTGCTCTATCCACACCAAATTTCAAGAATTTTTTTTTTTGGGGGGGGAGGTGAAACATAGGGGCTCTGACAGGGGTGTTTTTCAGATCCATGCATATGTGCTGACCACGGCAATCATATGGGTCCCAAAAAGCAGACTCCTTTAGTTATTGGTTCAATTGGTTTAACAAACCACTAGAATTTTATTTGAATGTAATGAGCAATGCTTGCCCATATATTTTATTTAAGCTCAGAATTTAAATGAAACAAATCCCAAAAATACTGTAAAAAATAAATTGGACACATGTTCTCAGCCATGCTTAGAAGATGATTTTTTTTTTTTATCATACATGTTAGTGCTTTTCAGAAAACAATCTGCCAACACACACACACACACCACATTATGAAATACTATGTGCTCTGAGTTGAAATCCTTTGGGAAGAGCACAGTCAACCATAGTTCACGCATTACCTAATTAGTGAAATGGATATTCAAATATATTTTTCAAATGTGCTAAATGGCATACAACTTTAAAAGCTAACCTTCTGCCAAATTGTGATTTAAACTGAGATTGGCATCAGCAGACATTTCCACATCAGCCTGTAGCACATCTGGTCCAGACCAAACAAACAGAAGATTTATTCTGTCAGTGAGATCATTTAGCATTCCTTTTTATGCTTCAGAAGGAGCCTGTACCTGTCAGTCACCAAAGCACTAGGCTTTTGGTGGCTGGGCTCTGTTGCTCTTTCTGACTAGCCTTGATCTAAGACTTCTAAGGAGGCTTGTATGCACCCGCTCCACCTGGGAGTCCGGTACCCATGCCAAGTTCATTTCCATAGTCTTATAAAAAAAATCTCCTAGAGGATTTCAAACATCTGCTCATAAGTAAAGAAACACTGTCTTGAGATATAACAGTAATATAAAGGGCAACTGAACCTTCCTTGCAAATAAAGTTGAGTTAATAAATTATTATGTTTCAACAGTTTCTCACAATTCAAACAGAGCTGAATAAAACTAAATGGTAAAACAGAAATTAGAAAGTAAATCTCAGGTATGAAGGCTCTTCTGAAATCTTCAGGGGTTTTTTTTTTGGGGGGGGTTTAAATCAAGAGCATCAATTAATTATACTGAGAAAAACTATTATGCTAATTTTGGAATAGTCAATTTGTAAACTCTTGATGATGCAAGTATGCTAAACAGGAAAGCAGTTCCAAAAGTACTTAGCAGTATAATTAAAAATTAAATTTTATAATGAATGAATTAAATTATTATAATACATTCATATGAAAACATAATAAAGGGAAAAACTGAAAGAAAAACATGCCCACAATGAACTCTTCTAAGATTCACATGGCAAGCAGTAACATGAATTTTGGATTAATTTAAAATGTTAGGTCAGTGGTAGCCATATAGATCCATAAACAGGCCTGCTATTTCATATGTATGAGATAGATGTGCATATACTGCCTGCATTGTATGAAAATCAGTCTCATGAATATTCATTATGGGTATCCTAAAAATTTGACCTGTTTGTGGTTCTGGAAGACTGGAGTTGGCCACTCCTTTATTAGGAGATTATATCATTTCTCTGCCATTCCATGTTTATAGTATGTAGAACCATAGAAAGGTGGAAGAGTTATCAGAACCTCGTCTGATCAACTATTTGAGATCTGACCGGTACTTGTGATAGACTGGCCACTGTGGGAGTCAGGATGCTGGGCTTTGTGGACCTTGGTCTGACCTATTATGACACTTCTTATTTTCTTATGTTCTTATGATCTGTCCACCTTGTATGCAGGATTTACTGCATAGATTTGTCTTATCTGATATTGAAAACTTTCAATTATGGAGATTCCATTATCTTCTGATTCACTTTTACTGTGCTTAAGTTTCCTTTTGGTCAAAAAGTTTTTTGTTTTTTTTTTAATTTACCTAAATGCCTCCTGCTTCAACTTACACTCATTGGGGCAGATTTTAAAAGCCCTGCGCGCGTAAATCCTTTTGGATTTACGCGCGCAGGGCACTTGCGCGCCGGCGCACCCATTTTGCATAGGCCACCGGCGCGCGTAAAGCCCCGGGACGCGCGTAAGTCCCGGGGCTTTCTAAAAGGGGCATGTTGGGGGCATGTCGGGGGCGTGGCCGGAACGATGCGGCGTTTTGGAGGCGGCGACGGGCGTGATGCGGCGTTTCAGGGGCGGCGACATGGGCGTGGTTTCGGCCCGGGGGTGTTCCGGGGGCATGGCCGTGGCCTCTGGACCAGACCCCGGGACGGGAACACAGAGCGGGGCTGCCGGCCGGCGCTCGCAAAGTTACGCCTGCTTTCAGCAGGCGTAACTTTGCCGACAAAGGTGGGGGGGGGTTAGATAGGGCCAGGGGGGTGGGTTAGGTAGGGGAAGGGAGAGGAAGGTGGGGGGAGGGCGAAGGAAAGTTCCCTCCAAGGCCGCTCCGAAATCGGAGCGGCCTCGGAGGGAACAGGCAGTGTGCGCTGGGCTCGGCGCGCGCAGGTTGCACAAATGTGCACCCCCTTGCGCGCGTCGACCCCAGATTTAATAAGATACGTGTGGCTACGCGCGTATCTTATAAAATCCAGCGTACTTTTGTTCGCGCCTGGTGCGCGAACAAAACTACGCGATTGCGCAAATTTTTTAAATCTACCCCATTGCATCTTGTTCTATCCCCAGTAGAGTTAAAATGGAACTGTGTACCATCTTTTTACAGTCTGCTTTTCTGCATTTAACAAATAATCTATAAGTCTTCTTTCCAAAGGCTAAATAAACCCATTTGTCTTTCACCTTTCTTCAAAGTTCATTTTGGGGTCCATGTACTAAGCAGAACTAATATTTGACATGCACGTTTAACATTAGATCTAAAAATCATGATTTTTACAAAGGGACCTAATTCTCATGATAAGCCTCTTTAACATGGTCATGGTAAAAGTAAATATACTATGTTTTAATAACTAGGGATGGGCATTTGGGAGAAACAAAATAGGAAATGAGACAAAATTTCATATTTCGTTTCATTTCATTCTCAAAGCAAAATGATTGAAAATCTGACAAACGTTTGTTGGTTTTCATGTTTCATTTTGAAAACAAAAAAGTGGATCATTGGGCCTGGGCACAAGCCCAAAGCTGGGGCCTTTCCTAGGGAATAGGCTGAGGCCCAAAGCAGGGACCTCGGCCTATGCCCAAGTGTGCCATCAGGGCAGTGGCCTGATGCAGGAGCATGTACCAGGCTCAAGCATGACCCTAGGGTCTTGGTCAAGGTCCAGGTCTGAAGCCAGGGCCTCAACCAAGACATCAAAATTGTCCAAACTTACCTGCTCTGTCGGGGATTCAGCATCGCGACCTAGGCCCAGGCCCAATGCCAAAACCCAGTCCAAAGGCCAGATCTCGATGCCAGGGCCTTGGCCCAGAGGCTGGTTCCAATGCTGGTGCCTCGACCCAGGATCAGGCCCAGACTCAGCGACTTTCTTTCTTCTGTCTTCACCATTGAAATGATGCCTTCTACTCAGGAGGCATCTGAGTTAATTAACTCCCGCACATCCTTCCCAGCAGAGGATGCCTTGTTGATGTATGGCAACTTATTGAATTGCCATACATCAAAATGGTACTCTCCGCAGGAGAGGATACACTGGATTAATTAACTCCTGCTCCTCCCAAGTGGACAACATTATTTCAATGGTAAAGACAGAAGAAAAAAAAGAGAAGAAAGAAGACCTCCTGGGTATGATCCTGGGCCAAAACCATGGTGTCAGGACCTGGCCTCTGGGCCGGGCCACGGCATTGGGACCTGGCCTCCAAGTTGGACCTCTGCATAGAGCATTTGTCAAGGGTGAGGCCCAGGCATTGGGACCCGGTCTCCAGATCAGGCCTGGGTCCTGAGGCCTAGGCCTGGGCCAAGGCCTCAGGACCCAAGGCCTCAGGACCCAATCTCTGAACCAGGCCCTGGGATCAGGCCAAGGTCAGGCTTTGGCCTAGGCCTAGGCATCGAAACCCGGCCTCTGGACTGGGCCACTGAATCAAGCCTGGACCAGACCTGGACCTAGTCAGAGACCTATGTGTCAGGACCTGACCTTCGGACCGAGCCCCAGTGTCAGGCTTGGGCTTAGGCCTAGGCTGACACCCCAGTGTCAAGACCGGGCCTCAATGCTTAGGCTATGGTTGTGGCTACCTACTACATCCTTGGCTTAAGCAAGGCCTTGGCCTAGCCCTAGGCCTCATCATCTGATCCCCCCTGTACTGGGTAAGTGGGAGCCATGGAGGATCCTGTCCCTGGCAAATTTTCAGGGGAGAGGGATGGGTGGTGGAAACAGGAGGCCGTAGTAGGCCCCATTTCTTATTTTTTTTTCCATTTTTTTTGAATGAAATAAATTAAAAATTAAACAAAATGAAATTTGTGAGAAAACCCATCCCCAAAAATATCAAAAAAATTAAATAAAATTGTTTTTCTTCTTAGCCCTATTAATAACCTAGTATTATAGTAAAGGAAGGAGTTAAAAGGTCATTCACCCCATGCAGGCTGCCTAGTTATTCTAATCACATTGCTATAAATGCATCCCAGTTCTAATGACTGAATATCAACTCCTGCAAGATTTTTCACTTTCCAGGGCCATTTTTTTTTGTCTTCCCTCATTGAACACCATCATCCTAGACAGCAGAGCCCACAAGATTTCCCACTTATTTCAGCAACCCAGCCTACAGTACCTGAATGTGAAATGCCTAAAAAAGCGGAATATAAATAAAATAAATAAATAAAAAAATAAACCCTCCTAGGCCTAAGCAAGAAACTCTGCAACATTTAAACAGCAAGCAACATCTGTGTTGCATTTCCTCTAACATCTAGCCTCTTAGATGCCCTGTGTGGCCTGGCAGACAGACCAACTACATGAGTGCCTGCATTGGTATTCTGCCCTGCAGACTCAGCTGCTAATTCAATTTTATTATCTCTGCCCAATCTAAATAACTATCATTACTAGGGACCATTATTGGTCACATGCACAGCCGGCCAGAAAGACCAGACTACATGAGCACTTGTGTTTCCATGAGGACATCTAACATTTCATATTTACAACTTTGATATTAATTCCAAAAGCACCAATACTCATTGGTGAATCAAGTGATTATGGTACTCTGAACATTGCTATCTCTACTTTTAATTAAGTTTTGTTGTTTTTTTTAATGAGCTGTTATAACGATGCGGTTGTTACGCTTAGTGGAGGTAATAAATGCCTGCAGTGCTTGGGATGTGATTGGTGTGAGTTTTTTCAGTCTTGTTTTTTAGTCTTCTTTTTTCCTTGTAGGATATTGTCTACAGTATGTTAGAGGTGTCTGATTACAATATAGATTTTTGGAGGCTCAACCGCTGGTGAAGACAGTTGTACCGAAAAATGGTCCATGTCGGGTGGACATTGAATGTCGACAAAATGTTTGTTGCTGCTGAATGCCTTTGAGATCGAATGGGTGGACATTGAATGCCAATAGAATGCTTGCTGTCGCTGAATGCCTTTGAGACAGATCGTTGTTCAAGTAAGGATAGATTGTATTTTGATCTAAATATTTTTCGAAGTAATAAAATGCTTGGTTAGTTTTTTGTTAAGATATTAATAAAATAATTTGTAAAAAATGTTTTCAAGTTAGAAGTTTGTGAGAGTAACAGCAAATAATCAAAATAAGAGTGTCATAGCACTGATATTGCCTGATGCTCATTACGGGCAAGAGACAGTGGATTATATTTTTGGCACAATTACTTCTGATACTGTTCCTCTGTTTAGTGTCAGTTATTTAATTTTAATAAGTATTTTGGCATATAATTTGTTTCCTTCTCCTTTTCTTTGTTTGTATATTGGGGAGAGGTGTTGCTCATTTTTTGTGATTTTTGATATCTCTAATTTTAGCAATTAAGGATCCTTTGTATTTGTCCCATACCTTTTAAAACTTCATTAGTATTTCAGTCAACATTATCCACTCTGGGAGAGTGTTCCACACCTCCTCCATTCTCTCTGTGAAGAAACATTTCTTACATTTTTCCTCATTCTAGTGCCCTGGAGCCTCATATCCTAACCCCCTTCTTCAAGAACTTCATTTCCCTTGAAAAAGGTTTTCTTCTTGTGCATTATTAATGTATTTTGAGTTGTTTTTAGCTTGACCTCATATACAAAATATTTAATGTACCTTTCTTTCAATGGGTATCATTGTCAGAGGTTGCAGAGTACTGACCACTCAGTGCAGCCCCTGGAATACCAGGCACAGACACGAGCTATGGGGAGCAGGATTCATCTGTGGGGCCCAAGGAATCTTAAAGAAAACTTTAGCCGAAACAAATGTTGGTGCTCCAAGTAAGAAAAATAACTTAAAGAATCCTATTTTTCAGTCCAGCAGAAAGGCATTTAAAAATCTGAAAAACAGTCCACAATTCAGGAAAAATAAAGCATAGTTTCTCAGATGGATCCAGCAGTTCAAAAATAGTTACTAACATTCTCATGTTACTTAAATACAAATGCCGTGAAGATATTTCCCTCTCAGGTCTCCACTAAGATCTTTTTCCTTCCATTAAGCACACTGAAGAATGGAAATGTCTTCTCTTCTAAACCATTGGTAGTCAAACCAGGCCTGTGGGTCCCCACTAGCCAGGCAGGTTTTTGGGGTATCGCTTATTAGGAATGTGCATTTGTTTTCAAAGAATGTGCAATCTGCAATGCATAAGTCCCTGTTTGTTTGAATCATGGATTTGCGAAACACATGGTGATCCCCCACAAATGAAACATATCATATTAGTTTCATTCTTTTGGTTTGCAGTGATTTCTTAGCAGCCGTTTGAAATAGGAGAAGGCCATGTGGGAGTATCCATAGCAACAACCAGCCCTTTCCTGTGAGTCATAAGTGACCTCACAGCCCTGTTATAGAGTGGGTCAGAGAGGTTGGCAAGGAGACCAGAATGCCAACGAATCAGAGCCAAGCATTTTTCTACAGCCAATCGCTGCTCTCAGTGCTCTGTGATGCTGTTCCTGCTGCACTATTTATACCTTAAGCACAAGGCGTGCCACACACTTTCTTCTTGGGTGTTGTCTGGGGAGGTGGCTTTACCCTCAGAGCTAGTTTGAGTGTCTCAAATCTGTATTCAATTGCTATTGCTTACGACTTTGATAGAATTTTCCATTGAAAAAGATATTTGTTCATTTTTGCTGCTGTGCCAGCCAGGCTTTTTTTTACTGCACTTTTTTTTTATTGAACTCAGACTGACTCTCTGTCTCTCCGAGACAAGCTGCCAGCAGTGGCATTTTGCTGCTGATCTCCTACCCCTGGGGTAGGTTGCAGGCAGAGTATGGGTGGTGTGGGTGGGAGATATTGTGAGAGTCGCAGTGGCTGTCTGGGAGTTGGTATTTTCAAACAAGAAGCAGCATCACTAGGAATTGTGCTTGCTCAGGCTTCCAGTCTTTTCTCTGGTGTTTAAATGTTTTTGTGCATATATAGCCGTCTCAGTTGTAATGTACAGAAAGGCACTGCACTGTGTGTCTGTTTGTAGTTTTCCAGACTTACATATATTGGTACAGAGGTGTTCATTCACTAATAAAGAAATAATTCTTTTAATTGAAATCCCTGGTAGGCAGTGACATCAAATCCATGATGTCAGAGAAAGGTAGATGAGTGATTGGAGCTGGCAGAGGAGGCACTTCAAAAGGCAGTGCCAGCCCCCATTAAAGTTAAAAAGGGAGCTATTTCAATCTCAAATCTCTGGAGGGACAGGCAGTTCCATACAGAAAAAACTAAAATTTAAAGATAATGCACCGCCACCTCCTGTATCTGACCCTGTTGTTTTGGAGGTGAGGGAAGAGGAGACTGAGTCATGCAAGACAAAAGGGCGAGACCCAAAAGCAGCAGTGCGACAGCATACTCTAGTTAGCGCTGTCAATGTAGTGCAGACACTGCTTCTGATTCCGATGAAGAATCATCTTATGTGGGATTCTCATCATCAGAAATGGAAGAAGTAATAGCTGAAGAAGGTTTAGGAGGATTAGTTAGTTCTGTCTTAGCCTCCACTTCAGTGCTGCAGGGGAGAAATGAAACTGATGATGAGGAGGAGGAAGAGTAGAGCACAGGCAGAGAGTGTGACTGATGCTCCTGGCATTGCTTCTCAGGGTGCACCCACTACTTCAGCTCCAGTGCCAGCATCCACCCTGAAGGCTATAGAGAAGGAATCACAAAGGAAATCTTTGATCTGGAGCCACTTTAAAGTGATGGAGGACCTGCATTTTGCTCAGTGTAATTATTGTGCCAGGACTATTAGCAAAGGCAAACAAAAGGGACATCAAACTAATTTTGGCATGATACATCATATGCAGAAGCAATACCCAAGAGTACTGCCATCTGGGAATGGTGGCAGTACCAGTCAGGGGACCCCTTTTTCCAGGCAGCATAAAGTGGTTGAAAAGGAGCAGAGTCATCCCATGCCCTCAGCCCCTTCTAGCAATCAGGTGGCAGGCCAGCAGCTCCCTGCCATGTGTCAGAAGCGACAACCCAACATGGAGGAAATGGGGTGGTGTTCAGTAACACTTTGCCAAGGAAGGAGGAAGGCAGCCTCAAAGGTTGTAACCAGGAGCATTGGGGAAATGATTGCCCTTGATGACCAGCCCTTGCAGTGGAGAATGTGGGTTTCAAGCATTTGCTAAAGGTCTTAGTTCCAAATTATAAAGTCCCCTCCAGAACCACATTTAGCAGAAAGGTCATCCCCAGCCTGTACAACCAGTGCCGCAATCGCATCCAAGCACTGCCAGCTAAGGCACAGGGGAGTGTGCATTTCACCTGCGATATCTGGACTGCCATGAATGCTGCATACTCTTACCTCTCCCTGTCAGTACACTGGTGGGACCTGGCTGAAGCAGGGGCAGGCAGCAGCTCTATTAGTGAACAAATATCAGCGTGGCTTTACTGCACACCCACCTGAAGAACGACGCCCATACCTCAGCCAATAATCTAGCATGCATTAGACAGATGCTGGCGGGTTGGCAGCACACCAGCGAGACAGGAATATTCAGGCAGGGTTCTTTGTCACAGACAATGGTGCAAACATGGTAAAGGCAATATCTGATGGGGGCTTTCAGAACATCCAATGTTTTGCTCACACTCTGCACCTGGTAGTGAAATAAGCTCTGGGGTTGGAGTCCAAGCACCAAGAGAATGAATATCTGCAGGACTTAATACACAAGTGCAGCAACATAGCAGCGCACTTCCACTGAAGTGTGAAGGCGAGGCAGGTTCTCCGACAAAAGCAGACTGATTTGGAGATGCTTCACAAGCGTCTCATTCAAGACATTGCCACCCGGTGGAATTCCACCTATATGATGCTGCAGAGGAAGGTGGAGCAGCAGATACCTCTTCATGAACTTTCTGTAGCAATGGACATAGGTGTGCATAGCCCCCTAGGGCATCATGATTGATTAGTCATGAGTCAGCTGGTAAAAATCCTGCAGCCCTTCAAGGGTGCCACAGAGGAGCTGAGTTCAAGAAGTGCCACCTTGGCTGACATCATCCCTTTAACAGAAGACCACACATACATGCTTGCCACAATCTGTGATCTCCGTGTGAAAGGGAAACTTGCCCTACAGTCCGATTGTCTCACATTTGTGAAGGACTGCTGTTAGCAAATGTCCGTGAACATGAGCACCATAGGCAGAGACAGATTAGGCATGAAGCAGAGGAGGAAACAGCGGGCACTTCAGAGAGTAGTGCAAGCCCAAGCAGGAGCAGCACTCTGTCAGCGACAGCTAGTATTTCCTCCTCCACGTCTGTATGCCAAAGCCATGTTGCCCCTAAAAAATCATATGTTCTGGAACGGGCTAGAGCGAAAGCAGCTGGCAAGAAGGACTCTAGCCCACCCAAGTAAAGGAGACACCAGCACAAATGTCAGTGACACGGTATCTCACAGAGCCCATAGAGGACATGCAGACAGATCCATTGGCATATTGGGCATACAAGTCCACTGTCTGGCCACACCTAGCCAAAGTGGCTCAGTGATATCTGTCATGTCCACCAACCAGTGTGACCAGTGAACATGTATTTTCAATGACAGGGGATATCATGAGCCCTCACCGCTCAAGGCTGGCACCAGAGTTGATGGAAATCCTAGTGTGTTTGAAAATAAACATCCCTTTGCTTGGGTTTCCAAATTTTCCCTGTGTATGGCAAGATGAATAAAAGCAATTTAAAGCCTTGCAGCAGCTCCAACTGCCTCATATGCTCCAGATAATATCAGCACATGTACCTGACCTCAACCGCTGTACCTGTCCATCCAGCCCTTACATCACTACAAGGGCATGACCCCAAACTCTGTGCCTGTCTGTCCAGCCCTTATGTCACTACAAGGGCCTGACTGATGTGCCTGCCCATCTAACCCTTACGTCACTACAAGGTCCTGACCCCAAACGCTGTGCCTGTCTTTCCAGCCCTTATGTCATTTCAAGGGCCTGACCCCAAAAGCTTTGCCTGCCCGTCCAGCCCTTATGTTACTCCAAGGGCCTGACACCAAACACTGTTCCTGTCTGAGTTTAGTTCTAGTATCTCTAATTTCAGTTTCATGCATTTGTGCATCACTTATTTCCAGAAAATTCTTTTTTCTGTTTTTCAGCATTTGGAATGTAAGAACATAAAAAGCTGACTTAAGATGTTTGGAGTTTGCATATTTCATATGCTCATTAGTTTTCATGACTTTTATATTATGGGCCATTTTCCCTAAATCTTTCTTAAGTGCCAACATTATTGTTTCTAGTACTATAGAAAACTGGTGGTAGTTGTACTCTAGTTCATTCTCTGTGTTCCCATAGTTTACAGAGGCACTGCGTAGGGTACAAAGTCAACATAGGTTGATATTGTAGATTTAGACTTGAGTAGAAGTTTTCTTATTTCTGAGAGCTCTTCAAGTTATTTTGTCATCAGCTGAAGTGCATAAGTACAGATAATAGCTTTTGGGTATTCACAAATAATCTCTAGCTCAGTTCTTGCTTCACAAATGGCAGTCTCTATTGTTCTAATAGCATCCTCTGTTGCATTATCTTTCACAAATGAAAAAGATGCCATTTTCTTCTGGCAGTGAACCAGTTCAGGGAGAAGTGACAGATCAAACCACAATATACCTGTGCAAAGAAAAGGGAACTCTCCCAGGGTGTCGCCTATCTCTTAACACCCGCTGACACATGTTGAACCGCTGTTCATATGGAAACCTCCTCAGCCTTCAAAATTCTCATTTGTATATCTGCTATGTCCACCAAATTTTAAAAGACCAGCGAGAGCTCACTAGATGTCAACAGAATCACCACACTAGAGGCAAACCCATTCTAGGGAACCCTTTCCTGCACAAAGGAAAGGGAACTCTCCCCGGGGCTCTTGTTTGAATATTTGCTAATACCACCAAGATCTGCACCCGCAGGAGCTCCACCCCACCCAGGCATAGTTCATCATGTTTCAGGTCCTAGCATGCATGTTAGACTCCTTGGTCCATGTTTCAAGATGGGTCGGGTAGACAGTATGCCCTGGTTGACTGTCACGCCGCATGCAGGGGGCCCTGTACCCCTTCACCCCGCTCCCCTCTTCTTGGGTTCTATCTGAGAAGCTTGTTTGCTGTTTGAGCTCTCTCAGAGTGTCTCAAATCTTTATTCAATTGCTATTGCTAATTTGCTACAATTAATTTTCTATTGTTGAAAAAGATATTTGTTCTTTTTTGCCTGCCAGGCAGCCAGGTTTTTTTAACTGCACTTTTTTTTATTGAAATACTTGTTGAGTATCGGTATCATGCTGGTATTTAGCCTTAGATGGAGTTAGTTTATCACCCACTTTCGGCTGCATTCACAAACAACCCGTCTCCCAGAAGACCTGGTACCGGCACGCCGGGGGCCACTCCTACTGGCCTAACACCATCCGTTGGCTGAGCGTTGTCTTGTCTTGCCTCCTTGTCTTTCACCTATTAACACCACAGCGACCTGACTACCTCAGCTCTGCCAGCCTGTCTTGCCCCTATCAAAACCACAGGGATGTGATTACCTCAGCTCTGCCAGCTTGTCTTGCCCCTATCAAAACCACATGGACCAGACTACCTCCGCTCTGGCAGCCTGTCTTGCCCCTATCAACTTTCTGCCACTCTGCCTTGCTGCCATACACCAGGCGACTCACTCTACTCCTTGTGGTGTTCTTGCCACTATCATGGTTCCTCAGTGTGTTGGTGCTAGTCTTTCTGCTGTTTTGTCTCTTTATCAAGCTTTTTGTTTTTTCTGACACTCTTTCTGCTTGCTATGTTCCCCCTTCATTGTGCTGTAGGATGTTGATGACACTTGTCTTGCCACCTTGCCTCTTGTGCTGCCTTTGAGGGTTCATGCAACTGTTATCGGTGCTCTCTTTTGAAGCTGTGGTGTGTTTTTGACACTCTCCCTGCTGCTTTGAACCTCTGTTAAAGCACTCTTGCCACTCCTGGTACCCCTTTGCCCCTTTACAGTGCCTTAAGCTATTCATGCCACTTTGGTGCCACTTTGCCACAGTCTAAGTACCTTGGAGCTCTTTTCTCATTCTGATGATTGCTCCCCGGTTTCATCAGAATTGATAGGAAAACCCCAATTCTGCAGCCAAAAATAGGCTGCAAATACTTCTCCCATTGACTTTAATGGCAAACGAAAAACGAATGAAACTAAGATACAAATCGTTTTTTTGCCTTATGAAACTAATGAATTTGGGTCCCGGCGAAACAAAAAATGAAACGAAACTATTTTTTTCCTTCTGAACATTCCTATCGCTTATGAATATCCATGAGATTTATATGCACGCACTGCCTCCTATGCATGAAAATATTTCTCATGCATTTTCAATAGGGATATCCAGAAAAACTGACTGTCTGGTGAGGGGGACCCAAGGACTGGTTTGAGCACCCCTATCATAAACACACATTACTGATTTCACATGTCACTGGAAGGATGTTGTTCTCCTGGATTGAGGAGAATATTCATTAAGGGTTCCACTCATTCCAGATGATCTTTATCCCTTGCCAGAAAATGTCACCCACTCACCCCAGTGAATCAGAATTACTCCACTTACCCTGAAATCTTCAGGACAAGCTTCATCACTCTCTTCAACTAGCTTCAAATCTAGTTCCTCCTGTAATCATGAAGCCATTCTTTAAAACACTTTCATTACCCTTTGGGATAAGTGCTCTCCTTACACTCACTGTTTTCTTTACACTCCTTGGATTTCTCATTGCTATAAAGTTCATAATAAAATATGACACCATATAATGAAACCAAACTGGTGTCACATTATATATTCTAGTATTGAGATTTTAAGAAAATAAGAATTGCCATACCAAGGGATAATCCAACCCAGAATCCTTTTTCCAACAGTGGTCAATCTGAGTCACAAGTACCTGGCAAAATCCCAATTAGTAGATAGATTCCATGCTGCTTACACCCAGGGATAAGCAACAGAACTTGTCCATACCTTTTTTAAACCCACCTATGGCAACTGCCTTTACCGTACCCTCTAGTAATGAATTCCAGAGCTTAAGTTTGCACTGAATGAAAAAATATTTTCTGTTATTTCTTTTAAATGTGCTACTTGGCAATTCATGAAGTGTCCCCTAATCTTTTTATATTTTGATAGAGTAAACAACCAGTTTGCATTTACCTGTTCTACTCTGTTCATGACTTTATAAACCTCTAACATATTTCCCCTCAGCTTTCTTCTCCAAGCTGAAGACCCCTAACCTCTTTAGCCTTTGCTCATAGGGGAATTGTTTTTTTGCATTAAGAACATGCCATACTGGGTCAGACCAAGGGTCCATCAAGCCCAGCATCCTGTTTCCAACAGTAGCCAATCTAGGGCATAAGAACCAGGCAAGTACCCAAAAACTAAGTCTATTCCATGCTACTATTGCTAGTAATAGCAGTGGCTATTTTCTAAGTCAACTTAATTAATAGCAGGTAATGGACTTCTCCTCCAAGAACTTATCCAATCCTTTTTTAAACACAGCTATACTAACTGCACTAACCACATCCTCCGGCAACAAATTCCAGAGTTTAATTGTGCGTTGAGTAAAAAAGAACTTTCTCCAATTAGTTTTAAATGTGCCACATGCTAACTTCATGGAGTGCCCCTATTTATTATTTATTTATTTGCTTTTATATTAATTTGTTTTTATATACCGACATTCGTTGGGGTACATCACATTGGTTCACATTATAACAGGGTAATAGTATGACAGGGGGTCGTACTATTTATACATTGTAACATTAACTTATACATAGTAACATTTATACATTGGAACATAGAAACATTAATTTATAAATTGTAACATTTATACATTGAAACATTCTCGTTGTAACTGAGAAACAGATTGTTCTAAGTTGAAGCATTAACTTTGATTTAGAGGGAAAAATTAAGCATTTGGCTGTAAACCTTGGTGATAGAACAGATTATACAATGCTAATGATGGGTGAGATAGTTGAAGTTTTAAGTTGTACGGCTGGGGTGGGGTATCTGAAAGGCGGGAATGGAATCTGCAGAAGCAAGGGAGAGACAACAGGAGTGTGTAAGGAACATGTACGTGACTTAGTTGGAAGGAGAGGGTGGGGGGGAGAGAGCTAGGGAAGGGGGAGAGGGGGGGAGGGGGGAGGTGGTGTTAGGTCACGAGTTGGTAAGCTTTCTGGAACAGCCATGTTTTCAATTGTTTTTTTAATGTTTGGTGGGAAGGTTCCAGTCTGAGGTGAGAAGGTAGCTGGTTCCAGAGGGTTGGACCAGCTACAGAGAAGGTGCATTGTCTGGTGGAGGTCAGGTGAGCAAGTTTTGTATGTGGTATGATAAGCAGGCCTGTGTTTTGGGAGCACAGGTTTTTCTGGCTATGTTGTAGTTGGGGAGGGTTTTTGGTCCATTTGATTTTTTGGTTGTTGATGGTTTTGTGTAGTATGGTGAGGGTTTTGAATTGAGATCTGTGTGATATGGGGAGCCAGTGTAGTTCTTTTAGAATTGGGGTGATGTGTGAGGTTCAGTTGGTGTTTGTGAGGGATCTGGCTGCGGCATTTTGGAGTAGCTGAAGTGGTTTTGTGGTGGAAGCGGGCAGTCCGAGGAGGAGGGAGTTACAGTAGTCTAGCTTGGATAGTATGAGGGTTTGGAGTACTGTGCGGTAGTCATAGTGGAATAGAAGAGGTTTGAGTTTTTTGAGGATTTTTAGTTTGTAAAAACCTTCTTTAATTGTCAGGTTGATGTGTTTTTTCATGTTGAGGTTTGAGTCAAGGTAGATGCCTAGGTCTCTGACCTTATTGGAAAGAGTGGTGTGTGGCTGGCTGGAGGTGCTGACTTTGCTGGTATTGGATGTGCTTTTGTTTGATATATATAAAGAATTTCAGTTTTTTTGTGGTTGAGGGTCAGGGATATCTGTGTGAGGAAATTTGATATTTGGATGGAGAGGGAATTCTAGAAGGCAATGGTGTTAGGTATGCTTTCTTTTACGGTGAGGAGAATCTGGACGTTGTCTGCGTAGATGAAGAATATGAGGTCCAAACTAGAGAGAGGTTTACAGAGAAGGAGCATGTATATGTTGAGAGGGATGAACCTTGTGGGACTCCGTGAGGGAGAGAAAATTGTTCAGATTCATTGTTGTTGATGTGAACTTTGAAGGATCTGTTGGATAGGTATTGAAACCAGTTGAGGGTTGTTTCGCTTAGGCCAATCTCCATCAGTCATGTCGTAAGTATGTTATGATTTACGGTATCGAAGGTAGCAGAGATGTCCAGTAAGATGAGAAGGAAGGATTGTCCGGCATCAAAGCCTCTTAAGGCAGTGTCTGTGAGTGATAGAAGGAGGGTCTCGGTGCTGAGGGATTTTCTGAAGCCATGTTGGGTGGGGTATAGGATGTTATGAGTTTCAAGGTGTTCAGAGAGTTGGAGGTTGATGTGTTTCTTGATGATCTAGGATATGAATGAGAGATTTGAGATAAGTCTGTAGTCTTTCTATTATCCGAAAGAGTAAATAACTGATTCACATTAACCCATCCTAGATGTCTCATGATTTTAAGCACCTCTATCATATCCCCCCTCAGCCGTCTCTTCGCCAAGCTGAAAAGTCTTAACCTCTTTAGTCTTTCCTCATAGGGGAGCTGTTCCATTCCCTTTGTCATTTTGGTCACCCTTCTCTGTACCTTCTCCATCGCAACTATATCTTTTTTTAGATGTGGTGACCATTATCCAAGGTGCAGTCTCACCATGGAGCAATACAGAGGCATTATGACATTTTCCATTTTATTCACCATTCCCTTTCTAATAATTCCCAACATTCTGTTTGCTTTTTTGACTGCCGCAGCACACTGAACCGATTATTTCAATGTGTTATCCACTATGATGCGTATTTATTTTTTATTTATTTGTGAGCTTTTATATACCGAAGTTTGGTACAAGCCTTCACTCCGGTTTACAGGTATAACAACATAGTACAGTAAATCATAACAGCAACGTATTACAATAAGTTATAACAACAACGTATATATATATATCATATAACAACAACGTATATATGATCATAACAACAACATATTACAATAAGTTATAACAGGTATTATTTTACATTGGTAACAGATAAGGTTGTTCTTTACTAACAGTATAATAATGTTTGGTTTTACTAGCAGCAATATAAGATTGCCTAGATCTCTTTCTTGGATGGTAGCTCCTAATATGGAACTTGACATTGTGTAACTATAGTATGAGTTATTTTTCCCTATATGCATCAGCATACACTTATCCACATTAAATTTCATCTGCAATTTGGATGCCCAATTTTCCAGTCTCACAAGGTTTTCCTGCAATTTATCATAATCTGCTTGTAATTTAACTATTCTGAACAACTTTGTGTCATCTGCAAATTTGATTACCTCACTCGTCATATTTCTTTCCAGATCATTTATAAATATATTGAAAAGTACGGGTCCCAATACAGATCCCTGAGGCACTCTACTGCCCACGTTCTTCCACTGTCAATCAGGCCTACCACATCTTCTATGTTCACCGTGATTTGGTTCAGTCCATCTGAATCATTACCCATGAAAACCTTCTTCGATATGGGTATCTCCCCAACTTCCTCTTCAGTAAACACTGAAGCAAAAAAATTATTTAATCTTTGCGTGATGGCCTTATTTTCTCTAATTGCCCCTTTAACCCCTCGATCATCTAATGGTCCAACTGACTCCCTCACAGACTTTCTGCTTCGGATATATTTTAAAAAGTTTTTACTGTGAGTTTTTGCCTCTACAGCCAACTTCTTCTTCAAAGTCTCTCTTAGCCTGTCTTATCAATGTCTTACATTTAACTTGCCAACGCTTATGCATTACCCTATTTTCTTCTGTTGGATCTTTCTTCCAATTTTTGAATGAAGATCTTTTGGCTAAAATAGCCTCTTTCACCTGACCTTTTAATCATGCCAGTAATCATTTTGCCTTCCTTCCACATTTCTTAATGTGTTAAATACATCTGGACTGTGCTTCTATATTTTTTTACAATGTCCATGACTCTTGCACACTTTTTACCTTTATAGCTGCTCCTTTCAGTTTTCTTCAAATTATTTTTCTCATTTTATCAAAGTTTCCCTTTTGAAAGTTTAGCGCTAGAGCCATAGATTTACATATTGCCCCCCTTCCAGTCATTAGGTCAAATTTGATCATGTTATGATCACTATTGCCCAGTGGCCCCACCACCATTAACTCTCTCACCAAATCCTGCATTTCACTAAGAATTAAATCTAAAATAGCTCCCGTCTCTACAGACAACTTCTTTTCAAATTCTCTTTTAGCCTGTCTTATCAATATCTTACATTTAACTTGCCAAAGCTTATGCATTACCTTATTTTCTTCTGATGGATTCTTCCAATTTTTGAATGAAGATCTTTTGGCTAAAATAGCTTCTTTCACCTCCCCGTTTAACCATGCCAGTGATTGTTGTGCCTTCCCCTTTATCATGTTGGTTGCCCTTCTCTGTATCTTTCTCATTTTATGTTTTGTTTTTTTTTTTGCAAAGTATTCTAGGTGGGCTTGCAACTGGAGCAATACAGAGGTATTGTTATGTTCTGGTATGGTTGTGAACCCTGGATCGCGGTGAGAGCTAACTCCACTCACAAGGAGGATCCCTGTGATGACTCACTATGATAGGCATGGTCTCAGCAGAGAAGGACACTGAAATAATGAGACTTTATTATACTGGAAAATAGGTGAAGTGCTCAGTGAATGGGAGAGAAGACACTGTCCAGAATAGATTACCCAGTGATGATACCCCTGGTAGTGGCCCGCAGAGCAGTGTATGCTGGGGAATTCCTCCTGAAGATGGAACACTTTGCAATGTAGATCTGGTAGTGGCCCGCAGAATGGGGTACACCGAGAATCTGCACTGTCGTTGGTAGGAGAGGTGCCGGAGGTCAGTAGAGCTGGGAAGGTGAAGGATCCAACTCTGAAGTGTAGACTCGTAGAATAAGGTTTGCTGAGGCGAGGCACGATAGTAGCCCAAAGCACGGTGTACACCGGAAGTTCCGTCAGCAAAGATGATAGCAGAAGAGAAGCATACTCACAAGGCAGGTCAAGGCAGAGTCCCAAGCGTGAGTTGAAGGATTCTCCAGAAAGCTCTCCGAGGAGCGGATAGCCAGGAAGCGACAAGGCCCCCAAGGAGCGGGTACTTAAAGAGTCCAAGTCCCAGAGTACAGGAACAAAGTTCAGAGTAGAGAACAGCGAAGCATCTCCAATGCAGAATGGAATTCAGCAGGAAGGAAGTCCTTGCTAACTCATAGGAAGATCAGGCGGAACAGTTTAAGTACACTGGCGGGTTACATCATGCGAAGGGGATGCCCCTGAGGTTCCCACTATGACATGTACAAGAGAGGGCCTGACACATGTGTGTGTGCCCTAGTTTATCCCAGATTCAAGATGGCGGACTGGATCGCTCACGCCATCCCAGGGATATCGAGGAAGGCAGCGTTTGCAGGCGGAGGCCGCCATTCATCCAAGAATCGCTGGTGCAGGGAAAAAAGAGGTGAGCATAAGAGGTTGCAGCCATCTGTGACCGGGCACAAGAGGTATGATATTCTCTGTTTTATTTTCCATTCCTTTCCTAATAATTGCTAACAGATCATTATTGCCTTTAGCCATGAAATATGCAAACTTGTGATACATTTACCACATATATTGCCCAGATAAATTAACTGCCTCCTATAGGGATACATGTAATTGATAGAGCACCAAAAAAATCATTCTGTCAGTTACCTAAGAAGGGAGGAGGAATGCAGTGTCTCATCCTGAAAGGAAAGCACCCTTCAACCTGGCACAAAATATAAGGGGATAGATATTCAAAACATTGTCAGTTATCTAATTTAGACAGATAGACTTATCCAGCTAACTTAGACAAGATATTCAGCTGCATGCCTATACTGCTGAATATCCCCAGACAAATCACTACTTCTGTTTAATGTGCTCCTCTTCTGTTTAGTTGATTTTCACTCTTTATTGTATGCTCTGCATGTGCTCCTCTTCCTTCGGGGTCATTCTGTTCTTGATTATTGCTCCATTCATTGATCCCTTTCCTCCGTTTTTTTTCTCCTATTCAGACAATCATGCTAGGAAAACATTCCATTGCACGGGTAGAGGCAGAGTCCGGAGATCGGCAACCGCTGGAAGGCACTAGTTCAGGCTGTTACTTGATGCTGTTTATGGGCCTCTCTTGTTGCTGGTTCAATATTTTTTTCATTTATTCTGCTTCTGTCAATTTCCAACATGATCTCTCCCCATTCATTCTTCTTTTTTTTTCCCATTCAGGCACTATTATGGCTGGAAAACGTACTATTGCGCAGTTCGAGGCAGAGTACGGTGAACATCAGGAGCAGGAAGGCACAAGTTCTAGCCAGCCGTCCAAAAAGCGAACTCACAACGCTCACTTCACGGTTGAAGAAAAGGAGTTACTGTGCCGTGCTATCTGTGACAAATATAAAGTTCTCTTCCAGTCCAAGGTTTCTTGCTGCATGAAGAAACGGATTTGGGAGAAGATTGCGCAGGATGTAAAACAGGTACAGCACCGGTGGCGTGACACTAGAAAAAAGGTAAAAGAAAAGGCTGCCAATATTGACGTGGCAGCAAAGAGGACCGGTGGAGGACCACGTTGTAATATTGTGTTGACACCTGTGGAAGAGCTGGTTCTCAGTACTGTGAGGCCAGAGGTTGTCATCGGTGTGCACACACAGTTCGGTGCTGTCACAGGAGCAAGTCGAGGTAGGCATAAACATATATCTTGTTTGACTGGATATTGACTTTTGTGTTCCTGAGGGGTTAACTGACAACTCTAACTGCAACCTCTTTCTCCATCTTTCTCCACAGATCGCGTGACGAATCCATTCCCATGCCAGACAATTTTGTATTCCCCATGTCGAACACAGACTCCCCCAGCCAACACGTTTCCACAGAGGAAGTGGTCACACTTAATCTGTTCGAGGTGTCTCCTGAGAGCCAACAACCTGAGGCATCTGCAGCCCTGGAAGCATCTATAACACAACCTGAGATTTCTGTCTCCATGGAACCATTTCTAGCATCAGAACCATCTCCGCTATAGGCTGCTGCTCCACCGGCATGGGAAATATCACAGGACTTGGAACAGGTATTATTCGGAATAGACGGCCTAAGCGAGCAGTTTATGAATAGACTCACCTCTCAACAGGATCAACACAATGACTTGATGCTCCAGGAAATGAGGTTGATCCGAGCCAACATCAATGGTGCGCTGGCTTCCCATGCGATTTTGATGAAGGAAATGATGACAGACTTGATCGGTGCCGTTAGAGATGTTGTCTCAGCTTTTCGTTCCATTAAACAATAAATTATAAATAAAAATGTTTTTTTCCATAAACGGATGTTTCTTTTTTATGTGCCATGCCACTCCTCACAACACACAAAAGTTTCATGCACTAAGTATTGTAAATAAATTGTAAGACACTCTTGGTTTCCTTATGAATGGAGTAAACCAAGTTTTTGTTGGGAGAAACAGAGAGACTACTAAATAGAGGTTGAAGTTTAAGTTCCCCCATGTAGGAGGATGGCATGATGTGTGCTTGAGCCTCTATAAACCCCTACCACTATCTTACGGCATGAATTCTTAGTTCAGATTTTTCTTAAGTAGTCCTGCTATGGGACATACCTGCTTGGGCTCTCCCACCTTTGATTATTTTCCATAGAAAATGGATTCTGAAGATGTTCTTCACAGAAGCCTGGCTAAAAAGAGTTGAAGCATAGTGCCTTACCCTTAGGTTTGGGCCACATTTTCTTGAAGACTATAGTTAGCGAGAGGGAAGTTTTTCCACCCTGTGTCATTTTGAGTTTCCCCTTTTTTAAGTAATATTTTGTCTTTGTCTTTTAAGATTGCAAAGGTCATGGTCTCAGTAATCTTGTATATTTGTGGAAGTGGATTCTTTCATTCAGAGTAGGTGGATCATTGGATGTGAATGGATTCCCATCATTAACGTAAGAGGAGGAGTTGAAAGTATTACTCAAGAGTATTTTTTCTATTGACTCAAGTGGCCAAGCACTTGGGATGGCAGTGGAAATTTGATGCTTCCAGAGGGAGATCTAAGAGATTTAAGAAGAATGCAGGAGATGTATGAGAACTGGGATTTCTTTATTCTGATAAATAATTGGGACTAAATGCTAACCATTCTACAGTGGGGAGAAGATTAAGAGTATGCTTTCTTCAATTTGCATAGAAGGAGTATGAAGGATTGTATGTTTGGCTCTCCTTTAAAGCCACAGCTAGGAAAGGAGCTCTGCTCAGAGGGTGTTCTCTTTAGCAGGGGATAAGAAGCCAGGCCTAGGGAGAGCACAGGAGCCCACAGAAGAGGAGGATCCACGGGAAAGCCAATACTGCTGTCTTTTGTTTTGAGAACTGCTAAGGTAAGCAGAGCTGCTTTTGTTATATTTTTTGTGATTAATAAAAAGCTTATAAGAAAACAGCCAGAGTCCAGCCTGAGTCTGTTCATGGTCAACTACAAGTGCTCATGGGGCCACATATGGCATCAGTTTGGGGATTTCTGTGCTAAGCCTTGTACAGGCAAAAACCACACTAAAAATAAGGGAAATATTCTTTATTTCTTGCAACTGAGCCAGAGATTATTTTACAGCAGGCTAAGGAGGGTAGCTCCATCTGGAGAAAGAGACTTGTGTATAGGATTGCCAACTAGCTCCAGATTTTCAGCACAAAGGAAACTCTGGAGCAAAGCGCAGGAATCACACAAGTAAAGATTAGAAAAGGAAAACTGTGTGCTGTGATAACACTTCTAGTGGAATATAAGTTAGGACAATAAATCAAATAAAGTAATTAAAAAAATGAATGTAATACAAAAATTATCATCTGAATTTTAGAATAGTTTTAATCAAGAGGAGGTCTATAAAAATTTAATTAGATGTACAAAACAGTAGGGATGTGAATCGGCCTTTGGACGATTGAAAATATCGTCGATATTTTCAAAATCATCAGAAATCGGGGGCTCCCCCAAAATGATAAGAAAACCCCACGATATTGTTCGTGGGGGTTCTCTTATCATTTTGGGGGAGGGCGGGAAAAACGGCACACAAAAATAACCCCTAAACCCACCCCGACCCTTTAAAACTAATCCCTTAGCTTCCCCCACCCTCCCGACCCCCCAAAAAACATTTTACAGGTACCTGGTGGTCCAGTGGGGGTCCCGGGAGCGATCTCCCACTCTCGGGCCGTCGGCTGCCACTAATAAAAATGGTGCCGATGGCCTTTGCCCTTACCATGTGACAGGGTATCCGTGCCATTGGCCGGCCTCTGTCACATGGTAGGAGCCCTGGATGCCCCGTGCCATTTTTAAAGATGGTGCCGGCCATCCAGTGCTCCCTCCATGTGACAGGGGCCGGCCAATGGCACGGATACCCTGTCACATGGTAAGGGCAAAGGGCCATCGGTGCCATTTTGATTAGTGGCAGCTGACGGCCCGAGAGCGGGAGATCGCTCCCGGGACCCCCACTGGACCACCAGGTACCTGTAAAATGTTTTTTGGGGGATCTGGAGGGTGGGAGAAGCTAAGGGATTAGTTTTAAAGGGCTGGGGTGGGTTTTTTGTTTATCGGCTCGGGCGCAGCCGATAAACAAAACCACGATTGGGCCGGACAAAAAAAAAACCCACGATGTGAATCGGAACTGGAATCCAAACCGATTCCGGTTCCGATTCACATCTCTACAAAACAGTCGCCTAATG
The DNA here is from genome assembly GCF_901001135.1 of Rhinatrema bivittatum. Classification (NCBI taxonomy): domain Eukaryota; kingdom Metazoa; phylum Chordata; class Amphibia; order Gymnophiona; family Rhinatrematidae; genus Rhinatrema; species Rhinatrema bivittatum. Next base: position 496,708,337 of record NC_042617.1, read on the forward strand.
TTAATGAATTCAATCCCCCGACACGGGACCGTGTTTCGCAGAGCTGCATCGGGAGGGACAAAATCTGACTTTAAAATTATAGAATGCAATCTCTAATAAAGATGACCAGTGAAAAGAAAGCAGAATTGTTTATGGCCCAATGCCATGATGGGATGTAAACGGGATTTGTATAGAGCTCCTGCTTAGGGTGCTAGAAAATATATTTTTGAAAAAAGATCATGGTCAAAACCCTGGCAATTAAACTAGTAGAAATTTAAAGCACCAGAGAGATAGCCGAGGAGCCACGCTAGAGCCCACTGTTAGGGAAGGAAATACTTGGTAGTAGATAGCCAGAATGAATTGCCTGCAAGGTTTATTTTAACGCCGGGCAGTGTGTCCCAAGGCTGGAGTACTGGGTGAAGCTAATGTGTAAAACACCCAGGAAACGCAGCTAGAAGTGAATCAGTGAACCAAAACACAGTAATTTAAATGTGGCTGCTTAAAGCCTTTTGATTAAGTGCAACAGGGCTGGTTCCAGATTTTCAGGATATGTTCATCCAGTCCTGGTTTTACTAACTTGCATGCAGGTACTTATAGTCTTGCTTTTCTTAGTGAATGCAATAAAGAGAGAGGTACTGGTGTTGGGGCCGCTTGTCAATAGTGATCATAATATGATCAAATTTGATTTAATGACTGGAAGAGGAACAGTGTGCAAATCCAAGGCTCTCGTGCTAAACCTTCAAAAGGGAAACTTTGATAAAATGAGAAAAATTGTTAGAAAAAAACTGAAAGGAGCAGCTACAAAAGAAAAAATGCCCAAGAGGTGTGGTCATTGTTAAAAAATACAATTCTAGAAGCACAGTCTAGATGTATTCCATACGTTAAGAAAGGTGGAAAGAAGGCAAAACAATTACCGGCATGGTTAAAAGGGGAGGTGAAAGAAGCTATTTTAGCCAAAAGATCTTCATTCAAAAATTGGAAGAAGGAACCAATAGAAGAAAATAGGAAAAAGCATAAACGTTGGCAAGTTAAATGTAAGACATTGATAAGACAGGCTAAGAGAGAATTTGAAAAGAAGTTGGCTGTAGAGGCAAAAACTCACAGTAAAAACTTTTTTAAATATATCCGAAGCAGAAAGCCTGTGAGGGAGTCAGTTGGACCGTTAGATGATCGAGGGGTTAAATGGGCACTTAGAGAACATAAAGCCATCGCGGAAAGATTAAATGATTTCTTTGCTTCGGTGTTTACTGAAGAGGATGTTGGGGAGGTACCCGTAATGGAGAAGGATTTCATGGGTAATGATTCAGATGGACTGAATCAAATCACAGTGAACCTAGAAGATGTGGTAGGCCTGATTGACAAACTGAAGAGTAGTAAATCACCTGGACCGGATGGTATACACCCCAGAGTTCTGAAGGAACTAAAAAATGAAATTTCAGACCTATTAGTAAAAATTTGTAACTTATCATTAAAATCATCCATTGTACCTGAAGACTGGAGGATAGCAAATCTAACCCCAATATTTAAAAAGGGCTCCAGGGGCGATCCGGGAAACTACAGACTGGTTAGTCTGACTTCAGTGCCTGGAAAAATAGTGGAAAGTGTTCTAAACATCAAAATCACAGAACATTTATTTTATTTATTTATTTAACATTTTTTATATACCGAGGTTCTAGAGATAGAATCACTAAGCACTTCACTTTACAGACAACAGAACATATAGAAAGACATGGTTTAATGGAACAAAGTCAGCATGGCTTTACCCAGGGCAAGTCTTGCCTCACAAATCTGCTTCACTTTTTTGAAGGAGTTAATAAACATGTGGATAAAGGTGAACCGGTAGATGTAGTATACTTGGATTTTCAGAAGGCGTTTGACAAATTTCCTCATGAGAGGCTTCTAGGAAAAGTAAAAAGTCATGGGATAGGTGGCGATGTCCTTTCGTGGATGCAAACTGGCTAAAAGACAGGAAACAGAGAGTAGGATTAAATGGACAATTTTCTCAGTGGAAGGGAGTGGACAGTGGAGTGCCTCAGGGATCTGTATTGGGATCCTTACTTTTCAATATATTCATAAATGATCTGGAAAGAAATACGACGAGTGAGATAATCAAATTTGCAGATGACACAAAATTGTTCAGAGTAGTTAAATCACAAGCAGACTGTGATAAATTGCAGGAAGACCTTGTGAGACTGGAAAATTGGGCATCCAAATGGCAGATGAAATTTAATGTAGATAAGTGCAAGGTGATGCATATAGGGAAAAATAACCCATGCTATAATTACACAATGTTGGGTTCCATATTAGGTGCTACAACCCAAGAAAGAGATTTAGGCTTCATAGTGGATAACACATTGAAATCGTCAGTTCAGTGTGCTGCGGCAGTCAAAAAAGCAAACAGAATGTTGGGAATTATTAGAAAGGGAATGGTGAATAAAACAGAAAATGTCAAAATGTCTCTGTATCGCTCCATGGTGAGACTGTACCTTGAATACTGTGTACAATTCTGGTCGCTGCATCTCAAAAAAGATATAATTGCAATGGAGAAGGTACAGAGAAGGGCTACCAAAATGGTAAGAGGAATGGAACAGCTCCCCTATGAGGAAAGACTAAAGAAGTTAGGACTTTTCAGCTTGGAGAAGAGATGGCTGAGTGGGGGATATGATAGAGATGTTTAAAATTATGAGAGGTCTAGAACGGGTAGATGTGAATCGGTTATTTTCTCTTTCGGATAATAGAAAGACTAGGGGGCACTCCATGAAGTTAGCATGGGGCACATTGAAAACTAATCGGAGAAAGTTCTTTTTTACTCAATGCACAATTAAACTGGAATTTGTTGCCAGAGGATGTGGTTAGTGCAGTTAGTATAGCTGTGTTTAAAAAAGGATTGGATAAGTTCTTGGAGGAGAAGTCCATTACTTGCTATTAAGTTCACTTAGAGAATAGCCACTGCCATTAGCAATGGTAACATGGAATAGACTTAGTTTTTGGGTACTTGCCAGGTTCTTATGGCCTGGATTGGCCACTGTTGGAAACAGGATGCTGGGCTTGATGGACCCTTGTTCTGACCCAGTATGGCATTTTCTTATGTTCTTATGTTCTTCTGTTCTTAGAATAAGTCCCAGCATGCAATGAGGTAAAACCAGGACTGGATCAACCTGTCCTGAAATTCTGGGACCAGTTGGCAACACTACTTATATAGTGAGTCAGAAGCAAAGAGGCAGTTTTATTTCTGTGTATTTTGGTTCCACCTTGAGGGAAAGTTTTGTTGTGTAGGTAATTCTGAATAGGGCACAGTCCTTCAAGAAAGCTTTTGTGTTACCAGAGCCAGTTAACTAACATGAAACTGTTATAACAGGCTTTTGCAGAAGGAGAAGAGCAGCTCCATAAATGGGTTGAAACCTACACAAACAGTAGGGCCAGCAACTAAGAGTGTTAAGACAGCAGAAAGCTGATGCTGACACAGATGGCCCAAGCAATGCAGGCCACAACAAAACAGTCAACCCCAGTGCTTCCAGTGCTGTTTAAAATGAAGTCAAGGGAAGACCTGGATGTTTTATTAAAGAACTTTGAATGAACTGGCTAGAAGTTAAGTAGACCACCTTCCTGGCAAATGTATTTACCGGCAAGAGCCAAACTGCCTTTCAAGATGCCAATGCAGATGGGAGAGCCAGCTATTCAGATGTCAAAGCTGCCATCATGGAAAAAATGGACTACACAATGGAAACATACAAGAAATAGTTTCAAAGGAGCACCCCAATGGACAATTAAAACTCCATGAATCATTTTCCATTGGCTAAAAGATGTTAGGTGGAAGTGGCTACAGAGAGAGGTGAGGACAGGCCTTGATGTCCTTCTGGAGAATTTCCTTGATGGATAGGACCAACCATGTGGAATTGTGTGTGCCAGCAACCAGAGTACAACCTGGAGAAAGCTTTGGAAAAAGCAGAAGCCTTCCATCAGGCTCAGTTGATGACAGAATTAGGGCAGAAACTAGAAAATTAACCCTCCAAGGCTCCCTGACATAACACTGAGAATGCAGGGCCCCAACAATGGTCCTCAGAGTAGGAAAGCTCTGGTTCCATATTGAGGTCACAGTCCCAAGGCTCCCCAACTTGTTTCAATTGTAGAACGAGAGGAGATTTGGCCAGAGATTGCCAAAACCAAGAAAGCAAAGTGATGGATGTCAACCCGATAACACAGCTACAGCACTAGAGGCTAAAGCATACACTGTCAAGGGAGGACCTTTAAAGCAGAGATGATCATAGAATCAGAGGAGGAAAAAAGTCTCTGAGGTACCTGTCCACCTGAGCAGTAACAGTCTAGATACTTTCCTTTAGCTCACTTTGTGCTGGGAATGGACATGAGGAAGAGTGTTACCCCAGGTCAAAGAAAACGATTGTTGGAATTGTTGAAATCAAAGTGAAGCAAGTCCCACAGGATAATTCCATTGTGGAGTAAAAGAGCATGTTGTCAAGGACAACTTGAGAATGAACGTTAGAAGTGCGAGTGGGCACATTCATTTGTGAAGATGCACAGCTGTAATTTGGTGGATGATCCACGTGGACTATCAGACTTCACAATCTCAGCTGAGGTGAATGAGGTTCCCACCCAAGATCTGGTAGATTCAGAATATGGAAAGACCTAGTCCAGGGTGGGTTTATTGATTATAGAAGGAGGGCAACACTCCCCTGCATACAAGGTGACAAGCAACAATACACATATAGTTAAGTCTTACTGATGACGTCTTCAGGACAAACCTATGTAGAAGTAGGTATACTTCTCAAGCCTCCATATTCTTTTGTTCTGGTACAAGATTATCCTCAGCTTGAGACTCTATTGGGCCAGATCATGGACAGCCATGTCAGCCCAGGCTGCATGAAAACAACTCCTCTGGAAGCTTCTTCACAGGACTTTGTGAAAATATACCACATAAGAACATAACATTGCATACTGGGGTAGATTTTAAAAGAAGCGCGATCAGCCTACTTTTGCTTGAGCATCAGACTCAAGCAAAAGTACGCTGGATTTTAGTAGATACGCGCGGAGCCGCGCGTATCCACTAAAATCCTGGATCGGCGCGCGCAAGGCTATCGATTTTGTATAGCCTGCGCGCGCCGAGCCGCGCTGCCTCCCCCCGTTCCCTCCAAGGCCGCTCCGAAATCGGAGCGGCCTCGGAGGGAACTTTCCTTTGCCCTCCCCTCACCTTACCCTCTCTTCCCCTACCTAACCCACCCACCCGGCCCTGTCTACACCCCCCCCCTTACCTTTGTCGGGGGATTTACGCCTCCCGGAGGGAGACGTAAACCCCCGCGCGCCAGCGGGCCTGCTGCGCGCCGGGCCGCGACCTGGGGGCGGGTACGGAGGGCGCGGCCACGCCCCCGGGCCGTAGCCACGCCCCCGTACCCGCCCCCAAAACGCTGCCGACACGCCCCCGGAACGCCGCGACGACCGGGCCCGCCCCCTGACATGCCCCCGACACGCCCCCCTCCGAGAACCCCGGGACTTACGCGAGTCCCGGGGCTCTGCCCGCGCCGGGGGGCCTATGTAAAATAGGCTTCCCGGCGCGCAGGGCCCTGCTCGCGTAAATCCGCCCGGTTTTGGGCGGATTTACGCGAGCAGGGCTCTGAAAATCCGCCCCATTGTGTCAGACCAAGGGTCCATCAAGCCTAGCATCCTGTTTCCAACAGTGGCCAATGCGGGCTATAAGAACCTGGCAAGTACCCAAAAACTAAGTCCATCCCATGCTACTGATGCTTGTAATAGCAGTGTGCTATTTTCTAAGTCATCTTGATTAATAGAAGATAATGGACTTCTCCTCCTAGAACTGATCTAAAACTTTTTTAAACCTAGCTATACTAACTGCACTAACCACATCCCCTGGCAACAAATTCCAGAGTTTAATTGTGTGTTGAGTGAAAAATTTGTTCTTCCTGTTTTACCTACGGTTTTTGTTAGTTCCCCCTTTCGATGTAAACCGATCTGATATGGTTATGGTCCTCAACCATGAAGGTCGGTATAGAAAAGTGTTAAATAAATAAATAAATAAAAATAACTTTCTCTGATTAGTTTTAAATGTGCTAAATGCTAACTTCATGGAGTGCCCCCTAATCTTTTAATTATCCGAAAGAGTAAATAGCTGATTCACATTTACCCATTCTAGATCTCACATAATTTTAAACACCTATATCACATCCCCCTTCAGCCATCTCTTCTCCAATCTGAATAGTCCTAACCTCTTTAGACATTCCTCATAGGGGAGCTGTTCCATCCCATTTTTCATTTTGGTCGCCCTTCTCTGTACCTTCTCCATTGCAACTATAACTTTTTTGAGATGCGGCGACCAGAATTGTACAAAATATTCAAGGTGTAGTGTCACCATGGAGTGACACAGAGGCATTATGACATTTTCCGTTTTATTCACCATTCACTTTCTAATAACTTCTAATATTCTGTTGCTTTTTTGACTGCTGTAGCACAATGAACTGATGATTTTAATGTATTATCCACTATAATACCTTGATCTCTTTCCTGCGTGATAGCTCCTAATACGGAACCTAACATCGTGTAACTATTAGAGATGTGCTTCGGATTTCAATATCGCGTTGGGCTTCGTTTCGGGGGAACCCCGCGGGAATTTCGTTTTTCTCACGGTTCAGGTTTTTTTTGGGGGGGCCCCGATTTTTGGGTTAATATGCGCTGACTCCCGATAGTGTGCACTAACATGGCAGAGTTAGCACGCACTAATGGGGAGTTAGCGCACACTAACAGGAGTTAGTGCACTAAACCGAAAATTAATTTTTTCCTAAATTTTGGAAAAAATTCAATCGTTTTTCAATTCTCCTGAACCAATCTGAATTAGGCAATTTCGTTGAAATTTCCTAATTCAGGAAAAACGATTGCACATCCCTAGTAACTATAGCATAGGTTATTTTTCCCTATAGGCATCACCTTGCATTTGTCCACATTAAATTTCAACTGCCACTTGGATGCCCAATTTTTCAAGGTCCTCCTGCAATTTATCACAATCCACTTGTGATATAACTACTCTGAATACTTTGTATCATCTGCAAATTAGATTACCTCACTCGTCATATTCCTTTCCAGATCTTTTATAAATATATTGAAAAACACGGGTCCCAGTACAGATCCCTGAGGCATTCCACTACCCAACCCCCTCCACTGAGAAAATTGCCCATTTAATCCTCTGTTTCCTGTCTTTTAGCCAGTTTGTAATCCATAAAAGGACATCCCCACCTATCCGATGACTTTTTACTTTTCTAGAAGCCTCTCATGAGGAAATTTGTCAAATGACATCTAAAAATCCAAATACACTACATCTACCAGTTCACCTTTATCCACATGTTTATTAACCCCTTCAAAAAAGTGAAGCAGATTTGTGAGGCAAGACTTGCCTTGGGTAAAGCCATGCTGACTTGGTTCCAGTAAATCATGTATTTCTATATGTTCTGTGGTTTTAATCTTTAAAACAATTTCCACTATTTTTCCTGGCACTGAAGTTAGGCTAACTGGTCTTTAGTTTCCTGGATCACCCCTGGAGCCCTTTTTAAATATTGGGGTTACAGTAGCCACCCTCTAGCCTTCAGGTACAATGAATGATTTTAATGATAGGATACAAATTTTTACTAATAGATCTGAAATTTCATTTTTTATTTCCTTCAGAACCCTGGGGTGTATAGCATCTGGTCAAGGTGATTTACTACTCTTCAGTTTGTCAATTAGGCATGGATTCAAAGATATTCAGACTAAGGAAGTGTTGCAGTCTGGGAAGCTGCAGTCCCGGTGTGGACCCTTGAGCCGAACCACCCTGGGTAGAGTAGCTCGGGAGGCGGAGTCTCAGGCAAAGATCTTCACCCGGGAACCAGGAACCCCCCAGGAGGAGCCCGTAGGGTCCTAGAACCTTGGGACTTAAGAGACACAGGTATAGATCTTCACCCGGGAACCAGGAACCCCCCAGGAGGAGCCCGTAGGGTCCCAGAACCTTGGGACTTAAGAGACACAGGTACAGGTCTTCACCCGGGAACCCCCCAGGAGGAGCCCGTAGGGTCCCAGAACCTTGGGACTTAGAAGTAAGGTCTCAGTCTCTAGGAAGGCCTGGAAAGGGTTAAGTCACAGAGACCAGTGGCAGGGAGCAGGCAATGCCAGCGAAGGCAGGACAGACAGGTAACTGAGATAATGTCTGTGTAACCTCGTGGAGTATGACCGGCCCAAGACAGGACCGGAGCCAGCAGCGTGTGAAGACTCAGACTTGGCAGATAGTAGCAGGAGAAGAACCCCAAGTCAAACTGGTAGCCAATGGAACAGTCCTGAACAGACCGGGGTTGGAGACTGGTGGCAACCAGGAGCGGAGTCAGGCACAAGCTGAAGTCAGAGGCAGGCTGCAGGCAAGGCGGAGTCGGGTACACGCTGAGGTCAGGGCTGGCGGCAGGCAGAAGCGAAGTCAGGAACGAGCAGAGGTCGGTGGCAGGCGGCAGGCAGAAGCGGAGTCAGGAACGAGCAGAGGTCAATGGCAGGCGGCAGGCAGAAGCGGAGTCAGGAACGAGCAGAGGTCAATGGCAGGCGGCAGGCAGAAGCGGAGTCAGGAACGAGCAGAGGTCAATGGCAGGTGGCAGGCAGAAGCGGAGTCAGGAACGAGCAGTGGTCAATGGCAGGAAACAGCAGAGATGCAACTAAGAACTACAAGCAGTAGCGACCCTCGTTGCAAGGCAATGAGAAACCCGATGAACGCCGGTTAAATCAGGCTTGGGGCGTGGCATGGTTAACTCAGGCAGAGCCAGACTTCCGGTGAGCGTGCGTCCATAACGCGCGTCCTTGCGCGCACGCGGGGCCGCAGAGAGATGGCCCAGCAATGGCGGACGCCCCAAAGACCCAGCAGAGCCGCGGGAGCGGCGTTCCCGGCATAGAAGGTGAGCCCTGAATATGGCAATTAGGGGGGAAGCGGTGGAGACCGCAACAGTACCCCCCCCCCCTTTTACGGCCCCTTTTAAGAGGACCGGGTTTCTCTGGATGGTCCCGGTGAAACTGGTGCAGAAGCTCTTTATCCAAAATATTCCAACTGGGCTCCCAGGTGTTATCCTCATCACCACATCCTTCCCATGCCAGTAAATATTCCCATCGGCGGTTGTGAAATCGAATGTCCAGGACGTCCCGTACTTGGTATGTAGGATCATCCTCAACGGTCGTGGTTACAGGATCCGGAGGTGCAGGATGGTACCGGGAGAGAACCACAGGCTTGAGTAATGAAGCATGGAACACGTTGTGTACCTTGAAAGAAGAAGGTAACCGCAGTCAGTATGACACCATCCCCACTTGTTCAGCCACTCGGAACGGGCCACAGAACTTTGGGGTGAATCTTCGAGATGGGAGTTGAAGATGCAAGTTCTTTGTGCTTAGCCAGACTCTATCCCCTGGCTGGAAGGTAGGTGCTGACCGACAATGGCGATCGGCCGTTAGTTTGGCTTTTGCAGTAGCTCAGAGAATCTGCCTTCGTGTCATGTGCCACAAAGCCTGGAGCTGTTGAGCTGTGATTTGAACAGCGGGTGAGGCGCTGGGAGCCTCTAATGGGAGTGGTGGTCGCAATGGTTTGCCATACACCAAATGGAACGGAGATTTGCCCGTGGCTGCATGGACTTGATTGTTATAGGCAAACTCCGCACAAGGTAGCAACTCGGTCCAGTTATCTTGTCTCTCATTAATGAAGGCCCGGAGATATGCCTTCAGCGTTCTGTTCATTCTCTCGGTCTGCCCGTTGCTCTGCGGATGAAAAGCAGTGGAAAAACTAAGCTTAACTTGGAAGCATTTGCAGAGAGCTCTCCAGTAGCGGGCCACAAACTGCGAACCTCTGTCCGAAACAATGTCTTGCGGGAGACCGTGGAGCCTGAACACATGTTGGGTGAACAGGAGGGCCAACTCGGGTGCAGTGGGAAGCTTAGGCAGGGGGACCAGATGGACCATCTTGGAAAAACGGTCGACCGTGACCCAGACGACCGTGTGTCCTTGAGAGGGAGGCAGATCCACGACAAAATCGGTGGCTATATGGGTCCATGGTTCGGTGGGAACCGGGAGCGGATGCAAGAGACCATAAGGAGAGCCGGGATTGGGCTTCTGGCGAGCGCAAGTAGGGCAAGAGGCCACATAAGAAGCGACGTCCCGCCGGATGGTGGGCCACCAATAGTACCAGTTGACCAGTTCTAGCGTTCTTTCACGCCCGGCATGTCCTCCAATTAAGGAGTCATGGGCCCATCGTAGCGCCGTCAAGCGGTCCCGGCGGGGGAGCACGGTGCGGTCTTACGAGAGGATGGTCAAGGCTGAGAGCCGAACCTTAGAGGGGTCCAAGATGAACTGTGGAGGATCCAACTCCTCTTCGGCACAGGCGATCCGGGACAGGGCGTCTGCTCGGAGGTTCTTGGCAGTAGGACGGTATTGTACTATGAAATCAAATCGACTGAAGAACAAGGCCCAGCGGGCTTGGCGGGGATTCAGTCGTTGAGCCTGGGTAAGAAATTCTAAGTTCTTGTGATCCGTATAGACGGTAGTTGTGTGCAAAGAGCCTTCGAGCCACTGTGCGATAAACTGGGCACTCATTATTGACCACTTGTTTTCCTAACACATGCACAGACACCTCTCCTGGGCACCCAATGTAATATTTAAATGAGCTGGTGCAGTAAAAAGGATGTGATAAGGACAAAATTGTGCATCCTTCGCACTCAAAAACATTGGGCACCAGGGAGAGCTGGCTGTGCATCCAGAATGGCATCAGGACCCCATACCAGCATAGCGACTAACCTGACCAGACCTCCTCATCCTCATCTACCCCCCCCCCTCCCCTCCACCAAGGTCTGGCACGATGAGCTAAGCAGTCCAGGTCGAATCCAGAGGTCCTGTACCTGAAATGGTGGATTCTGAGGTCTGGAGACCCTCCCCCAGCAGAGCTGTTTCCAATTGGTCCTTTTCATTGACACATGTCAGTGAAAAGATCAATCCTCTTTCAGGACAGCTTTGTGATAGGGGATTGGTCCTTTCACTGACATGTGACAATATTTTTAATATTTAATATTTATTGATTTACATTTTTTGTTCAATAATCTGTTGATTGTTTTAAGGTAACGCTACACGTTCTCTGTTCAATACTCTGTTTATTTTTTAATGTAACGCCTTACCGGCGACAGTTGTGTTATATGGAAACCGACTTGATTCGATATATTTATCGAGAATGTCGGTATATAAAAACCCTAAATAAATAAATGTGACAGTGAATGGATCAATCAGTAGTAAGTGGAGTGAACACATTAATATTAATTTCCCAACAGTGGGTGATTCTTGCTCTTCCTCATCCAAGGAGGATTATGACAATGAGGATGAGTTGTCACCTGTGAAGAGAAAAGCAAATGTGTGCCAGGTGGTATGCTCACATGCTGCAGAGTATGATGCACAGGATGATAGATGTACTTAGAGGAATTGCCTTTGGAGGGAGAGGTGAAGGCAAAAGGAAGCGGTTAGGTATGGGACAACCCTGTCATCAAGGTGCTGGCTTCCATATAGAAAGGTAAAAGGGCTTCCAGAATATTGATGTAAGCAGGATATAAATTGGTAGAGGCTACTATGTGCTGGGAGGTAAGGGCAAGAGATATGTGACAGTGTGGACAGTGGTCTCAAGAGGAGTATGCAGAGCAAGGAATGTAGAATCATGATGCTACACATTGTTCTACTGGATCTTTGCCTTATTGTTTACCTGAAAATCCATGTAGGAGTAGGAATAAAATCCCTGAAAGTGGCTAGCTAAGCTAGAGGGTAAATTTTCTAAACTGTATCAGGATGGTGGAGCCTGTGACAGAGGGATGTATGAAGGATAGTTACTGTAAGGTGAAAACTGCGTATGGCAGAGCTAAGGGTGATTAGCATAGTACTTGATGCAGAAAGTACGTAGATGGAACTAGTTGACTATTCCCAGTTGGGAATAGTCTAGCTCCATCCTGCCAAGCATGCAGCCAGTCTATCTAGTGCCTCTGCTTCAGGTACATCTCCTGGGCCTTCTTCTTCAGGTCTTCAACTATAGGGGGAGAAAAAGATGACCCCCATTAATAGTGCACTCTTGCTGTCAATGTGAGTGCCATACTGATATGATACTATTGATTGTTATTCTTTAAAATGTGAGTAGCTGAATAACACTCAACACACCCTCCATGCACAGCCTGACCCTATTCTAAAGATAAAAATCATAGAGCACATAGAAAGACATGGTTTAATGGAACACAGTCAACATGGATTTACCCAAGGGAAGTCTTGCCTAACAAATCAGCTTCATTTTTTCGAAGGGGTTAATAAACATGTGGATAAAGGTGAACCGGTAGATGTAGTGTATTTGGATTTTCAGAAGGCATTTGACAAAGTCCCTCATGAGAGCCGTCTATGAAAACTAAAAAGTCATGGGATAGAAGGTGATGTCCTTTCGTTGATTACAAACTGGTTAAAAGACAGGAAACATCGAGTAGGATTAAATAAGAACATAAGAAATTGCCATGCTGGGTCAGACCAAGGGTCCATCAAGCCCAGCATCCCGTTCCCAACAGAGGCCAAACCAGGCCACAAGAACCTGGCAATCACACCAACACCAAGAAGATCCCAAGCTACTGATACAATCAACAGCAGTGGCCACTCACCAAGTAAACTTGATTAATAGCCGTTAATGGACTTCTCCTCCAAGAACCTTTCCAAATCTTTTTTGAACCCAGCTACACTAACTGCACTAACCACATCCTCTGGCAACAAATTCCAGAGCTTAATTGTGTGTTGAGTGAAAAAGAATTTTCTCCGATTAGTCTTAAATGTGCTACTTGCTAACTTCATGGAATGCCCCCTAGTCCTTCTATTATTAGAAAGTGTAAATAACCGAGTCACATCTACTCGTTCAAGACCTGTCATGATCTTAAAGACCTCTATCATATCCCCCCTCAGCCATCTCTTTTCCAAGCTGAACAGCCCTAACCTCTTCAGCCTTTCCTCATAGGGGAGCTGTTCCATCCCCTTTATCATTTATGTTGCCCTTCTCTGTACCTTCTCCATCGCAACTATATCTTTTTTGAGATGTGGCGACCAGAATTGTACACAGTATTCAAGGTGCGGTCTCACCATGGAGCAATACAGAGGCATTATGACATTTTCTGTTTTATTAACCATTCCCTTCCTAATAATTCCTAACATTCTGTTTGCTTTTTCCTTCTGAGGGAGGAGTGGAAGCTGTGCATGGGCACACGTGCACGCATACAAAAGAAGATGGGTCTCTCCTTCTTCGGCCACTGAAGGATTGAGTGCCGGTGGCCTGCAGCTTCTCTCCTTCAGCTGCTGGCGGCCCCATGGCCTCTCCTGCTGCTGCCAGCCCACCGCCCCCCCCCTGGGTGTGCCACCATGTGCAAATGCATGGTATGCACACCCAGTCGTGCTGGGCCAGTATGCATATAGGGGTAGATTTTAAAAAGGTGCCCGCAGGCACTCGCAAGTTATAAAATCAGGGGTTGGTGCATGCAAGGGGAGCACAATTGTGCACCTTGCACGCGCCAAGCCGCACAGCCTTCCCCTGTTCCCTTCCCCTCACCTGACCTTCCAACCCCTTCCCCTAACCTTTCTCCCCCCAGCCCTACTCTAACTCCCCTTGACATTTGTCTTACCTTTTGCACCTGCCTCCGGGCAGGCACAAGTTGTGTGTGCCGGCAGACTGCTGGCAAGCGACCCTCTGACACATCAGCAATGGTCGCTGTGTCGGAGGCCTCTGGCACTGACCCGCCCCACCCCCAAACCATCCTACCCACCCTGCTCCCGGATCGCCCCTTTAGTAAAGCCCCGGGGCTTGCATGTGGCCCGGGGCTTTACGCGCATCTCCGGCCTTTTTAAAATAGGCCCGGCATGCGTAACCCCCCCACGCACATAATTCCTCTAGATTTACGTTCGTAGGGCTTTTAAAATCTGGCCCATAATTTGGCACGCCATTGAAAATTCCTTCATTTTGCCATATGCAACCATATAAGCACATATGTGTGTACACACACACTCATTTTAAAATCAGCCTGTATGTGAACAGAAGCTGGCACAACCATGTCAAAAAGTTTGACATGACAGCTTTCTTCAATGCAACAATACTACATATTTTCTGATTTTAGCAAACTGAAAATAGAAAAGTGAATGTCTTTGCAAAAGTTTGGAACCCTTCCAGTTGATTTCATTACTCCTTAAAAAAAAAAAAGTTTATTAATAAGGTCCAGAAAGTTAATTGATTCATAAAACCTTCAAACACTGTCAGCTAGCAATTTCAACTTTCAGAAACATTGTTAAGAAATGGAGGTTACATGGAACTGTTGAAGTCAACGTAAGATCTGGAAGAGAAAGAAAATCTCCCTAAAAACTGGTCAGATCTGAAAAACAGAACATTTTTCTTTACCCACTCCCAGGGCACACAGTGATATCTTAAGGAAATCTTTAGGTTGCATTGTAAGGGGTTGGTCTTAAGACAATGTTCCAAGTCCAGGGACTGTCCTTAACTGTTACCAAGTAGTGATTGGGGCAGATATCAGAGATGTAGAAGTTCTCCCACATACACATCCAGTGAGTAATTGTCAAGCAGCTGGAAACAAAGTAGTAAGATGCTTGGCTGGCAGCAGGCATGGTTACATATAATCCTGGGTTACCACGCAGAGCTTGTTGGTATAGGATCACAAGAAAAGGGCAGGCTAGCTTCATGACAGGGGTCCTGAAAATCAAGCGATGGCATTGGTCTAGCCAGTCCTATAATAAGTGATGCGAAGCACATATATGATCCATCTGGCACGACAGTGGCCAGACAGTAGCATGAGAAAAGGGGGAGAGTAATGAAGATTTGAAGTTTGCATAGCTTAGGTACTGTCTTAGAACTGCTTTACAGGTTAACAGTTCAGAAATGATACATTCTGAAATGGATAATCTGACATATTACTAGCACCTTGACTGAATAGAAATCTGAAAAATGGAAAAAGAAATAGTAAAATGTTGCTATTATTATTATTATTATTATTATTATTATTATTATTAACCAGTTACAATTCGATAAAATAAAGTAATAAAAGGTCAATGGTAGGAGCATGACTTGAACATGATTCAGGATTTATTTTGACTGCTAGTTCAAATACCAAATCACCAGAGCATACTTTCCCTCTGATGTCAATTGTGTGCTGAACTATGCTTTGCTCTGAGTCAAGATAATCAATATTCAAACAACCTTAACTCAAAAGTACTATGTCCCAATTGCTCCAAATATCAATCAACATTGACTGAATGTCCATTACTTTACACACTTCTGACTGCCTACTCTTCCTGAAAGGCATCTCAGGCTTGTTTATTTCCATGATAGTGTCTCCTGAGATGTTTTGGTTTATGATGGGAGGAGGGGGTTCAGGGTGAGGGTTTGTGATTGGATATGTGGTGGTAGGGGTGAGGCAAAGGGTCATCTGAAGAAGTCTCTGCTATGTTATTTGTTATATGTACTGTTTCTAAGTATATTCTGTCTCCCCAAATTACTTCAAAACCTATCTAGAATTTTTTATCTGTAGCATTTTCAGTTAAGAATGAAAAAAGCATTTATGAAAGTACAATATCATACAATAATAATATCATACAATAAGAAATGATTTGCTAGTGATCTTGTTTCTGAAAATTTAGGGACATAATTTTCAGTTAAGAAATATTGACTGATGTGTAATGTTATCTGCCTGATAAGGACCTAGCAAACTGGTGAATTGCAGCCTCTTGAGTCTCATCATCTTAACATACCTTTAGTTATTATAGAAGACTTTCTGGCTTCTGGCAGATTGAGCGAGGGAATGAATTTCACATGGCAGTGATCACTTCTTTCTTCTGGGGAGGAGTAAGGAGAGATTCCCGTCTTCAGCATTGTCCTCTTATCAGCAAGGGGTGGAGAGAGAAAGAAGAGATAGAAAATCCACAAAAGAAAGTGCACAAGTAAAAAAAACATCAAAATGCCTTTACTCACCAATGCTAAATTTAAGAGTTTGGCAAGGCATTCATAGTATTTTCTGCATGAAATTTAATCTGTAGGATTTTTTTTCTGGAAATGTTTCCCTTCCTACATTGAAGAATATTAAATTATTGGGCAAATGATATTGCTCTTTTCAAATTCTGTAGGCAAATTGACTTGAGGGTCTTTGAACTTTGTGCTCTTTTTTTTTTTTTTGCCTGAAACAATTCTGAGTCTACTTTTCTAATGTCACCGGTTTAGCTGCAGGATGAAACTGTTTACTGAGCTAATGCTTTTACTGCCTGTCTTTTTTATTTTAAAATGTAAATAATAGCATTCCAAAGTAATGAGCCACTTTCTACGCGTAAATTGTGTGCTTCAAGGCCTTTGTCAGTAGGGGATATTCCGATTTTTTGTCTTTGGAAAAAATCTGGAAAAATGAGTATTGAATGATGTCTACAGTGGACGACTCAAGATGCTTTTCAGAAAGAATAGGCAGTCAGAAAGAGCATAATATATCTAACATTCAGGCAATAGTGATTGATATTTGGGGCATAAAGCTTTTGAGTCATGGTAGTTTGAATATTGATTAACTTGACTCAGAGCAAACCATAGTTCAGCATGCAATTGCTATCAGAGAAAAAGTGTGCTCTAGTGATTTGGACTTTGAACTATCAGTCAAAATAAATCAAATTCAAGTTGATTATTGTGCCCCCATTTCTCAGTGTGGGCAAAAGTACATTTGATGTTTCACAGTGCTCATACTTTTGCCCATAGAGAAAAAAAGGCAGGGTTAAATCAGGGGAGGGAAAGTGTGCCTTAAAACTGGGTTTTACAAGTATAAATGCACTTACCCATGTAAGCGAGCTTTTGAAAATTGTTATGATATATGCCATTGAATTGCCCATAGGATTTATCAGCTTAAGTGCACTTTAAGCATGTAAGTGCACATTGAAATCGTCGGTGCAGTGTGCACATTGCAATCGGTGCAGTGTGCACATTGAAATCGTCGGTGCAGTGTGCTGCGGCAGTCAAAAAAGCAAACAGAATGTTGGGAATTATTAGAAAAGGAATGATGAATAAAACGGAAAATGTCATAATGCCTCTGTATCGCTCCATGGTGAGACCGCACCTTGAATACTGTGTACAATTCTGGTCGCCGCATCTCAAAAAAGATATAATTGCGATGGAGAAGGTACAGAGAAGGGCTACCAAAATGATAAGGGGAATGGAACAACTCCCCTATGAGGAAAGACTAAAGAGGTTAGGACTTTTCAGCTTGGAGAAGAGACGACTGAGGGGGGATATGATAGAGGTGTTTAAAATCATGAGAGGTCTAGAACGGGTAGATGTGAATCGGTTATTTACTCTTTCGGATAGTAGAAAGACTAGGGGGCACTCCATGAAGTTAGCATGGGGCACATTTAAAACTAATCGGAGAAAGTTCTTTTTTACTCAACGCACAATTAAACTCTGGAATTTGTTGCCAGAGAATGTGGTTCGTGCAGTTAGTATAGCTGTGTTTAAAAAAGGATTGGATAAGTTCTTGGAGGAGAAGTCCATTACCTGCTATTAAGTTCACTTAGAGAATAGCTACTGCCTTTAGCAATGGTTACATGGAATAGACTTAGTTTTTGGGTACTTGCCAGGTTCTTATGGCCTGGATTGGCCACTGTTGGAAACAGGATGCTGGGCTTGATGGACCCTTGGTCTGACCCAGTATGGCATTTTCTTATGTTCTTATGTTCTTAAGTGACTTTTGAAAATTTGCTACGATAGTGTGTTACATTTATGCACGTAACTCCTTTGAAAATTCACCATAGTGATTTCATTTTCTCACCTGCTCCCATACAGATATAAAGTTTTGTATTTTCTATTTCTAGGATGCCTTTCCAATTTTAGGTCTAATCAGTTTACATTTTTTCAGGTATGATAAGTCCTTGCCCCAAAGAATCTACAATCGGGGATGATAACTTAAACAGATGCGCTAGTGCATATGTACACAGGTATGCCAGTTCGTGCAATGGTCATGGCCATTTTATAACATATATGTGTCTATGTGCGCATGATATAAAATAGGCCATACATGTGTACATGTGCATATGTGCACACAAATGCCACCTCTATCAAGAAAGTGAGGGAATTTTAGTAGACATGTGTACCGATACAATAACCAGTTTCCCCAATTCATTCCCTGGTAAAGTATAGGACTTCCTGACCCTTTTAGTTAATTACCTTTTACCATGTTAGCTCCAACCCTTAAAACTCCACTAACCTCTTTAGTTTTTTGTTTTTTTTTGTTTCAGGGCTCCAGGGGCGATCCAGGAAACTACAGACCGGTTAGCCTGACTTCAGTGCCAGGAAAAATAGTGGAAAGTGTTCTAAACATCAAAATCACAGAACATATAGAAAGACATGGTTTAATGGAACAAAGTCAGCATGGCTTTACCCAGGGCAAAGTCAGCATGGCTTTACCCTATGGGCTATGTATGGGAAGAGCTGGAGAAACTGAAAGTGGACAAAGCCATGGAGCCTGATGAAATTCATCCCAGGATACTGAGGGAGCTCAGAGATGTGCTGGCGGGTCCGCTGTGTGACTTGTTCAATAGATCCCTAGAAATGGGAGTGGTGCCGAGTGATTGGAGAAGAGCATTGGTGGTCCCGCTTCACAAGAGTGGGAACAGAGAAGAGGCTGGTAACTACAGACTGGTTAGCCTCACTTCGGTGGTGGGAAACGTAATGGAGTCACTGTTAAAAGAGAGAATAGTGAACTATCTACAGTCGGGAGAATTGCTGGACCAGAGGCAGCATGGATTCACCAGGGGAAGATCCTGTCAGACAAATCTGATTGACTTTTTGATTGGGTAACCAAGGAATTGGATCAAGGAAGAGCGCTCGATGTCATCTACTTAGATTTCAGCAAAGCTTTTGATACGGTTCCGCACAGGAGACTGGTGAATAAAACGAGAAGCTTAGGAGTGAGTGCTAAGTTGGTGACCTGGATTGCAAACTGGTTGACGGACAGAAGACAATGTGTGATGGTAAATGGAACTTTCTCTGAAGAGAGAGCGGTGTTAAGTGGTGTACCGCAAGGATCAGTGTTGGGACCGGTCCTGTTCAATATCTTTGTGAGCGACATTGCGGAAGGGATAGAAGGTAAGATTTGTCTTTTTGCGGATGACACTAAGATCTGCAACAGAGTGGACACGCCGGAAGGAGTGGAGAGAATGAGACGGGATTTAAGGAAACTGGAAGAGTGGTCGAACATATGGCAGCTGAGATTCAATGCCAAGAAGTGCAAAGTAATGCATATGGGGAATGGAAATCCGAATGAACTGTATTTGATGGGGAGGGGAAAGGCTGATGTGCACGGAGCAGGAGAGAGACCTAGGGGTTATAGTGTCTAATGATATGAAGTCTGCGAAACAATGCGACAAGGCGATAGCAAAAGCCAGAAGAATGCTGGGCTGCATAGAGAGAGGAATATTGAGTAAGAAAAGGGAAGTGATTATCCCCTTGTACAGGTCCTTGGTGAGGCCTCACCTGGAGTACTGTGTTCAGTTCTGGAGACCATATCTACAAAGAGACAGAGACAAGATGGAAGCGGTACAGAGAAGGGCAACCAGAAAGGTGGAGGGTCTTCATCGGATGTCATACGAGGAGAGATTGAAGAATCTAAATATGTACACCCTGGAGGAAAGGAGGAGCAGGGGTGATATGATTCAGACCTTCAGATACTTGAAAAACTTTAACGATCCAAAGACAACGACAAACCTTTTCCGCCAGAAAAAAATCAGCAGAACCAGGGGTCACGAGCTGAGGCTCCAGGGAGGAAGACTAAGAACCAATGTCAGGAAGTATTTCTTCACGGAAAGGGTGGTGGATGCTTGGAATGCCCTTCCGGAGGAAGTGGTGAAGTCCAAAACTGTGAAGGACTTCAAAGGGGCGTGGGATAAACACTGTGGATCCATCAAGTCTAGAGAGCATCAGTAAAGGGGAGGCAGCAAAACACTGCACGGAGCGGCAGTAGCCACAGAGGCATTCAAACACTGCACGGAGCTGCAGTAGCCACAGAGGCATTCACGGAGCGGGATGCCAGTGGCCAGTAGTTATTGTTCCACCTTCATGGAGCGGAAGGATGGAGGGCTGCTATCTCCCAAAAAAAATTTAAAAAAACCAAAAAATAATAACAGGGGTGGGTGAGAGTATGGGGCAAGGGTGTGGCCTGCTTGTTACAGCAGTTGCTACCCCTAATTGAGCTGGATGTCACTTGGATTCAGATACGGCGCTGCTCTCTAAATTGGTGGTGGGGTGGAGGAGAATTAGGGCTGGAGGGTACTGGAAGCCAATAGTAACAGGTGGGAGAGAGAAAAAGGGAAATAAAAATGGATAAAGTGCGTAGCTTGCTGGGCAGACTGGATGGGCCGTTTGATCTTCTTCTGCCGTCATTTCTATGTTTCTATGTTTCTATGTTATGTTTCTTGCCTCACAAATCTGCTTCACTTTTTTGAAGGAGTTAATAAACATGTGGATAAAGGTGAACCAGTAGATATAGTATACTTGGATTTTCAGAAGGCGTTTGACAAAGTTCCTCATGAGAGGCTTCTAGGAAAAGTAAAAGGTCATGGGATAGGTGGCGATGTCCTTTCGTGGATTGCAATCTGGCTAAAAGACAGGAAACAGAGAGTAGGATTAAATGGGCAATTTTCTCAGTGGAAGGGAGTGGACAGTGGAGTGCCTCAGGGATCTGTATTGGGACCCTTACTTTTCAATATATTTATAAATGATCTGGAAAGAAATACGACAAGTGAGATAATCAAATTTGCAGATGACACAAAATTGTTCAGAGTAGTTAAATCACAAGCAGATTGTGATAAATTGCAGGAAGACCTTGTGAGACTGGAAGATTGGGCATCCAAATGGCAGATGAAATTTAATGTGGATAAGTGCAAGGTGATGCATATAGGGAAAAATAACCCATGCTATAATTACACAATTTTAGGTTCCATATTAGATGCTACAACCCAAGAAAGAGATTTAGGTGTCATAGTGGATAACACATTGAAATCGTCGGTACAGTGTGCTGCGGCAGTCAAAAAAGCAAACAGAATGTTGGGAATTATTAGAAAGGGAATGGTGAATAAAACGGAAAATGTCAAAATGTCTCTGTATCGCTCCATGGTGAGACCACACCTTGAATACTGTGTACAATTCTGGTCGCCGCATCTCAGAAAAGATATAATTGCGATGGAGAAGGTACAGAGAAGGGCTACCAAAATGATAAGGGGAATAGAACAACTCCCCTATGAGGAAAGACTAAAGAGGTTAGGACTTTTCAGCTTGGAGAAGAGACAACTGAGGGGGGATATGATAGAGGTGTTTAAAATCATGAGAGGTCTAGAACGGGTAGATGTGAATTGGTTATTTACTCTTTCGGATAGTAGAAAGACTAGGGGGCACTCCATGAAGTCAGCATGGGGCACATTTAAAACTAATTAGAGAAAGTTCTTTTTTACTCAATGCACAATTAAACTCTGGAATTTGTTGCCAGAGGATGTGGTTAGTGCAGTATAGATGTGTTTAAAAAAGGATTGGATAAGTTCTTGGAGGAGAAGTCCATTATCTGCTATTAAGTTCACTTAGGGGCGGATTTTCATACTCCGCGAATAGGCCTACTTTTGTTTGCGCTCCAGGCGCAAACAAAAGTACGCTGGATTTTAGTAGATACGCGCGGAGCCGCGTGTATCTGCTAAAAACCTGGATCGGCGCGCGCAAGGCTATCGATTTTGTATAGCCGGCGCGCGCCGAGCCGCGCAGCCTACCCCCATTCCCTCCAAGGCCGCTCCGATTTCGGAGCGGCCTTGGAGGGAATGGGAATGGGAATGGGAATGGGAATGGCGTCAGGAGGCCCCCCCAAGCTGGCCAAAAGTTCCTTTTGAGCCCAACGAGGGGTCCGGGAGCGAACCCGAGGGGAATCACGTGACGCCGCGTCACTCCGACGTGACGCCGACGTCATGTGCTCCTTGCAAAGCAGTTCAGGAATGGCGTCCTGACCCCGCTGGACCACCAGGGAGTTTTGGTAAGTCTTGGGGGGGGGGGGGGATTAAGGCGGGTGAGGGGTTTAAATTTTTATTTGCACATATGGACATAGACTCAACTTATGGAATTCTCCATATGTCCATATTGACCGCAAATGGGACCCCCTTTCGACTTATGGACTTATGAACTTAAACTTTTGGTCTGCACATCCCTACTGACTACTCTTTACCTAGCCTTTTTCCCAACCTCATGCTGAATGCTGCCTACCCTGACCTTGGACTAACTCTCACCTGTGTATGAATACTGCCTTCCCTTGGCCCAACTCTCGCCTTTGGATGAACGCTGCCTGACCCAACCTCAGCTTACCTGACCATGATTCTGTCCACTGCTACAGCACAGAGCCTCAGCCCCTACTCATCAGCTGCTACCTCCTAGGGGACATACTTCATCAGAGGTTGTCTTGCAATGTGGATCTTCACTGTGGCCCTAGGCCTTCCCTCCAGGTATGTGATGCCATGACACTAGGCCTCCCAGCAACTTTACCAGGGTGTCACCCCCAGCATGGGTTTTCCTCTCATAGAAAATATAGAGGTTTTCCTCTCATAGAAATATAACATAGAAATTGATCTCAGAAAAAGACCAATCGGCCCATCCAGTCTGTCCAGCAAGCTTCAACTCTTATTTTCCATGCCCATCTGTTTTCCCAACCACCAGCTTCAGGGCTCTACATGCAAGGACCTCTCCTCTAAAATCCCAATTACCTACCCATAGAGCTTCAGGCTCCCCTGCTGTTAGCAGCATGGATCTTTGGACCGATGGGGAGATGGTTCTACCAGTGGGGAGAAGCCCCACAGGCATTCACCATCAGCAGGTGAGGCTGGTGAAGCCTGAGACCACGCAGGGGTTTCACCAATACCAGCCCTCGTTCCCCTCAGGTTGAGCCCTTGGGGACGGCTGGATTTACGTGGGGTCTCAAGGAACTGGCCGAGGTCAGGCAGGCAGGCAAGAGTCTTGGCAGATGGTGTAACTTGTAGTAAAATAGGCAAGCATCCAGAAAGGCAGCGGATCTCATGGTCTGGCAGCCTAGGGTCTTGACAGGCGGCGTATCTCGTAGTCAGGCAAGCAAGGGTCTTGGCAGGCGGCGTCAGGCAGAACAGGAACTCGGGAACAAGAGATAAAGCTTCCAGGAACAAACAGGAGCCAGGAGTAGCCAAGGCAAGGCCTGAGGAGTGGGCCTTGCCTTAAATAGCCTGAGGCCTAGTCTGGGCCCCTCACACGGGTGACGCTGAAAAGGGGTCACGTGACACCAGGGAGCCCGGAGGATAGGTGAGAGGCCAGCGCGGGGCCTGAACACGGCTTGGTCGGCGTGCGGCCTCCCGGCAGCGGCCTGGTTGGGTCACAGCAGCAGCATGGGAAAGCTGGAGAAGAGAGGATACAGCAGCATGAGTCTGCGGCGGTTCCCAGCAACCGCGAGGCATCCGGGTCCGGTCAGCTGGGGTTTGCGTTGCTAAGTGAAGGGAGCTGGCCACGGGCCTCTGCAGCCAGTTCCCATAACACCTGCCTCTAACTAACAATAACATTTCCTAATTGTCTCTTAATACACAGTAAACTAACACTACAGTAACTTCAATGATCACACTCACAGTTTTTAGGTCTTTCCCTCTGTTTTTAGGTTTCTCTTTCTGTGTTCTCATTAATTCCCCTGATGTTCTTACGCTCCCAGCAGACTCTCCTGTCCTCTTGTTGACTGGCTCCCCTGTCCTGTATCTGCATATATCCCAGGCAGGGAGCTAGAGGGCACATTACAGGAGCTAGAGGTTTTGCTCTGTATTTGCGGCATAGGAAGCAACAGGAAGAGAGGGATGGCAGAACAGCATAGCAACAGTGGCTCCAAAGTGGCAGGGGAATATGTGCTCCTGCCCAGGTTTACAATATCTCCCTTATTCTGTGCTGAGTCCTTTCAGCATATTGCATATCCCAACAACATAGTGAGGATAACTTTAAAACATGCATGCATACACCCTTATATACATGCATAGGGACGCACACACACTTATGCTCATATATTTTTGATTGTGTGTGCATATGCATAAACATAAGAACATAAGAAATTGCCATGCTGGGTCAGACCAAGGGTCCATCAAGCCCAGCATCCTGTTTCCAACAGAGGCCAAGCCAGGCCACAAGAACCTGGCAATTACCCAAACACTAAGAAGATCCCATGCTACTGATACAATTAATAGCAGTAGCTATTCCCTAAGTAAACTTGATTAATAGCCGTTAATGGACTTCTCCTCCAAGAACTTATCCAAACCTTTTTTGAACCCACTACACTAACTGCACTAACCACATCCTATGGCAACAAATTCCAGAGCTTAATTGTGCGTTAAGTGAAAAAGAATTTTCTCCGATTAGCCTTAAATGTGCTACTTGCTAACTTCATGCAATGCCCCCTAGTCCTTCTATTATTCAAAAGTGTAAATAACCGAGTCACATCTACTCGTTCAAGACCTCTCATGATCTTAAAGACCTCTATCATATGCCCCCTCAGCCATCTCTTCTCCAAGCTGAACAGCCCTCTTCTCCAAGCTGTACAGCCCTAACCTCTTCAGCCTTTCCTCATAGGCATTATGAAAAGATACAAGGAATTTATTATAAGAAAAAACTAAAAACTTGGCTTTTCATCCATGCTTTCCCTGACACTTAACCCTGGCCTGGGTTCAACAACAGCCTAGTCCAATGACCAATGTACCTTCACTTAACTTTTGCCTCGGTCTAATTACAGTTCTGTTCAGGTCCCAATGTTCAGTCCTGTCCAGTTCCCAATGTTCATTTACCTAGTGTATTTTCTCTCCCCTTCCTTCAGCCCAACGTACGGTATTTTTTACCCACATACGGTACTCGTTATATGTTTGTTTATTTCTCACTCTCCCATTAATTTCCCTGTGACGGTCTCTCGGACCGATTCTTCGTATATAATATTCAGCTGGAGTTCTTTGTTATTTCATACATAATATTCAGTATTCAGTTTGAGTTCTTTGTACCAGTTATTTAATACACTTGTTTCTTATACCATTTCTTGTTTTTCACTTGTTTTATGTACTGCCTTTGTGCGAAGTTGCAGTTTTTTGTAAACCGGGGTGATCTGTATCCCATACAGGAACCTCGGTATATAAAAGTTATAAATAAATAAATAAATAAATAAATTATCTCTGGTGTTCTAATGAGCCGCTGTGTAGCTCAGCGAGTTAGCCAGATACACTTATCCTACTAATTTAGCCAGGATATTCAGTGGCGCCGCTATGCCAAAGAATATACTCATCAATCTTAATGTTAGCCAGATAAGTGTAGCTAGCTAACTTTAGGACAGCCCTGTGGCGCAACCAGAGTTAGCTGGATAAGTTATCCCAACAAATGCTGAATATCGGAGTTAGCAGATAACTTATCCAGCTAACTTGACTCTTTCCCAATCCATCCATTCCCTGCCCATAAGTTACCCAGCTACAAACAGCTGGTTAAGTCTCTTATCCAGTAAATGGTGCCTGCTGACCTTTGCTGGATATTCAGCAGTGCCACTTAGCCAGAAAAAGGGGAATAGAAGTGGACAGGATCAGAGAAGGGGGATAGAAAAGGAATAAAATGTGTATAGATCAAGGCAGCCAAAAAAATGAAAGGAGAAAAGAAAAAAAGAGGTATCTTTGGGACAGCTGGAAGATGTCTGAGATCAATTTATAAATGTATCTGAGAATACTGAGTTAAGGTATGCTTTTCTAACCTACCTCTTCCTGCTAATGGTAGCTGAGTGTATTAAATGGGGTTTCTAATATTAAATAAGATGGGACACTAGATATTGGGGCGGATTTTCAGAGCCCTGCTCGCGTAAATCCGCCCAAAACCGGGCGGATTTACGCGAGCAGGGCCCTGCGCGCCGGTGAGCCTATTTTACATAGGCTCACCGGCGCGCGCAGAACCCCGGGACTCGCGTAAGTCCCGGGGTTTTCGGAGTGGGCGTGTCGGGAGGCGTGTCGGGGGGCGGGGCCGGAGCGTGCGGCGTTGCGGGGGCGTGTCGGCAGCGTTTTGGGGGCGGGTACGGGGGCGTGGCTACGGCCCGGGGCGGTCCGGGGGCGTGGCCGCGCCCTCCGTACCCGCCCCCAGGTCTCGGCCCGGCGCGCAGGAGGCCCGCTGGCGCGCGGGGATTTACGCCTCCCTCCGGGAGGCGTAAATCCCCCGACAAAGGTAGGATGGGGGTTTAGACAGGGCCGGGCGGGTGGGTTAGGTAGGGGAAGGGAGGGGAAGATGAGGGGAGGGCAAAGGAAAGTTCCCTTCTAGGCCGCTCCGATTTTGGAGCGGCCTAGGAGGGAACGGGGGTAGGCTGCGCGGCTCGGCGCGCGCAGGCTATACGAAATCGATAGCCTTGCGCGCACCGATCCAGGATTTTAGCCGATACGCGCGACTACGCGCGTATCTACTAAAATCCAGCGTACTTTTGTTTGCGCCTGGAGCGCAAACAAAAGTAGGCTATTCGCGCTCGTCTGAAAATCTACCCCAAAGGTAATAGTTAGCAAATACCCTTCTTCTTACCAGGTCTCCTACAGAGGAAGAGGGCTTTGGACCCACCTAGCCAGTTTTCTTAGGGTTTAGCGAGAAGACAGGGTTTAAAATAAAATCATATGAAATCAACATAAATGATAAGAATTTCAAAATTTTAAATTAATTTAGTTACATTATTGTAAACTGGCAATAATTATTTGAAGCAAACAAGTTGAATTAAAATGCAAAACAAGTGATTAAAAAAAACAAACAAAAAAGAGCTCTTCTATATCTCTGTAGGAAATTCAGAACCAGTTCTATAAACTGCAAGAATGAACTGTCAGATGTGTACAACTTCACTATTTTAGCTAGTATTATTACAAAGATATTGTTTTGATATTAATGTTTTGAGAAGAATCTGATTCTTTTTTGTAAACTTTATTTCCAGATGTTCCTGACTACTGTAGGATAGTATGGAATGTAAGTATATTTTATGTTGTTGTTTTTCTCTTTCCTCTCTAGAGTTTGATGTTTGTATGTTTCTTCTCTCAGTTTTCTTTCTCTCTCCCTCTACAATTGTCTCTCACTCTCTTTATATGTGTGTTGTCCTCTCTCCTGTCTTTTACTCTGTTTCTATCTATGTTTCTGTCTAGCTCGATTTTCCATGTATTTATGTCTCAGTTTGTGTGTGCACTTAGCTGCTGGATAAATGAAAATGCAGCTCATGTTTGAGGTTGGTGATTATAGCTTATAAGTGCTGGTTTGTCTCCCTACCTCCACTGGCATGTGTGGATAGTGAAATGCTGATGAAATATACTGCTTGAGTGACTAGACTGCTCTCAATTTTTGGGGCCAATGCAATACAGTGTGCTCAGCCGAGCGCACTGTATAACCCGCAGTTGGACGCGGGTTGTATAGGCGCTAATTAACCCCTTATGCTACTTAATCCCCTTATCCACATTTAGCAATCAGAAATGAATGCCTGCCTGAAGCAGGCCAGTACAGAAAAGCACAAAAAAATGCTTTTCTGTACTGCCTCCTACTTAATATTGTTGCGATATTAAGTAGGAGGAAAAAGTAAACAAATTTTAAACAAAAAAAAAAAAAAGGTAATAAAATTGCCGGCAGTCAGATGCAGGAAACGGACGGTCAATTGAGAAGCATCCATTTCCTGAATCTCTGGCTTTGCGGTATTTAGGAAAACTGACGCCAATAAACTCGGCGTCGGTTTTCCTAACCGGTGGAGGGCCAACGCACTCGG
Organism: Rhinatrema bivittatum; assembly: GCF_901001135.1. Lineage (NCBI taxonomy): Eukaryota > Metazoa > Chordata > Amphibia > Gymnophiona > Rhinatrematidae > Rhinatrema > Rhinatrema bivittatum. The sequence continues at coordinate 496,736,167 of NC_042617.1, forward strand.
GCTCTCCTTAGCAAGGAGGCACTGGGGTGCAAAAGCAACCCTAGCACCTCCTTGCTAACATGACCCCCTAATTTAAATATTGCATGGTGCCCCCAGGGGGGGCACCTGGGGGCTTGTTAAGAAAGTGAGCGCTGACTGTTCAGGGCCCGCTTTCTGTGCCAAAGTATTGCATCGGCCCCTTTGAGAGTACCACCTAATCTTGGATTTCATTTCTTCAGTTACAAGATGAATTTATGTTATTTAAAGTACATAAAACAAAGGGAAGAAATCCATATAACCTAATGCAGAGTATCATTCTGCTTCTAGGTGTTGCCTATGTAAAGTCTTGAAGATTTGTTGCAACTGAGATACTAGGGATGTGCATTTGTTTTCAAAGAATGTGCAATCTGCAACTCATAAGTCCCTATTCATTGTATTCGTGGGTTCGCGAAATGCATGGCGATCCCCCACAAATAAAACATATCATATTAGTTTCATTCTTTTGGTTCGCAGTGATTTCTTAGTGGCCATTTGAAATAGGAGAAGGCCATGTGGGACTATCCATAGCAAAAACCAGCCCTTTCCTATGTCATAAGTGACCTCACAGCCCTGTCATAAAGTGGGTCAGACAGGTTGGCAAGGAGACGAGAATGCAACCTATCAGAGCTAAGCATTTTTCTAATGCAGCCAATTGCCGCTATCACTCAGTGCTCTGTGACGCTGTTCCTGATGACGCAGCACTATTTATACCTTAAGTACGTGGTGTGCCATGCTTTTTCTTTGTGGGGGTGGTCCGAAGAGGTGGCTTTACTCAGAGTCTGAGTGTCTCAAATCTGTATTCAATTGCTAGCTACTTTGATAGAATTTTCCATTGAAAAAGATATTTCTTCGTTTGTGCTGCTGTGTCAGCCAGGCTTTTTTTTAACTGCACTTTTTTTTTATTGAACTCAGACTGTCTCTCCTACTGAGACAAGCTGTTAGCAGTGCAATTTTGCTGCTTATTTACCCCCCTGGGGTAGGTTGCAAGCAGGATTTGGGTGTTGTGGGTGGGAGATATATTCAATTTCTAGCTAGTTTGATAGAATTTTCCATTGAGAAAGATATTTCTTCGTTTTTGCTGCTGTGTAAGCCAGGCTTTTTTTAACTGCAGGTTTGTTTTTTTTTATTGAACTCAGACTGTATCGCTGTGCTCTTTTAAGCCAACAAGGCAGTGCACTGGGCATCTGTGGGCAAACTCACATATATAGGTACATCAGTGCTCTTTGAAGCCAACAAGGCAGTGCACTGGGCGTCAGTGGGCAGTTTTCCAGACTCACATATATTGGTACAGCAATGCTCTTTTAAGCCAACAAGGCAGGACACTGGGCGTCAGTGGGCATTTTTGCAGACTCACATATATTGGGACAGCGGTGCTCTTTGAAGACAAATCCCCAGTAGGCCTCTTCTGTAGTTACAAGTTTGGTGTGTGCACATACAGCAGTCCCATTTGTAGTGTACATCCAGGCACTGCATCATAGGCCTGTGGGCAGTTTTGCAGACTTACATGTATTGGGACAGATGTGCTCTTTGAAGCCAATTCCCCAGTACCTCTTTTGGAAATAATTCTTTTAATTGAAATCCCTAGTAGGCAGTGACATTAAATCCATGATGTCAGGGAAAGCTAGACGTGGTTGAGTGATTGGGACTGGCAGAGGAGGCACTTCAAAAGGCAGTGCCAGTTCCCCATTAAAGTTTAAAAGGGACCTGTTCCAATCTAAAATCTCTGGAAGGGCAGGCAGTTCCATCTGGAAAAAACTGAAATTTAAAGATGATGCATCACCACCACCTATTTCTGACCCTGTAGTTTTGGAGGTGAGGGAAGGGGAGGCTGAGTCATGCAAGACAAAAGGGTGACACCCAAAAATAGCAGTGCGACAGCAGACTCAACTTAGATTTGAAAATGTAACGCAGGCACTGTTTGCGTCTCAGTCCGATGAAGAATCATCTTGTGTGGGATTCTCATCATCAGAAATGGAAGAATTAATAGCTGAAGAAGGTTTAGGAGGATTAGTTAATTCTGTCTTAGCCTCCACTTCAGAGCTGCAGGGGAGAGATGAAACTGATGATGATGAGGAGGAAGAGCAGTCAGCAGAGGCACAGAGTGTGACTGATGCCCCTAGCATTGCTTCTCAGGGTGCACTGACTACTTCAGCTCCAGTGCCAGGATCCACCCCAAAGGCTATAGAGAAGGGATCACGAAATAAATCTGTGATCTGGAGCCACTTTAAAGTGAAGGAGGACCCGCATTTTGCTCAGTGTAATTACTGTCCCAGGACTATTAGCAGAGGCAAGCAAATGGAACATCTAATTAATTTTGGCATGATGCATCATATGCAGAAGCAACATCCAACAGTACTGCCATCTGGGGATGGTGGCAGTACTAGTCAGAGGACCCCTTTTTCCAGGCAGCGTAAGTGGTTGAAAAGGAGCAGAGTCACCCCATGCCTCAGCCCCTTCTAGCAGTCAGGTGGAAGGCCAGCAGCCCCCTGCCATGTGTCAAAAGTGACAACCCACCATGAAGGAAATGGGGTGGTGTTTGGTAACGCTATCCCAGGGAAGGAGGCAGGCAGCCTCAAAAGTTGTAACCAGGAGCACTGGGGAAATGATTGCCCTTGATGACCAGCCCTTGCAGATAGTGGAGAATGTGGGTTTCAAGCATTTGCTGAAGGTCTTAGTTCCAAATTACAAAGTCCCCTCCAGAACCACATTTAGCAGAAAGGTCATCCCCAGCCTGTACAACCAGTGTCACAGTCGCATCCAAGTACTGCTAGCTAAGACAGAGGGGAGTGTGCATTTCACCTGCGATATCTGGACCACACTGAATGCACACTGGTTGAGGCAGGGGCAGGCAGCAGCTCTATTGGTGAACAAGTATCAGGGTGGAGGTGGACTTTACTGCACACCCACCTGACGGACAACGCCCATACCTCAGCCAATATTCTAGCATGCATCAGACAGATGCTGGCAGGCTGGCAGCTACACCAGTGATACAGGAATCTTCAGGCAGGGTTCTTTGTCACAGACAATGGTGCAAACATGGTAAAGGCAATATCCGACAGTGGCTTTCAGAACATGATGTTTTGCACACACTCTGCACCTGGTAGTGAAGTAAGCTATGGGGTTGGAGTCCAAGCACCAAGATAATGAATACCTGCAGGACTTTCTGCGGCAATGGACATAGGTGTGCATAGTCCCCTAGGGCATCATGATTGGTCAGTCATGAGTCAGCTGGTAAAAATCCTGCAGCCCTTCAAGGATGCCATGGAGGAGGTGAGTTCCAGAAGTGCCACCTTGGCTAACAGCATCCCTATAGTTAATTTTCTGGAGGAAAATTTGGAGGGCTTTAAACAGGAAGAGGGAATGGCAGCAGAGGTGCTGCATTGTCTGGACTTTTTGCAGAAGCAGGTGCAAGAGAGATTAAGGCCTTTAACAGAAGACCACACATACATGCTTGCCACAGTCTGTGATCCCTGTGTGAAAGGGAAACTCACCCTTTCACCAACAGTACAATTGTCTCCTATTGGTGAAAGACCTGCTGTTAGTAAAGGTCCGTGAACATGAGCACCATAGGTAGAGACAGATTAGGCATGAAGCAGAGGAGGAAACAGCGGGCACTTCAGAAAGTAGTTCTAGCCCAAGCAGGAGCAGTACTCTGTCAGCAACAGCTAGTACTTCCTCCTCCACTTCAGTACGCTAAAGTCATGTTGCCCATAAAAAATCATCTGTTCTAGAATGGGCTAGAGAGAAAGCAGCTGGCATGAGTGACTCTCAGCCCACCCAAGCAAAGGAGATGCCAGCAAAAATGTCAGTGACACAGTATCTCTCAGAGCCCACAGAAGACATGCAGACAGATCCACTGGCATATTGGGCACACAAGTCCACTGTCTGCCCACACCTAGCCAAAGTGGCTCAGCGATATCTGTCATGTCCACCAAGCAATGTGCCCAGTGAACATGTATTTTCAATGACAGGGGATATCATGAGCCCTCACCGCTCAAGGCTGGCAACAGAGTTGATGGAAATGCTAGTGTTTTTGAAAATTAACATGCCTTTGCTTGGGTTTCCAAATTTTCCATGTGAATTGCAAGATGTTTATTTCGATGTTTATTATGAGTTTCATGCATGTTAGTAGCTGTTTGATTGTGGATAGGAATGTGGCTGTTTTCTTGTAGGTTTCTTACAGTTTATTTTGAATTGGTATTAGTATTTGTATGTTGTCTGCGTAGAGGAAGTGAGTCACTCCGGGATCATTTAGAAGATGGCATATTGGCAGTAAGTATATGTTGAAGAGAGTAGCGGAAACCGTGGAGCCTTGGGGGACTCCAGTGTTTAGGTTACTTTTTTTGGATAGGATAGTGTTAATTGTTACTTGGTAGCTTCAGTTAGATAGGTATGATGAGAACCATCATAAGGTTATGTCGGTTAGGCCTATTTCTGTCAGCCAGTCCAGGAGAATTGTGTGGTTTATCATGTTGAATGCAGCTGATAGGTCTAGGAGGATGAGTAGGTATTTATGCCCATTGTCGAAGCCTCTGAGTAATGTGTCATTCAGTGAGAGTAGAAGTGTTTCTGTGCTGAGGTTTTTCCTAAAGCTAATTTGTGTTGGATATAGGATGTTGTTTTTTTCTAGGTGGTTAGTGAGTTGGGAGTGTATTACATTTTCAATGATCTTGGCTATGAGAGAGATGTTTGAGATGGGGCGATAATTTAGAGGGTTGTTGGGGTCTAGGTTGTTCTTTTTTAAAATCGGTTTAATTGCTGCTGATTTGAGACAGTTGGGGGTAGATTCCTTCAGTCAGGGATAGGTTTACAATATCGGTGAGTGTTTTTCTTAGGGTGGTTTCCATTGTTCTGATAGTTGGTATGGGGATGCTGTCGAGAGAGGTGGTTGGCAGGGTTCATTTTTTGATGATTGCCTGGATTTCTATGGAGGAGGCTGAGTCAAAGTTTGACCAGATTGGTATTTCTGGTAAGGGCAAAGGGCCACCAGTGCCATTTTGTTTACTGGCAGCCGACGGCCTGAGAGGGAAAGATCACTCCTGGGACACCACTGGAACACCAGGGCTTTTAGTAAGTCTTGGGGGGGGGGGGGGGGATCGGGATGGTGGGGGTTGTATTTAAGTAAATTTGAAGGGTTGGGGTTGGGAGTTTTTTCCGGCAAAAATTGACGAGAAAAAAAATCCGACCCATTGGAAAACAAAATTTTCCATGGGTCGCCCGACCCGGCAGATTAAAAACGAAGCACATCTCTAACAGGTTTTCCAAAATGTCCCATTTTGTTTCAGTGCCTGACCTCCCTTCAGCTCCAAAACTAGCATGTCTCTTCTTTTTCTACTTGTTCCGCCTGCATGGCATACCCAAGTATATAACTTCGGACAGAGGTCCCCAGTTTGTCGCTTGCTACTGGCGCACCCTGTGCAGTAAATTCAGCATCAACATCAGCCTTACTACTGCCTACCACCCACAGGCCAATAGTCAAGCCGAGCAAATGAACCGCTCCCTAAAATGTTTCCTGCATGCCTATATCAATGAATGGCAGGATAATTGGGTGGAACTACTTCCATGGGTGGAGTTTTCCCACAACTCCCACGTCATCGCTGCTACTGGAGTATTCTCGTTTACCATCATTTATGGCAGGCAGCCCCGCCTTCTGATTACTATCCCTTTAACTGTGCCCTCGCCAGCCGCTCAAGCAACCGCTGACACACTCAAGGCACTTTGAATCCAAACAAATCAGCATTTGCGTCAGGCAGTGGCTCGAGCTAAGAAGTCCACAGATGCCCATCAACGTCCTGCCCCAGCATTTCAACCTGGCCAGACATTTTGGCTGAGTACACGATACATTTGTGTCAAAATGCCTTCCCAGAGATTTTCTCCTAGATACATTGGACCTTTCCGGTCACCCGTCGTATTGGAACAGTTACTTATCAGCTCCGATTACCACTAACCCTTGGCATACATATTACTTTCCATGTGTTTCTATTGAAGCCTGTTATCCTTTCATGGCCTTCCCGTAAGACACCTGAGCGCTCCCATCTGGTTGCTGAGTCTGATACCACCTACAAAATCCAAGAGGTTCTCGACGACCGCCGAAGGGGCCACCAGTTAGAGTACCTCCTTTCTAGTGAGGAGTACGGCCCAGAAGAGAATTCTTGGGAACCTTGCACAAACATCCTGCACAAAGAGCTTCTCCTTCACTTTCATCGTGCTCATCCAGGTAGACCTCCAAGAGGGGGCGTAAGGGGGGTACTGTTGCGTGTGCCGGTCGCGGCAGGACCGCAGTCGGGGCCACTTACCCTCACTTGCCTGCTCCAGTGCCTGGTTCCACCTCTCTTGCGGCCATGGGCAGCTGCCTCCGTGCTTGGGCTGCCTCCATTGCTCCCAGCTCATCTGCGGACGTCCCAGCTCCATGGTGGACCTCCCCATGCAGTCCGCGGGGAGACGCAGTCGTGACATGCCACGCCTCTCCCTAGGTGCACGTGCATGCAAATGGTCTACCTTTAAATGGGCCGCGGCGGGAATCCTCCCCGTGGCCCCAGATGATGATGTCGCTGGGTCCCGGTATATAAGGCCGGGCCCAGCCAGTGCTTCCTTGCCTTGGCAACAGGTCTCCACGCTTGTCGTGTGCTTGGTTGCTCGTTTCTGCGTTTCTTCTGTGTTCCTGGTTCCCAGTTTGTTCCTGCTTCATCTGTGTTCCTGATTCCTGATCCTGCCTTGCTCCTGGTATCCGTCCCTGTTCCTGAGTTCCGTGTCTACCTTGCTTGTCTTGCTACTGATTGATACCTGGTTGACCTCTGCTTCATCTGACTATGCTATTGATTGATACCCGGCTTGACCTCTGCTTCGTCTGACTACGCTACTGATTGTTACCTGGCTTGACCCCTGCTTTATATGTCTATGTTCCTGCTTGACTCCTGGTTTGACCTTTGCCTTGCCTGACTATCCTCTGTTTGACTCCTGGTTTGACTCGTGTCCATTTTGCCACTTTTCCTCGTCTGCGACCTGCCCTGATCTCAGCCTGCACTACCACACCTCTGCTGAATCTACTCTGGGCTTGGCCTCTCAGGCTGCAGCTTGTTCTTACTCAGTCACCCCATATCTTGTTCCCAATTCTCCTTGGCGCCCGGGTCTCCAGGAGTCTGCCTCATCTGGATTTGTTCTCTGATCTCAGTCACCACTGCTGGCCCCTGGCTGATTCTCACATCAATTTTGGATGACCTCGGATGGAGGCCCACCTAAGACCAGCCGGCCCCGGTACCCAAAGGCTCAATCTGCGGGGAATGAGGGCTGGTATTGGCAAACCTCCAGCTGGCCTCCGTCAATCAGCCAGCTCCACCTGCCGATGGTGGGGACCCATAGGGCTAGCCCTGCGGGTAGCATCAACCCCACCTCGCCCCAAGGGTCCACCTCCTGCGCAACAGCAATAAGTTTTATTGACTGCATGATGCAAACCTTTTTCAGTAATGTGAGGACCATATTAGCCTGAATGTTAACAAAAAAATTGTGTTGTCCATGTGACATGTCTTTAAATCTCCCATGCTTAATAGCCCAAGATTTCTTAATCCCTCAAACTATATGGATCACAAGCAGTCCCCTTCCCCAAATCCTTCCTAAGAACATAAGAACATATGAAATTGCCATGCTAGGTCAGACCAAGGGCCCATCAAGCCCAACATCCTGTTTCCAACAGAAGCCAAAACCAGGCCACAAGAACCTGGCAATTACCCAAACACTAAGACGATCCCATGCTACTGATGCAATTAATAGCAGCGGCTATTCCCTTAGTAAAATTGATTAATAGCCATTAATGGACTTCTCCTCCAAGAACTTATCCAAACCTTTTTTGAACCCAGCTACACTAACTGTACTAACCACATCCTCTGGCAACAAATTCCAGAGCTTAATTGTGCGTTGAGTGAAAAAGAATTTTCTCAGATTAGTCTTAAATGTGCTACTTGCTAACTTCATGGAATGCCCCCTAGTCCTTCTATTATTCGAAAGTGTAAATAACCAATTCACATCTACTCGTTCAAGACCTCTCATGATCTTAAAGACCTCTATCATATCCCCCCTCAGCCGTCTCTTCTCCAAGCTGAACAGCCCTTACCTCTTCAGCTTTTCCTCATAGGGAAGCTGTTCCATCCCCTTCATCATTTTGGTTGCCCTTCTCTGTACCTTCTCCATCGCAACTATATCTTTTTTGAGATATAGTGCCTCTGTATCACCATGGAGCGATACAGAGGCATTATGACATTTTCCGTTTTATTAACCATTCCCTTCCTAATAATTCTTATCATTCTATTTGCTTTTTTGACTACTGCAGCACACTGAGCCGTCAATTTTAAATTATTATCCACTATGATGCCTAGATCTTTTTCCTGGGTGGTAGCTCCTAATATGGAACCTAACAACATGTAACTACAGCAAGGGTTATTTTTCCCTATATGCAACACCTTGCACTTGTCCACATTAAATTTCATCTGCCATTTGGATGCCCAATCTTCCAGTCTTGCAAGGTCCTCCTGTAATGTATCACAGTCTGCTTGTGATTTAACTACTCTGAATAATTTTGTATCATCCTCAAATTTGATAACCTCACTCGTCGTATTCCTTTCCAGATCATTTATATATATATTGAAAAGCACCAGTCCAAGTACAGATCCCTGAGGCACTCCACTGTTTACCCTTTTCCTCTGAGAAAATTGACCATTTAATCCTGCTCTCTGTTTCCTGTCTTTTAACCAGAAGGGGCTGATGGTTGGTGACATGGTGAGGGCAAAGGCTAGCGCCAGCGCCATTTTGAATACTGGCAATAAGGCCCGAGTGCAGGAGGTTGCTCCAGGACCTCCGCTGGACTTTTGGAAAGTCTTGTGGGAGTCAGGAGGCCCCCCAAAGCTGGCCAAAAGTCCCTGGGGGTCCAGCGGGGGTCCGGGAGCGATCTTCTGCACTAGTGCCGTCGGGTGCCAGGAACCAAAATGGCGCCGATAGCCTTGCCCATACTATGTCACAGGGGCTACCGGTGCCATTGGTCAGCCCCTATCACATGGTACAAGCACAAGATGGCGCTGATGGCCATGTGACAGGGCCTGACCAATGGCACCGGTAGCCCCTGTGACATAGCAGGTCAAAGGCTATCGGCGCCATTTTGAACTGGTACCGAGGGTGTAGAGTGCATGGGATGGCTCCCAGACCCCCCGCTGGACCACCAGGGAGTTTTGGTAAGTTGTGGGGGGGTTGTTTAAATTGGCGGCCGAATAATTCGGTGAAAATTCGTTGTATCCGTGGGGAATCGGGATACGTTTCGCTTCCCCACGAATACAACGAATATTGGCACATCCGTTGCGTATTGCCAATACATAGGGACCGAATGCACACCCCTATCAGTCCTAACATTCTTCTTCTCCTCTCTCTTTCTCTTCTGAGCCATATAGATCTGAGGACCCATGCAGCTATTATAATCATGTGTAGAAACAGGAATGCCCAAGGAGAATTGATGTTCCTTCTGTTTATCAGCTCCTGAGGCAGTCCCTTACCATTACACACAAATTAACAGTGCCTAGGAAAATAGTTTGCCGTTTCCCAGTTACCACCAGTAAGCCCCACAAGCCCTTCCACCTTCGGCCTTTCTCTGTAATTGAAGGTCCCTGAGTGATGAGACCAAGAAACTGAGGACTCTTTAGAAGTCCCTTGCGCCCACAGGCAAGCAGTAGTAAATATACGCGGGTGAGAAACACTGAATGCACCAGGGGATTTGCGTGCGTCCCTTATAAAATACGTCATACATGCGTAAGTCATGCGCATGCCCCTGACACGGCCCCAACATGCCTCTAAAACACCCCTTTTTTTGCACAACTTTATGCGCACTGGGTCATTTACGTGCACAAAGACCGCTATGCAAAACTTGAGTTATGCGCTCCCTGGGCATTTACATGCGTAAGTGCCTTTTTTTTTTCGTGTGTAGGGCTTTGAAAATCTGGCCCTTAGCGCGCACTAATGGAAGTTAGTGCGTACTAACCTGAAAAACAAATTTTTCCAAAATTTTGGAAAAATTGCAATCATTTTTCGGGTCCCCCAAACCAGGATGAATTAGACAATTTCATTGAAATTGTCTAATTCATCCAAAACAAATGCACATCCATAGTAAATAAGATAAAAGTGAAATATTGAGTAGGTCTGGGAGTCTGGGTAAAATGGGAGAACTTAAGAACATAAGAAAATGCCATACTGGGTCAGACCAAGGGTCCATGAAGCCCAGCATCCTGTTCCAACAGTGGCCAATCCAGGCCATAAGAACCTGGCAAGTACCCAAAAACTAAGTCTATTCCATGTTACCATTGCTAATGGCAATGGCTAATAGCAGGTAATGGACTTCTCCTCCAAGAACTTATCCAATCCTTTTTTAAACACAGCTATACTAACTGCACTAACCACATCCTCTGGCAACAAATTCCAGAGTTTAATTGTGCGTTGAGTAAAAAAGAACTTTCTCCGATTAGTTCAGGCTGAATAGCCAGGAGGCTCTCAATGAACTGCAGATGCATTAGGCAAACTGGTAGACTAACTGATAAAACTGGTAATATGATTGCCATGTTCATGCTAAAAAAAAAAAAATCCTCGTGATTTAACGTGCAAAAGTTGACTTACGGAGGTAAATTTGTCTAATTTACGCATCTTAAATCTACTCACATATCACTTTAAAATTAGATGTAAAAATACATGGGTATATCAGTTGCACACACTTATCTAGCTAAATTCTGCACTTATCTGGAAAAATTTTGAGTTATCCGGCTAAGTAGTGGCACATATCTGGACTCGTCCCAATATATCTGGATAAGATATAATAAGATAAGATAAATAGCTAGATAAGTTAATAAAAAACCACTACTTATAGAGATCTAACAGGGTAATTCTTTATTCTGCAATGTGCCAGTATCACGTGTGGTACGGCCTTATTGCATGTGATAAGGCCCTACCGCATGCAATACTGTCCTCATCATGGTGGTATTATTGTAATTAGGGGAAGGGGAGTAGTGTGGATGGAGTTTGGTCAGTGTTATCTCCCAGCAATACTGTGGGAAATAACTACACCTTTTCCCGTGGTGCTATGGGGCGATAGTGTGCGATGCAGCCACACCACAGCAGGCAAAACTGCACCGCCGCGATGCGGACAGCTGCCCACTATCACCCCGCCCCTTTTTTTGCACCTCATCATTCTGCTATAAATAAACATAAATATAGCAGAATGATGAATCTAGATGTAATTTAGTCAGATATTTAGTGTTTTTTTTACTTATCCGGCTATCTGACTTAGCCAAATAAGTAGTGTTTTATGATTTTTCCTGTTAAATAACGGCTTTGCTACTGCTTAGCTGAATCAAATAGTTACTTATCCAGATAAGTGCCACTACTTAGCTGAATAACTCTGAATTTCTCCGAATAAGTGCAAGAATGTATTTGCAAATTTTTTACATGTATGTGTATATACACAGAATATGGAACAGTTTTGCATGCGCCTATATATATATATATATATATATATATATATATATATATATATATATATAGTGTATATTCAGTGTATATATATATATATATATATATATATATATATATATGTATATATAGGCATGTGCGTGCACTTTTTTAAAGTTTTAAAGTTATCCTTCCATAATTTAGCACACTATTTTTATTGCATGCAAATGGTCTTAACATGCCTTTGGGCCTTATTGTATAGGCCCCTTATTCACAGGCCCCTTAATTTTACCTTAAAAATGCCTGATTAAGATTTTCAAAAGTTGCCCCATATGGTAAAGTTATTTATTTAATTTTTTGTAATTTATTCAGTGTATATTCTGCCTTTCAGACAATGCAAAACAGATTACATTCAGGTACTGTAGGTTTTTCCCTGTTCCCAGAGGATTCACAATGTAAGTTTGTACCTGAAGCAATGGAGGGTGAAGTGATTTGATCTACTTTAGTTTTGTGGAGGCACATAAATCACTGTTTCTAGGACAAGCTTATTGCTATGTCTCAGTGCCAGTGGCTCTATCTACCCTTCTTGCAATTTGTAGTTGTCCTGTGTTTTTGATCGAGTTTACTCCTACAATGTAGTGCATCTCTTTTGATGTCAAAGCAGAAAATCACAGTTTGCCGCAGCAATCCCTAGCAAATCCATGGTACATCACAGATTGCCAGAAGTTGCACGTGAACAATATTCTATCCTAACAAATACTTCCTATCTTGTTTATGATTCCTTGTGACATATCTATGAATTGATTAGTTTTCTGCACCAGATTTATCCACACTCCAAACTGAATTTATCAGCCCCTCTAGAAGAATTACAAATTAAATATATATGAATGCATGTACAGTGTGAAATAAGTGCAGTGAAAAGCTGCACTGTGTAGATACATGCATACAGATGTTTTAAGTAACAAATATAGAGATAGACATAATTTCCCTCAAGGTTACAATCTGTCAGAGTCTTTGCTGTCAACCATGTGGGGCCCTGATGTTGATCATTTTGGCAAAACTAAGCAAGAGTTTCAGTACAGATAGCAAGAAAGACTCTCTTGTCAGTTAGGAAAACATACAGTAGCTACAGATCATGGGAAAGATCTATCAATGAATTAAAACAATCATCACAGGAAAACACAAAATAGAGAAGGAGATAAGAGGAGCTTTGCATAAATGCATGATAAAAAATCCAGTGAAAGAAAATGAATTTGCATCTCAGCATTAGGAGAGATGTCTGCCGCAAAAGAAATCTAACACTATTAACAAGAAAAAGTCATATAGGAAAGGATGTAGACACATTAAAACAACAATAAGGTCATGATTGCTGGCTCACTCACCCCCGATGCCATTGCAAAGCCAGAGCGACAAGGACACCACCTCCATCAACTGCTGCTGCTTAGTGCGCCATCAGCGCACTAAGCAACAGCAGCTTAGTGATTGCCATCAGCCGCATTCCCCTAGTTGTGCGCACACATGACACCTGGATTCTTAAAGGGGCCTCGGCAGGAAAGTCCCTGTGGCACACTTAGATGACATCACCTATCTCTCACTACAAAAGGTCACTAACACCTCAGCAACAAATCCCCTGGTAAGCATGTGTCCCAGTGCACGTTGCTAGTTTATCTCCTTATTCTTGCCTTGCCTTATCCTTGTATTTTCATCATCCTTGCCTTGTCTGTACCTTGCCCCTGCCTTGCCTTATCATGTCTATGTTGTTCTTTGTTCCCTTTTCCCCTTGGCTTGACACCCTGGTTCTGACCCCAGCTTGCATTCTGACCTTGCTTCATCTGCTGCCTGCTCCGACCATTGTCCTGCCTCTCATCTCTGCTGTCTGCTGCTTCCCCCAAGCACTGGCCTGCTTGTTGTTTCTGTTGTCTGCTGCCTGCTCAGACCCTTCTCCTGGAACTGTCTCTCTTTTCTCTTGGATAGCACTAGGGACTCATCTAAGACCTGCGGGGGAGGTGTCTTGTATATACAAAGTTCTGGCGGGTCCTGCCCAAGGGTTTCTCTACCAGTTGTCGGTGTGAGCCAAGTGGGTTCACATATTAGGCAGTGCCAAGTGGGTTCACATATTATGCGGTGCCAAATGTACCATAGCACTAAGGGTCCACTCTCCCAGTCAGCATTACAGATAACACAATAGTGGGAGTTGATATTCAAAAGATTTCTGTGTTTAAAATTCAGTTTTAACCACAGCAATCTAAACATTAAAAATCTCTCCTCCCTTCATAGTTGAGTTTAAATTTTGCTGCACAAAATTGCTATACACGCAGATATAGCATGATAAAAATAAGGCCAAGTTGGCATGTGCCGACAGTGGGGTTTTCAAATATAGCCAGTTAGCACAATTTTCAGCTCTAACTGTCAAATTTGTCTTCTTCAGTGTGATGGCACAAAGGACTGCCTTAAAATCTTACAGTCTAACCGTATATGTTTTATGTGGTTAGATTTAATAAGATATTCAGCCACATCTCTAGCTTGTTAGCTACGGATGAATATATGAACAAAATTAAGATTAACTGGTCAACTTTGCAGCTCAGTGGCTCTTTGAATAGCTATTCTTTTGCTCTGAAAGAAAATAAAATAACAATAACTCTAGAAACCAATTTATTGATAACAAAGTAAGGACTTACTCCATGAAAACCTAAAGTAAGTCTAGTGAAAAATGATAGGGATAGGCATTCGTTTAAAATAAATGTACAAAAGTGATGAATATGCCCAATTTGTTTCATTCGGGGGGGAGGGGGGGGAGGCACCAAAACAAATCATGGGTACCCCAGAATGAAACAAACCTCATTCATTGCATTCATTTTAAATGAATGCATCGGGCCCACACCTAGGCCTGAAGTCGGGGCCTTACCTAGGGCACAGAACAAGGCTCAAAGCAGGGGCTGCGGCTAATGCCTGAGCGTAGTGCTGGTGCCTCAGCTTAGGCCTAGGTTCGAAGCCAGCGCTTTTCCTAGGGCATAATTAGAGGCCCAAAGCAGGAGCCGTGGTCTAGGCCTGAGCATGATGCTGGAGTCTCGGTCTAGGCCCAGGACAAAGCTGGGGCCTCTGTCGAGACCTCAGAAAAATTAAAAAGAACTGAAATGATCCATAGCTGGGTCAAGGTCAGGTCAGCACCATTATGTAAAATAGCGCCAACCAGGCTGGGGGTGAGGGTGCAACCCGCCTCTATGCAGGATCCATTTGAAGGTTCAAGGGGGTAAGGATGGAGGGACAGGGTGAAGGTGGGGGTGTGCACCCTACGTTTTTACAAATTTCTGACTTCTGGGGGGAGGATGGTGGATATAGGATTGTGGGGTCGAAACACGTGGGGGGACAGGTGTGAATTGGAAGGGGCCAGGACACTATCTTTGTTACTTGTGGAGGGTGGGGAGTGGGAATCAAAAGATGCTGGGATACTACCTTTGACACATGGAGGTTTGAGAGCTTGGGACCCAAAGCAGATTTATTTTGGCATGGAAGATTTTGAGGACTGGAGGTCATCGCTGTGTAGGCTCTTTTCTCTATTTATTTTACTTTTGTGGATGTCGGGGTTGACTCAACTAGGAGCCCCAGGTTGGTATGGGGATACTGACCCCCGCTCAACCTCCCCATTTGCCTCAACTTTCATTTTTCAGTCCAGCGGCTTTTTAGGACAATGGCAGTCCCATAGGTTGGGCTGTTATTGCGTTAAAGGGCTGCTTGCCGCGTTGTTATGTGCTGCAGTGTTTGGCCACAACACAAAATAACATGGCATACACTCCCCACAATAATGAGACCTCTCCTGTGATAAAAGATCACAAATTAGTGCATCCAAGGGTAAATGCCTACCCCGTGATATTCATAGCTTTATGTGGCTAAATTCTGGCCACATAATGAGTTATTTGGCTAGAAATTAACTACATAAGTTAGAGGAGTACTGGCGTCGGGTAGGAGGCATTTCTGAGCGGCTAACTCAGATATTCAGAATTAGCCTACTTAACCTATGTGGCTAACTCTGGTAGGGCCATAGGGCTGTCCTAAAATTAACTGATTAGACATAACCAGGTAACCTAACTATAGCTGGGTATATTCAGCAGTGCAACCACACTGCTAAGTAAATATACCATGCTAGTTAGCCAGATATCTTTATTAGGGATGTGCAGACCAAAAGTTTAAGTTCATAAGTCCATAAGTCGAAAGGGGGGGTCATTTGCGGTCAATATGGACATATGGAGAATTCCATAAGTTGAGTCTATGTCCATATGTGCAAATAAAAATTTAAACCCCTCACCCGCCTTAATCCCCCCCCCCAAGACTTACCAAAACTCCCTGGTGGTCCAGCGGGGTCAGGACGCCATTTCTGAACTCCTTTGCAAGGAGCACGTGAGGTCGGCATCACGTCGGAGTGACGCGGCGTCACGTGATTCCCCGCGGGTTTGCTCCCGGACCCCTCGTTGGGCCCAAAAGGAACTTTTGGCCAGCTTGGGGGGGCCTCCTGACCCAAAAGGCACTTTTGGCCAGTTTGGGGGGGTCAGGAGGCCCCCCAAGCTGGCCAAAAGTGCCTTTTGGGCCCAACGAGGGGTCCGGGAGCGGAACCGCGATGGACCACGTGACGCCGCATCACTCCGACGTGGCGCCGACGTCACGTGATTCCCCACGCGTCCGCTCCCGGGACCCTCACGGAACTTTTGGCCAGCTTGGGGAGTTTTGGTAAGTCTTGGGAGGGGGATTAAGGAGGGTGAGGGGTTTAAATTTTTATTTAGATCAACAATCACAATTTCCAACGTATTAAACATAGCTATGTTGAATAAGTTGGAAATCCGATCGTTTACGCCTCATCACTTTTTTAAGTTAAAAAAAAAAATAAGTTGTGTTTTCCATTTAAGTTCAAAACGAATGCACACCCCTAATCTTTATCCAGCTAACTAGATGAGCTACACAATGGCTGAAAATGTACCCCTACATAGGGAGAATCATAGAGACACAGGGAAGATGGAGTTCACAGCAAATACACAGAGATCCATTTTCAGCCGCTGTGTGGCTGTGTTAGTTAGCCAGTTATACATAAAATCTGAGAACATATATGCTCAAGCATGCTTGTGCATGCAAAAACTGTGAGTCATGCAAATTCAGTCTTATCTGGATAAGTAGCAACACTTATCCAGCAAAATTCTGACTTATCGACTAAGTAGCAGCAGGATCTACTGTGCCGGATATGTCTTAAAACAGAGAGCTGTCTAAAACTACTACTTATCCTGTTATCTGATTTAGCTGAATATGTAGTGACTTTTAGAATTCTCTTTTTTTATATACTCAAATTTACTCCTAGACTCTGTTTTATACATGTATGTTGAGGTTCTAAAATAGCACATACTCACATATATGCTATTTTATATGCTTTAGTGCTATTTTTTAGGTGTATAACTTTTCAAAAGTCAGGTTAAAATTACTGGACATAGTAATGGTCTAATGAGGAAAACCAACATGGATTTAAAAGAGAAGTCATTTCTTCCCAACCTATTAGCATTTTTTAAAGGCATAAAACATACAAATAAGGGTGAGTTGGCCAATCTATTATACCTGGATTTTCAAAAGACATTTAACAATTTCCTTAATAAGAGACTTCTGAGAAAACTAAAAAGCCATGGCATAGGAGATGAAGTCCTATTGTGAATTGGAAACTGGTTAAAAGATAGGAAACAAGTAGCACTAAATGGTCAGTTTTCCAAAGGGAGAGAGCCATCTGCTGGGACCAATATTGTTTAACATATTTAACAATAACCAGAAATAGAGGGCCAAGAGAGAGGTCAGATTTGCAAATGGCACAAATAAATTTCAAGTAGTCAAAACTCAAGCTGATTGTGAGTAATTATAAGAGGATGTTGAGAGACTGGAGAATTTGGCATCTAAATGGCAGATGAAATTTAAAGTAGTCAAATAAGTGCAAAGTGATGCACCTGGAGGAACAAAGACAAACTATAGGTACACATCAAGAGGCTCCATACTAGGAGTTGCCAATTATCTTTTAGTCTTTGTGGACAATACTTTAAAATCCTCAGATTTATGTTTCAAATGACCAAAAAAGCAAATAGAATTTTTGTGTTTATTAGGAAAAGAACAGAGCACAAAACAGAGTGTATTGTACTGCTACTGTATTGATCCATAGTGCAACTGCACCTTGAGTACGTTGTGCAGTTCTGGTAGCCACATCTCATAAAAGATATAGCAGAACCATAAAAAGTACAGAGAAAGTAAAGAAAATGATTAAGGGGATGAATAAAAGCTTGATAGGTTTTGGCTATTGAGCTTGGATTAGGGGGTAGTACTTCTGTTGGCTCATTTATGGTGGCCAACATCTAGATTTCCATCCATGTGAGGGGTTTGAGTCAATTTAGAAGTTATAGCTGCAAGCCCTCGACTAGCTCCAACAACTACTCTATCATTCCTTGATCCTGCCAAAAGCCCTCCAACATTTTCTCCATGTAACATACTACTATAAACCAGGTTCCTGCCCCCAAGACCTTATCATGTGTTGGAGCTTTACAATGTGGACCAAGCTTCTTCTGGATCTGAGTGATATGTTTTGTACCTGCCAAAAAGTGTTATTTATTTTTTTGCAAAGACTGCAAGCCACCATAGCCAAGGTGAAGGAATATAAAAATACATCAAAACTGCTGTGTGATCTCTTGTGAATGACAAATATTTTGCAAGAACCAGCATCCAGTACTCACAGTGCTATAAAGTTGGGAAAAGGGCTGTACTGTTTAGCCTGCCCAGAGAATAGCACTACATAGGGCCTCATTTTCCAAGCACTTTACCGCGTGCGATAAATTCGCAAATCGCGTTAACAGCTGTTAATGCGATTGCAAATTAGTAATTTGGTATTCAGGGGGTGGAGCATATGTAAAGCGGGAACCTGTTTATCGTGTGCGGCGAAACAGCCGCAGTGTTAGCGCGGCTGCTATCGCGGCTAATAACTACAACCCTCAAATTTGCATTACGGGCCAGAAAAGGATGATCGCCATCCATGATAGTTCCGGACAGCCTGTTTCAGGCTCTGGGGAGAGAGAGAGAGAGAGAGAGAGAGAGAGAGAGAGAGAGAGAGAGAGAGAGAGAGAGAGAGAGAGAGAGAGAGAGAGAGAGAGAGAGAGAGAGAGACTTACTATAGTGCCTATGCCCTAGACAGGTATTTTAGTCCCTATGGGAGGGCCACCTACTAACTCGGGGTGGGGATTAGGTATCAGCGTCGGGGGTTGGGGGCCACTGTCTCATTCCACATGAGACCTACGGAAAGAACAGTGGTCTCTAGTGAAGATTTCCTGGCCGTCGGAGTGAGGAAACTCACTCCAAGAGGAGATTTGGGCAACGTTCTCTCCACCTAGCTTGCTGGACACTCTACCTGGGCAACAACAAGCTAGGTGGAGAGAACGTTGCCCAAATCTCCTCTTGGAGTGAGTTTCCTCACTCCGACGGCCAGCAAATCTTCACTAGAGACCACTGTTCTTTCCGTAGGTCTCATGTGGAATGCGACAGTGGCCCCCAACCCCCGACGCTGATACCTAATCCCCACCCCGAGTTAGTAGGTGGCCCTCCCATAGGGATTAAAATACCTGTCCAGGACTATCATGGCCCGCGATGATTGAAGTGCAAAAACCGGCAAATATCGTGCACTGCGATGAAACACTGAACGAATCATCGCACACTGGGAAAACATCGCGTGCGGTGCTAATGTTTTCGCGAATGGTGAAAACATCGCCGCACGCGATGTTTCCCCACTGCACGAAAGAAGCCTCATTTGCATTGGTAACGCCCCCTAATGCGTTACCAATGCGATATTGGAAAATGAGGCCCATAGTCAGCAGAGGAGGAAGCCAAAGGAATGCTGGGAGACTGATTAAAGAAAAAAAGGCACATATTGGCTGGCTCTGGCTTTGTGTGAGGGGTGGGGTGGCCAGAGTTGGAGCCAGGAGCCAGGAAGAGAAGAGTGTATCAGGCACCTCTGTAATCAATTCTTCTCCTGAAGAACTAATTATCAAGAGGGAGAGACAGAAGTCTGCACTCTGAAGAAACAGAGAGACACAGCTGTTCTTACTTCATAGCTGAGCTACATGTAAAATTCCCAACAAGGGACAGAGGAGCCAGGAGCTGAAAGATTTCCTTTACAGAATATCCAGGCCCAGGACCACATGGCTGGATAACCCTTCTAAGAGATTGAGTAATTTAACTTTTCACAAACAGTATATTAGCAGAAGAGGGAGAAGATTTAATTCTTTGCCTTTTGACACAAATTCAGTATCTCATCTTAACTACTTCAGCCTTTCAGCTGAAGTCAAGCATATACCCTTGCCACAGCCACATGAGATAGGGCAGGGAAAGAGAAGCTGATGTACAGTGGCCTTTCTATAAGAGACTGAAACCAAGCTCACTTCTGTTTAGTACCAAGTAAACGACTTGGGGAAGCTCCCCAGGAGAGTGAGATCTTCCACACAGTGCAGTCTCGTCTATTTGGTTTGTCATCTAACCAGCTCAACCATGAAAAGGAACTTCTTCATTTTCTTGATTTTGTTTCTATACAATTTTATATTTAGGAGAGGCTGCACCCTTTACAAACTGGTGACATTGGGGTGGATCTGTTTCCACTCCACCCCCCCTTTTGTGTACTCATTGGTATAGATAATTTTTGAAATCTATGTACTTCACTGCTTTCTCCCCAAAAGAATTCTCTATTAGCATTCCTTTTTTTTTCCCCCACTATGTATATGAGTACATTGGTTGCTCTGTCTAACAGGCCATTCCCAGTCTTATTTTTGCATTGCTTGATTTAAAATAAGAAAATTGCAAGTTAATATTATACTTCACTGCTGTACTTTTCCTATTTAATGTTCTAGTTGGATTTACTGTCTACTTACACAATACTAGTAAAAAGGTTAATTACTGTTTTATTCTGGTGTGATGATATTATCTAGCCTGTGGTACCACAAGTGAGAGGTTGTTTGGGAAGGGCACAGAATTGTGGTATCAGGGTGACCAGGACCCTGTCTCATCCCCTGCTCAGGCTACAGACCCAAAGATAAATCATATTGGTAAATATAATTTCTCATGTGGTACTCCTCACCCCATGGAGGGTCCCTCAAGACTTGCCAGAAGTCCCTGGTGGTCCAGTGGGGGTCCTGGAGCAATCTCCCACACTCGGGCCGTCGGCTGCCAGTAATCAAAATGGCGCCGATAGCCTTTGCCCTTACTATGTCACAGGGGCTACCGGTGCCATTGGTCAGCCCCTGTCACATGGTAGGAGCACAAGATGGCGCCGGCCATCCATTGCTTCAACTATGTGACAGGGGCCGACCAATGGCACCGGTAGCCCCTGTGACATAGTAAGGTCAAAGGCTATTGGCGCCATTTTGAATACCAGCAGCTGACGGCGTGAGTGCAGGAGATCGCTACCGGACCCCCTGCTGGACCACAAGGGAGTTTTGGTAAGTCTTGGGGGGGTCAAGAGGGTGGGGGGTTTGTTTAAATTCGCTCCTTTAGACGGCCGAATAATTCGGTGAAGATTCGTATTCGTGGGGAATCGCGATACGTTTCGCTTCCCCATGAATACAACGAACATGGCCCTATACATTACGGATTACCAATATGTTGGAAACGAATGCACACCCCTAGTATCTGCCAGTTTACTAAGCCCTGCAGTATGAGGTAGTATAATTCCATCTATTGCCCATATCCTAAATGAGGTTGTTCAGAGATATAGCTGTTACCTAGCCTTCAGGTTCAGGTTGAAATACATGGCTATGTTCCTTCAAGCAGGGTGATGCTGTCTTCCTCCTTGCCCCCTAGTTCAAGGATATCCTTTACTGACAGTTGAGGCAAGTGTGCAAAGCAACAAAAACCCCTGTAACTCTAGCCTACATCAGCCACTGCCCTAATCATATTACTGCCAAAGTCTGTAACAAAATCTCCATTAATATTTCTGTCTCTGCTGATTAGGCAACCCTCCATCATCCACAGGATTGCCTCTAAGTTATAGACTGAACATATGGCTCTGGTCATCAGCTGGTTGTGCAGCCCTGCCCTCTAGTATCCTGTTTGTTAACCCATCATAATGTTGCTGATTGCCCCTGCCTCATTAGGCTGCCATCAGTGTGCCATCAAGGACAAGTATGCCTACAAAGCATTAGGGCTGGTTCAGAAGTCAGCGGTGAGATGTATGCTATTCCCCTCTGCCTTGTCCAGCTGCTCCTGCATCTGAGTACAGTATTGATTGTACAGAATGAGTGGACACCTCTACTAAATGTGGTCCTGCAGGGCACTTTGTAGCTGAGGACTAACAAGTGGAGCAGCTGCTTGACTCCCACATTCTCAAACCATCTGCAGAGACTGGTTATCCAGACCCTCTCAATCTCCACTGTACCTGGTGATCATCTTGGATGCTGCCTGCCTCCTGCTCCAGGACAGTGCTATGGCACAAAACCCTGCCTGCTCCATGGTGACTAGTTGTTGCTGTATCTGAAGTGGAGGCTGGCCTCCTGCAGTATCACAGGGAAAGGGTCCCAGGGACCAGGTTTGTGAGATAGATTTTCCCTTTCCTGTGCTTTTTTTTACTGCTGCTTATACTGGAGGATTAGGCATGCAGATTGACAGTCTCCTCTGCAAGCAATAATGCTTTTGCTGCTTCTGAAAATGGAACTGCACGGAGGCGTAGGAGAGGTGCCCCATTAATTTTACCTTGCTTATAGTCTTCTTACAGTGAAGGAGCTCAGCAAAATTACTGATTCCCCAGGATATTTGGGTGGTACTGGAGAACCCTTTGCTTCAGCATTGGTTGAAGTTGGATGAGATGGAAAAGGCCAGGGACATCTCTCACTTTCACGTAAAGCATATGGGAAGGGTTCTTCTGCCAACCCCTGCAATATAAATCATGTATATGCTAGCCTCACCCTGCTCCTCTGACTACAGACAAACCATGCCTTCCAAACTCTCAATTCCCATCAAGATATCCCTTACTATGCTTCCCAGATCTGAGATATTATCATCATCACACTCTGATCCAGCACATTCTTTAGCAATTGTATTGGAGGAGGCAGAATATACATTTTTATAAATAAGAAATAAAGTCCAGATCAGATTAAAAAGATAATAACAGGAAGCATTGTACTGGTTTTGGTTGCTACCCTAATAAGTTGCTGCCAGCTCTGACTCCTTCTGTCTCTGCACTGTATCAACAACAACAAAGTGAAGTAAGCAGCTAATGCTGCTTGGCCTCAGCTTCACTTCTGCCAGGTTTCTCTGTCTTCCTTATTCTTTTTAATTATTATATGTTCTATTTATCATGTTTTGAAATACTTTTATTCACATTGTTTACTGTCATGATTGCTGTTATTTCTTGATTTTGTTTTATGAGGCATGGTGAAATATCTGGGGTTTTTTTTTTGCATTACTACACTACATATAAATTTGGCTTTTACTGGATTCCAGTTCAGTTTTTTGTCTGCACCTTTCTATTTATACCTTATGGCCGTTTTATTCTGATTTGGTGATGGCCTGTCTGTGTTCTGCATTTGTGACTGAGGTGAGGTAGTCTGCTAGCTGAGAAAATGCCTTGTACCTCTTGGATTGAAGGTTTTGCTAATTTTTGGTAGAGGCTGGGATCCTTGATTGAAGGGAGCTCATTGGGTGCTAACAAAGATGGTGCTTAAGTCTGATGGATGCTGAAATGCCTGTAGCAAGTACTGCAGGTTTGATTGTTATGTTGAGGGGCTCCAAGGAGGAATCAGCCCCCCCCCCCCCCCCCGCCCTCGTTATGGTTGACAACTTGCAATGTGGCCCCTGCACAAAAAAATTACCCACACCTGGTTTAGTGCTATCCATCCTCATAGTTGAAGCTGGGCTATATTTTGAACAAATTAGGATGCTTTCAAGGAAATGATTAAGATACTTAAAACAGTGATGAGCCTATATGGCACATACAGCATTTTTGCAGTTCCAAAACAATAGTCATCAGTAAACAATGACTATTTTAGCTGGATATTTATTTAACTGTTTTTATTTATTTATTTCAATAGTAGAAACTGCAATATCCAAAACATGTGTAAAGCAAAGTTGTTTCAAGTTACAAAATCTATTGCCAAATATTTTATTAAAAGAAAACACTAATACTAACTAGGATAATTATAAAATGGGTATCAAAAAGTTTGAAAAAGGTTTGTTACAGGTATTAGATGTACATTGATCATATGAGGACAAGAAGCCTAACAATAACAAACTAAAGAATTTTAGGTACATAAATTTGTTCTAATATTTCCCAAAAAGCAAAAAAAAATTTCAAAACATCTGATGAATAAAATATCTAATAATTTAAAATATCTTATATTAAAACAATAAAATATTTTAAAACAGCAGAATCATCAAATTACACCTAATAGTTACAACTAATATGGATTTTAAAAATCTCCTACTCTCTATACCTAGGATGGGGGAGGTAAGGCCATACAAATCATCCCTTCTCTCTCCCTCACACACAAAAAACAACTCATTCATTCTCTCACTTACTCCCTCTCTCACTCACAGACAAATTATGTGTATGTGTGCATGCCTTTCAGAGCCTATATGTGACACTTAGGCACTCTCAGGCACACATGCATACATAGGCTTTGTTATGGCTCTGATCCACATGGAATACAGGGACACCATCCCCGGAGTGGTGCAGGATGGCAAGGCAAAGCTGGAGCAAGACTTGGACAGTATGGTGAGGTTTTAATAGGGCTTGGACATGTTGGTAAAGCTGGAGAAAATTTTGAACAGGCTGGTAAGGCTGGTGTAAGGCTTGGACTGGAACAGATTGCAGTTAAGGCTGGAACCAAGGCTTGGACTGGAACAGAGTGCATGTAAGACTGGAACAGGGTTAGACAGGAACAGTGTGCAGGTAAGACTGGAACAGGCTTATAAAGGAACCGCATGCAGGTATGATGAACAGGCTCAGACAGGAACAGACTAAGACAAGACAGGACAGGGTGAAACAAGGACAACATAGAACATGGAAAATACAGCCCGAAGGCAGCAATACAGAAAGGCCCCAAGGGGAAAGACAAGGAAAGGCCTAGAAGGCCCAAAGGGCACAAGGCAAGGCAAGGGTCAGGCCTGAGGGCCACAAGGCAAGGAAAAATCAAAAGGCCTAGATGCCATGAAGTAAGAAAAGGCAAAGAAAAGGTCTGAAGGCCCAAAGGCCACTAGGTAAGATGGGGATAGGACTAGGTAGGCTGCAAAGCTAAAGGAGACTCAATGCAGATGCATCTTGGGACTGACAAGGTAGGGTTAAGTAATGCTGGAGCCTAGATGTGGTACAGGCAAGAGGGAGGATCTTGGCCGGCTTGGAGGGTATGCTTTTATGGATCCCCTGGTGGAGGGAGGCTGCTTAGCAGCTGAAAATGTAACAGTACCCCCCGCTTTTAAGACCCCCTCCTCCTGGGTTCCGTTTTCCATGGGGGTCATAGCCGGGTGAGTGAGGTGAGGCTTGATTACCAGGGGAGATACTTCTTGCTAGGCAGACTGGCTATGGACAGATGCCCCCTGCTAGGTGGTCTGGCTGTAGATGAATGCCCTCTCCTGGGTGGGCTGGCTGTGGCTGGTCACGCTCTGCTGGGTGGGCTGGCTGTGGACAGATACCAATGGAAGCTCTCTCCTGGGCAGATTCACTGTAGGCAGACACCTCCTACTGGGTGGACTGGTTGTAGGCAGGTGCCACCTGCTGGGCAGGCTGGATCAGATTTGGAGCCCTTTACTAGGCTGAATAGATCAGAGCTGGATAAGGATCCTGCTGACTGGGAGTGTCCAATATGTAGGGCCGCTAGCACAGGATGACAGAGAAGTAAGACCACAGGTTTAGGATCCTTAGAGGATGGGACCACTGGTACAGGGTACATGAAGGGTCAGCCCCTAACATGGGATATGTGGAGCATGGAATCCCTGGCTCAGGATCCTTGGATGAGTCGACCACTGGCACAGGGTGGATGAAGAGTGAAACCTCTGGCACAGGGTTTCTTAGAATTAAGACAACAGGACCAGCATTTGAACTTGGCACTTGACAGCTGGATGCACGATATAGATAGTATCTCCTTCTGAGCACTGGTTGTCTGAGGCAGGGTTCCCCTTGGTCTGATGTGCTGGAGCAGGAGAATCTCCTGAGCTAGGATGCCTCTTCTGAGATGGTTCTGCAGGAGGAATAGGGGATGACTTCATCATTGACTTCATCCCCTATTTCCCACTTGAAAGAAGGGACCATGATAAAAGCCCTAGAGAAGAAAGAGGAAGAACAGGGCATATAAGAAATAACAACGCACAATCGGAGATCATAAACAGAGGAAATTGATCTCTAACAGCACTAACAGCCAACAGAGGTTGATCCAAAAAACTGTGCTGAACATGATGGTTGAAGGTATGAGCGTCCCGATCCAGCTCCAAAAGCAGCTGAAGCACCAAATGTCTCCAACGCCGTCCAAGCCTCAGCTGCCCAAGTTGAAAAACACCACAAAGGGTGGACCAGGAGCAGAAGAAAACAGCCAAGTGACAGCACTCCATTAACAAACAGAAGAAAAATCCGAGGCAGGAAACTTTGACGTAGGCGATAGGGAATTAGGGTAGCTCTCTGGTGCGTGCTGCAGGCCGATCCAGCGTCGCAATATAGTCACGGAGTTCACCCACTTCCGAGAACCAACGAGGGCCTCCCGGGGTTGAGACGTGGACCTTGGCCTGATAGATCAAGATGGCGTGTTGCCCCAGATTGTGCAGCTGGGCGCAGAAGGGAGAGAGCACACATCGCTGATCAGAGAAGGCTGCCGAAAAGTCCTGAAAGACGAGTATTTTCCTACCGTCAAAGAAGAGAGCCTTCCTGCCCTGCACTGCCTGCATTATGGCTTCCTTATGCATGAAGTTTAGTAATTTCACTATGATTACTCATGGTCGGTCCTGCTGCACCCGACGCTGACCTAGCCGATGCGCGCATTCAATTCGCAGAGGGCCACGCGCCCCAGACATATTCAACTCCTGCATCAGCCAGGCTTCCAGGATGTTCGGAAGGTCTCATTCTTCTAATGATTCCGGGAGCCCTACAAAGTGGAGATTTGACCGACGGGACCGATTCTCCAAGTCCTCCAGTTGGTCAGTATGCTGCGCGATCGCTGTCTGTAGTTTGAGCAGTTCAGCCCACGTGGTCTGGAGGCCATCTTTGGTCCCAGACTCCCGCTATTCCATTTCAGTGAAACGGGCCTCATAGCCGTCGAGGGAGGATGTTAGATCTGAAATTTGGTGGGAAAGCTTTTTAAATTCAGGCTCTAAGGCTTCCATCACAGCGGTTTGAATATCGGCCAAATTTGCGGGCACCAGAGAGTCAGCCGTCCCGCTCTCGTCCTCAGACAGCAGATCTTCAGGCCTTGATCTCTCTTTATCTTTCTCTCTCTTCTTCTTTGATGTCCTCATAGACATGACCAGTCTCAATTACCTCCCGAAGGGTGCAGGAACTTTATACTGTAAATAGAGCCCTGTAGAAATATTTGGTAGCCACAGATGGGGTTGGATGGTTAAACAGGGAGCCTGCAAGGACAAACTACATCCACTTCCTTGCACAGCATCACATGATCTCAGGTTTATTTATTTATTTAAAGCTTTTTTATACCGACTTTCGTGATACAAATCAAATCAAATCAGTTTACAGGGAACAAAGATCTTAACAATAACATTAAAAATCCATAATAAACATTAACTAGAAGGAGAAGAAAAAGTTACAATAAAACAAGGGAATGCAACTGGGAACTGGAAAAGCAGGGGGGAATTAGAAAACTAAATACAATTATATAAGTGGTAGAATCTTGGGAGGTCTACATTTAGTCTGTGTCATGGCTATGCAATAGTAGTGAAAGTATAGGCTCAAGAGAAAGCTTGACCGAACAACCATGTCTTGAGGTTTTTTTTTTAAAGTCAGAAGACAGGATTCCTGTCGTAGGTCCGGGGGGATAGAATTCCAGATACAAGGACCAGCTGTCGAAAATGCCCGTTCTCTGATAGTTGATCGGTGCATGGCTTTATTTGGTGGGGCATGTAGAGATCCCTTATAAGCTTCCCTAATAGGTCTGGCTGTGATGTGAGTTTGAGTTTACACAAAACACATAGGCTCCCATTCTCACACACACATATACACAATACCCAGGCTATCATTCTCATACAAACATAATGTATACATACAAGCAGGCTACCATTCTCATGCACAAACATCTACACTCTGGCTCCCATTCTCATACGCATACACTACCAAACCCCTTCTTCCACCACCATGAGGATGGGCTTCAATGGCTTTACTCTGGTGGGCCTTCTTCTTCACCACAATGGAGATGAGCTCCCGTGGTAGCCTTGCTTCAGTGGGACCTTCTTCACCATCAAGAGGATAGCCTTCCATGATAGCCTTGCTTCGGCGGGGCCTTCTTCACCATCATGGGGATAGGTTCCAATGGTGACCTTGCTTCAGTGGTACTTTTTTGCCACCATGGAGATGGGCTCTTGAGGCAGCTTGCTTCCACAGGACTTCTTCACCGCCAAGAGGAAGGGCTCCTGTGGCAGACTTGCTTTGTTGGGACTTCTTTAATGCCATGCAAGATGGGCTTTTGTGGCAGCCTTGCTTCGGCAGGGCCTTATTTGCCACCACAGGAATTGAATCCCATTGCGGCCTTGCTTTGGCAAGGTCTCTCCTTCAACCACCGTGATAATGGAGTCAGCAGTGGCCATTCTTCAGGCCTCGTTTGGTGGTGGGCAGCCATGATTGGGTGGGAATGAGCCCAAACTGGGTGGCTCATGGCCCAACCAGTCCCACCTGTGGCTATACCATAGATAGGTACCTTTAATTAGCATTCCTTATGGCCAAGGCTCTGTATCTAAATGTGCTCTGGTTTTCCTAGAAGCTGGATTGGTAGCATCACAGATGGAACATATTCTATCTGGAGGCAGATAGCTAGTGATGCTTCGGCATTTCTATCTGCTTGAATTAGGGGAGTAACAGTTCAAGCAGTAGAGTATGAGCAGTGCATTTTTCTCTTTACATTTGATGCATGCCCAAAATGCAGGGTTCTGCCTTGAAATTAAATTACCATTCCATGGCATTCATAATTGTGCATCTGAAAGG
The DNA here is from genome assembly GCF_901001135.1 of Rhinatrema bivittatum. Taxonomy (NCBI): domain Eukaryota; kingdom Metazoa; phylum Chordata; class Amphibia; order Gymnophiona; family Rhinatrematidae; genus Rhinatrema; species Rhinatrema bivittatum. The sequence goes on from NC_042617.1 coordinate 496,764,833, forward strand.
GGCACAGCACAGCTAGTATAAACTTGAGTGGAGGCAGGATTGGTCAAGCAACATTTTCTGTAGTCCTGTAAATTAAAGTTGGGAAAATGACACACTATGCATTTAAGGTAATACAAAGGGTTTATAATCTGGCAAGAAGCAAAGGAAACATATGCTGCTGTGGTAAGTATATAATCATTCACAAAGTCCCTCATGAGAGGCTTCTATGAAAACTAAAAAGTCTTGAGATAGGAGGAGATGTCCTTTCGTGGATTACAAACTGGTTAAAAGACAGGAAACAGAGAGTAGGACTAAATAGTCAATTTTCTCAGTGGAAAAGGGTAAACAGTGGAGTGCCTCAGGGATCTGTACTTGGACCGGTGCTTTTCAATATATATATAAATGATCTGGAAAGGAATATGACAAGTGACGTTATCAAATTTGTGGATGATACAAAATTATTCAGAGTAGTTAAATCACAAGCAGATTATGATACATTACAGGAGGACCTTGCAAGACTGGAAGATTGGGCATTCAAATGGCTGATGAAATTTAATGTGGACAAGTGCAAGGTGTTGCATATAGGGAAAAATAACCCTTGGTTCCATATTAGGAGCTACCACCCAGGAAAAAGATCTAGGCATCATAGTGGATAATACTTTAAAATCATCAGCTCAGTGTGCTGCAGCAGTCAAAAATGCAAACAGAATGTTAGGAATTATTAGGAAGGGAATGGTTAATAAAACGGAAAATGTCATAATGCAAAGCCTCTATATCGCTCCATGGTGAGATCGCACCTTGAATACTGTGTACAATTCTGGTCGCAGCATCTCAAAAAAGATATAGTTGTGATGGAGAAGGTACAGAGAAGGGCAACCAAAATGATAAAGGGGATGGAACAGCTCCCCTATGAGGAAAGGCTGAAGAGATTAGGGCTGTTCAGCTTGGAGAAGAGACGGCTGAGGGGGAATATGATAGAGGTCTTTAAGATCATGAGAGGTCTTGATCGAGTAGATGTGACTCGGTTATTTACACTTTCGAATAATAGAAAGAGTAGGGGGCATTCCATGAAGTTAACAAGTAGCACATTTAAGAATAATCGGAGAAAATTCTTTTTCACTCAACGCACAATAAAGCTCTGGAATTTGTTGCCAGAGGATGTGGTTAGTGTAGTTAGTGTAGCTGGGTCCAAAAAAGGTTTGGATAAGTTCTTGGAGGAGAAGTCCATTAACGGCTATTAATCAAGTTTACTTAGGGAACAGCCACTTCTATTAATTGCATCAGTAGCATGAGATCTTCTTAGTCTTTGGATAATTGCCAGGTTCTTGTAGTCTGGTTTGACATCTGTTGGAAACAGGATGCTGGGCTTGATGGACCCTTGGTCTGATCCAGCATGGCAATTTCTTATGTTCTTATATTAAAAGCAGACTCACCAGACAGGCTAGGAACCTTGCAACCTCTCATGAGTATGATGGTTGGCTTCTGCATCCTGTTATGGCTCTGGTCCAGATGGAGTGTGGGGGACACCACCCCCGGAGTGGCACAGGATGGTAAGGTTAGGCTAGAGTAAGGTTTGGACAGTCTGGTGAGGCTGAAGCAAGGATTGGATATATTGATAGAGTTTAAGCAAGGCTTGAACAGGCTGGTAAGGCATGTACAAGGCTTGATCTAGAACAGTGCTGGGCCCTCAGCTCAGACCCAGGCCTGATGCAGCGACTTGACCCAGAGGCTGGGTCCCAATGGCAGGCCCAATGCCATGACCCAACCTAGAGGTTGGATCTTGATGCCAGGGCCTAGGCCCAGACCCAGGCCCAAGGCCGAGGTCTCAACCAGGAGGCCGGGTCCTGATTCCTGGGCCTTGGTCCAGGTCCAAGCCCAGGCCTCAGAGCCCAAGCTTGGGAGCTCTTCTTTGGATCCTCTTCTTTCTTCAGTTCTTGAACACCAAATGATGCCATCCACTGGGGTCGTACCAGGACTCAGCCTCCAGTATAGGATGCAGCATCGAGCCTGGCCTCCCTGTCAAGTAGCAGTGGTGGGCCTGGGTCTGAGCGAAGGCCCTTCCGCTGGGACCCACCTCTGGGTTGGGTTGTAACATTGGACCTGGGCTCAAGCTCCAGCCTAGGCTGAGGCCCAGAAATTGGGACCTGATGTCCTGGTCATGGTGTGGCATCAGGCCTGAGACTAGGCTGAGGACCCGCCACTGGGACTTGGCCTCCATGTCAGGTCATGGCACCAGGCCTGGTCTCAGGCTTCAGACTAGGCTGAAGTCCAGGAATCAGGACTTGACCTGCATTTCAGGTTTTGGTATCGGGCCTGGATCCAGGCTTAGACTCCAGTACCGTGACCTGGCCTTCAGGTCTGATTGTGGCTGATGCATTGGCCTTGAGTAGGCTAAGGCCACGGTGACCTACTGTGCCTTGGCCTATGCAAGTCCAAGACTTCGGCCTATTCCTTGCTAGAAGATCCCCACCAGACTGGGTAAGTAGGCGCTGGGATTTTACTGACCCCGGTATTTTGCCAGGAAGTTGGGAAGGATATTTTGATTTTGGGGTTTTTTTGGGGGTTTTATTTATTTATTTATAAAATTTGTTAATAGCCTTCCAACTTTTCCATAACAATTTCCAAAGCGATGTACCATAAAACATATAAACAATAAAATAATAGTTAAAACATAACATAAATACATATGCTTTTATATCTTTCTTCAATCACAATAATATATACTACCAATCACATTAATATACACTGCCAACTAATTTCTCCACCCTTATACCTTAGGGTACTCCTGGGGGAATTCTGCACTACTGCGGAACGCACAATTTGTACAGAATTCCCCCCTGTGCAGAATTGCCAAATTCTGCACAGAAAATAGCAGAGGAGACCCCAGCATTGCGCGAACAGAGCACCTCCCATGGCACACGCTCTGTTCACAGCGAATATGAAGGCCCTGCGCGCCGTTTGCAGCAAAAAGGGAAGGCCCCCATGTGCCGCGCTCCATTCGCGGTGAATATGAAGGCCCGGCCCGCCGTTGCAGCTCACAGGGGCCTTCCCTTTTCATTGCAAATGGCGCTCCAGGCCTTTGCCGCGAATGGAGCGTGTCCTGCGGCCTTCCCTTTTTGCTACGAACGGCGTGCCGGGCCTTCATCTTTGCTGTGAATGGAGTGAGTCCCGCGGAATGCCGATGAGAGAGAGGGGAGGGAAGGGTGAGAGAGAGCAGGAGGGTATGAGAGAATGTGTGTGTGAGGGAGGGGAGGGTGACAGAGAGCATGGTTGGTAAGAGGAGGGGTGGGGAGGGTGACAGAGAGCAGGAGGGTGTGAGAGAGAGCATGGGAGGTAAGAGAGGGTGGATGGGGGGATGCTTGAGTGTGGGTTTCAGAGAGAGGGAAATTGTGAAGGAGTGTGTATGTGTGTGAGAGACTGGGAGATCATGTGTATGAAAAAGGGATCGTGTGTATGTGAGGGTGCTAGCCTGTGTGAAGGGATTGTGTATGTGTGAGACAGAGCCTATATGAAGGGCTGCATGAGAGAGAGAGACATAGGTAGCCTGTGTGAGGATGTATGTGTGAAAGAGAAAGGGAGCTTGTATGGGTGTGTATGCAAGAGAGAGGGCCCTGTATGAGGGGATGTGTGTGTGCGAGAGAGTGAGGGAGTCTGTATGAGGGTGTGTGTATGTGGAAGGGACACTTTTACAGTGAATTTCTAGGGAAATTCTGCTCAAACTATTTAAAATTCTGCAACTTTAAGTAATAACTTTTTTCTGTAATAATTTAAAATGTAATTACTTAAAGACTGTCATGTAAATTGTGTTATTTTGACCATTATGTTTGCAGAATTTTGCAGAATTTTCAGTTTTTGTGTGCAGAATTCCCCCAGGAGTAAGGGTAGAAAGGTGTTCCCAGATTTAATTTGGAAGTTGTGAAACCATCAACCATGTTTTTATCTTATGCCAAAACCTCATCAAGTCAGTTTCTTCCCTGATATACAGAGGTAGGTCATTCCATAATTTAGGGCTGTCATAGAAAAAGACAGATTTTGGAGTCTTACATGTTGAAATCTCTTAACCGAAGGGAGTTAAAGCCGTTAGCTGTATTGAGTGGGAAATTCTCTGGGAGCATTTCCAAGAGATTTTGTTACGGAAATGCGAGATCTTAAATGTTAAAACAAAACTTTCAATATACATCTCAATCTGATCAGCTTCCAATGTCATTTCTCAAGAAGAGGTGCTGCAGGTTCTCGCCTTGACAGTCCAAAACCAATTTTGTAGCCATGTTCTGAACAACTTGTAACTTCCTAATTTAGATTCCTGGGAGCCCCCAAAATGCAAGATTACAGTAATCTCAATAACTGCAATCACAAGTACACTAACCATAGATTTCAGCACCTTTAGATTTAAAAAGTGTTTTAATTGTCACACTAATCTCAGTCTATTATATGCAGAGCAAAGCACTACATTAATTGATTCTCCATTTTGAAGTGGGGGTTTTGTTTGATTCATTTATTTGCTTATGAATGAAACAAATCAGGCAATCCACGAACCATAAGAACATAAGAACATAAGAAATTGCCATACTGGGTCAGACCAAGGGTCCATCAAGCCCAGCATCCTGTTTCCAACAGTGGCCAATCCAGGCCATAAGAACCTGAACCAAAATTCATGTTAAAAAAAAACTCTCGAAGACAAACTGAATAACAAAAACACATTTTTTTTCCCTGCACAGTGCACAACCCTGTTGGCCAGCTTGGTGGAGGGGAAGCTGCAATGCAGCTGAAACCATAACAGGCTTTCACAAACATACACACAGGCTCTCACACAAACATACACATATATATACACACAGGCTCTTACACAGATATATACACATGCATACTGGTTCTCACAGATACACACATGCATAGGCTTTCACACTTATGCACATTGGCTCTCACATACACATCTATGCATGAATATAGGCTCTCATGCAGAAACATACACACACAAGCTCTCACACAGGCACAAGTGCGCATACAAAGGCTCTCACAGAGACACATATGCACACACATACAGGGCCTCCCTTGATTTTGAGCCATGGTAGGATGAGCTCCACCATTCCCCTGATGGCCTTCCTGAACGGCGGTGGTGGGGGGGGGGGGAGTTTCCTTCTGCAGGAAAAGTTGTGCACGCAGCTTAGAGGGAACACTGCATCTGACTCTACCTTCCAACAAGCTTCCTGTCATCTTTTTCTTGCATTCTAGAAGTCCACTAGCATGTCAACTTTGGGCTCACCACCATACAGGGCCTCCTCTTGCTGGCAGGGGGTAAAAACCCCGCCAGCATATCACTTGCTGTTCCGCAGGAGGTGGACTCTTGGGTCAAGGTGGGGTTGACGCTACCCATCAGCAGGCGGAGTGGGCTGACTGACGGAGGCCGGCTGGAGCTTCGCCAATACCAGCCCTTGTTCCCCGTGGGTTGAGCCTTTGGTACTGGGGCTGGCTGAAGTTAGGTGGGCCTCTGTATGTAGTTGTTGATAAGAAGATAATGAGGTCAGCCCAGAGGCAGCAACAGCTGAACTGGAGAGTCTATACTGGACAAGACAGAGTCCCGGAAACCCGGGCACCAATAGGAACCAAAGTCTGACTGGGGGAACCCAAGCAAGAACAGGCCGAAGCCTGAAAGGCCAAGTCCAGGACGTAGACAGTAGAGGCGTCGTAGAACAAGCTGGAGTTAGGGCTGGCAGCAATCAAGGAGCGGTGGCAAGGCAAGGCTGAGATCTGGACTAGGAGATGATACATAGCGTGGTCAGGCAAAGCAGAGGTTGGGTCCAGGAGACGATCAATAACATAGTCGAGCAAAGCAGAGGTCGGGTCCAGGAGAAGATCAATAGCGTAATCGGGCAAAGCAGAGGTCGGGTCCAGGAGGAGATCAATAGCGTAGTCAGACAAAGCAGAGGTCAAATCCAGAAGAAGATCAGTCCATAGGGAAAGCTGGGTAGCAGGAACACAGGAACTCGAAGGGAACAGGAACCAGGAACACGAAGGAATCACCAGGAGGCAACGAAGTACACAACCAGCGTGGAGACCTGTTGCAAAGGCAACTAACAGGAGCTGAGCCCGGCCTTATATATCAGAGCTTCAGCGACATCATCATCCAGGCCGTAGCCAAGTTCCCACCATGGACCCTTTAACAGAAACAGTGATGCGTGAGCCCCTAGGGAAGGTCGCGGCGCTGAATGGCGGCGTCTCTCTGCGGGCCAGGTGGAGAGGCCTGCTGCGAAACACAGGAGCTCGTTGCAGTATCAGGAGTACCGTGGGTGGCCCGAGGACGGAGCCGGCAGCCTACTGCCATGAGGGACGTGGAGCCGGGTGCTGGATTTGGTATCAGAGGGTAGGAGGGCCTGGCCGCGGGCCTCCATGGTCAGCACACGCAGCACTTGCTGCATCATAGTGCTGACTTTCTTCTTGCTGGCAGGGGGAGGGGGTTGAATCCGACCAGTGCAGCGTTCACTAGTGCCACCAAATCAACCGTTAACATTCCTGTCTACAATTCTAACATTGTGAGGGCTGCACATAATATAAATTTTAGAGGGATAAGCAGGCTGGAATAAAGATGATGATGGTCAGATTTGGCCTATGGGATGAAGTTTGTCCAGCTGTGCACTTAACCTCCTCATAAACTAAAAAAAAGAAAACACTTTCAAAGTCCCAAAACTTCCTCTGAGGTGAAAAGTCACTGCAGCCCCTTTACTCGCAGGAAGAGTTGCACACCGATCTTCCTACACCTGGCCTCTGTATATGGAGATTGTCCCTTTGCAGTCTAAACCAGGATCTTACAATAGGAAAAATTATTAAAAAATGTACAACTGCTAACCAAAGGTTCTGTACCAAAATGATCCTGACTGGCAGGGGTGCACTGCAGGTAATTTGCTTCACAAAACTGTAAGTTAAGCAAAGAGGGCCTAACTCAAAGTTAAGAATACTGAAAGCAGCTCCTACCATCCTAAAAGCTAAATGTAATTGACTACACTCTCTAGACCACTAGCTCCCCTGCCCCCTTATGCACTAACGGCCAAATTTAAAATTGCCCATGCGTGTAAAATACGGGGGTTACGCACGCAGCCATGCCATGCACGCGTAACCCTCATATTTTACGTGCGTGGGCAAATTAAAATGTGTTACCCACACAAGAGCCAGGCCGAAAGAAAGGGGTGGTCCAGGAGGTGGGGAGGTGGGGCTTGAGGCACTAGAACAGCGGCCATTTGCCGCTGTGCCGGGGAAGCGCGCGCCGGCAGGGTGCCAGTGTGTGCAACTTGCTACTGCTCCTTTGGAGGAGCAACAGATAAAATTAAAAAAATCAGAGGCAGATAGGATAGGGGGAGGGGGAGGGGAGGAGAGGAGAGGGGAAGGGGAAGGGAGGTTAGGCTAGGGCGTAGGGAAGTTTCCTCCCAATCTACTCCTTAATTGGATCGGACTGGGAGGGACCTGGGGAGGGCCACAATGCATCGCCGTGTGAAACTTGCAAAAATCTACTCTCCCTGTGTGTGAGGATTGCAAAATCCAGCGCGTATGTGTGCATGTCCATGCGTGCCTGCCGGGAAGTATGCACATGGACGTGCGCACATGTACTAAAATCTACCTCTAAGGTTGTACCATTTATAGCAGGCCTCTAGGGGAAGTGCTGTTAAGAAATGGTATTTCTAATTAAGCTGGAAAACCCTGGGCAGGGATCTAGGGCCACCTAGTGGAGACCAGGAGATCTCTACCTATGCATAACCTCCAATTTTACACATGCAAAGCTTTTGAAAAGTCATCCCTTAATATGCACATTACATTTTTATTAGAGCCCAAAATTCCTATAATTTCCTTTTATCATTACAGTTTTTGGATAGAAAATGGGTAGAATAATAGCATTAGAAGAAAGGCAAATAAAGCACTAAACAAAAATGACACAAAGTAGGAGAGATGTCTGAGATATAAAGAAAAAGAAATATGTAAAAAATGTTCTTAGTGAAAATATAGAGGAAAAGGATGCAAAATGACAGGCACATACATGCAAAACAGGAGAATTAGTAGGACTTTTCAGTCGCGCCCTTTAAATTTAAAAAATACATGCTTATTGTAATACTAATTTTCAATGTGATTTTAATGCCAATAAATAAAGTGATTATTATATCAAGATGATAAAAAAAAGCCCTGAGTTTAGCTCCAGCTGCTGAACATAACAATATTTCTTGGGCAGTCATGCTAAAACCTTTAGGTAACTATTTGTAGACCACCTATGGGAAATTGTTTCGTAATGCTTCTGGCCTAGTTCTAATTCATATGTCACACTCACACAGACAGATTATCAGTAGCTGAGCAATAAACTATGTATAAATAGTGGAACCCAAATGGTTGATTGGTTAAATCTCTTTTATGTTAGTTCATTTATTACACAAAGTATTTCAGCAACTAACATCCTAATTTTTCAATAGTCACTTTCAGTACACTCTTTCCTTTAGTCCAACAAAAATACAGAAAGTAGCTAATCTTTTCCCCGCCTGCCAAATGATTATATACCCATGTTGTTTAAAAGCTTGCATAATTTACATTAGCATACCTAAGATCTTGAGTAACTATGCCTTTGAGGCCATTTTGATAGTCCCAGTGGACTGAGATTTGATACTTTTCCCAACACTGGACCCTTTTTTCCTTCTTAATTACAGGCTGGCTTTCCTGGCCTGGTCCTGGAAATGCACCTGTTTCCCATCTCTGAGCAGCTGCTAATTAAGTTAAAAATGGCAGGGATGAGCAAAGCAAGTCACACATATTTCAACAACCCATTGATCAGATAGTTCTGTCATGCATATTATGGCCATTAATATACTGAAATCCATTTCTGAAATTAAGGCCAGTTAAAGTACATTAAATCAAATTTGTGTACAGTTAAAAAATGAATTTGAGTAAAAATTACCTTTTATGATATTGCTGGCCAGGAAAGAAAAATGCAAAAAGACAAAATGTTTGATCATCAAGTATATAAAATGCCCAAATAAATAAATAAATAAATGTTGATGAATTCCAACAGAGACCAATGTCTGCTTACAGGAGTAGCCTACTGAGTCAAGCAGCAGGTTATGTACAAAGGAAGCCAGCTATCAAATCCTGCTGCTACCCCTTGTGACTCAGGCCTAGATTCACAAAGCTGTAATATAGCTAGAATGCATGTTAAACAGCATTTAATATGCAATAAACACTGTGGGGCCAATGCAATAAAGTTGCGTAGAAAGTGGGCGCTGAGCAGTCAGCGCCCGCTCTCTAAACACACCCCAGGCACCCCCAAGGGGTGCACCATGCAATATTAAAATTAGGGGATCGCGTTATCAAGGAGGCGCTAGGATAAACCTGAAGTCGATTTTCGTGACGGCCGTTCGCCGCTAAGGAAAACCGACGCCTATAAACTCGGCATCAGTTTTTGTGATGGGTCCGACTGTGAATTTTTTTTTTTTTTACTTTTATTTCTTTTATTTTTCATCCTACTTATTATCACAAGGCTCCAGGCAGGCGTTAATAGATGACAGTTCAATGTGCGTCCGAGACACACAATTTTTCTTTTTTGCATCGGGAGTGAATGCCTAATAGCCTTATTCACATACATTTGCATGTGATGAACGCTATTAGATTCACTCCATGTTGGACGCGCATTGAATATGAGCTAATTCCCTTATTGCATGACGGGATTGATTAGCGCCTATTCTACCCACATCCAACTGCAGGTTAACAGTGCACTGGGCTCAGCGCACCATATTGCATCGGCCCCATATATTGTGTGATATAACAATATTGCACAATTTTTAGGCCTGACACCTACCTCTATTACGATGAGCTATTTTGCATAGCATTTGCATGCATGAATTCTGCAAATCCATGAAAAGCAGTTCATATATACCAAATCGTATGCAAATAAAATAATGCAGCTGATTTAGAAAAAATTCAGCACAGTTAATTTATCTTTTTTGAAGGAGGTCATGTTATTTTATCACAGGAGCAACAAGATGCTTTCGCAGGAGCCCTGATAGTCCTGCGGTAGAATTTAAAGGACCAAGCAGCTCAAAACTCACTCTCCAAAGCCAAGCAAATGCCCCCCCTGGGGGGTTTTTTGAGACCTCGGCTTTCCCCCTCCCCGACAACTATAAAGACAGCTTGGGCCTCCAAAAGTGAACCATAAGAACATAAAAATTGCCATGCTGGGTCAGACCAAGGGTTCATCAAGCCCAGCATCCTGTTTAAAACAGAGACCAAACCAGGCCACAAGAACCTGGCAAGTACCCAAACACCAAGAAGATCCCATGCTACTGATGCCAGTAATAGCAGAGGCCATTCCCTAAGTCAACTTGATTAATAGCAGTTCATGGACTTCTCCTCCAAGAACTTATCCAAACCTTTTTTAAACCCAGCTACACTAACTGCACTAATCACAGCCTCTGGCAACAAATTCCAGAGCTTAATTGTGCACTGACGGGCCGATTCAGTAAAGTCCACGGGCGAACGCGCACAGGTCACTCGCCTGTGCATGCGATACAGTATTTAAATGAGGCCCGGCAGTAGAAACGGGCAAAAGGAGCAGCGGCTGTCAGCGGGTTTGACAGCCGACGCTCAATTTTGCCGGCGTTGGTTCTCGAGCCCGCTGACAGCCATGGGCTCGGAAACCAGACGCCGGCAAAATTGAGCGTCCGGTTTTCAACACGACAGCCGCCGGCGGACTTCAAATTTTTATTTACTTTTTTTAATCTTCGGGACCACCAACTTAATATCGCCATGATATTAAGTCGGAGGGTGCACAGAAAAGCAGTTTTTACTGCTTTTTCTGTGCACTTTCCCAGTGCCCGAAGAAATTAGCGCCTACCTTTGGGTAGGCGCTAATTTCTGAAAGTAAAATGTGCGGCTTGGCTGCACATTTTACTTTCTGAATAACGCACGAATACCTTGCATGTTGAGGGTGCTATTAGGTTCGGCGGGTTGGACACGCGTTTTCCACCCCTTACTGAATAAGGGGTAAAGGAAAACGCGCGTCCAGTGGCAGGTTAATAGTGCGCTCAGTTGGAGCGCACTATACTGTATCGGCCTGTAAGTGAAAAATAATTTTCTCCGATTAGTTTAAATGTGCTACTTGCTAACTTCTTGGAGTACACCCTAGTCCTTCTATTATCTGAAAGTATAAATAACCAATTCATATCTATTCCTTCAAGACCTCTCATGATTTTAAAGACATCTGTCATATTCCCCCTCAGCCATCTCTTCTCCAAGCAGAATAGCCCTAATCTCTTCAGGCTTTCCTCACAGGGGAGCTGTTCCATCCCCTTTATCATTTTGGTTGCCTTTCTCTGTACCTTCTCCTTCATAGCTATATCTTTTTTTAGATTCGGTGACCAGAATTGTATACAGTATTCATGTGTGGTCTCACCATGGAGCGACACAGAGGCATTATGACATTTTCCGTTTTATTAACCATTCCCTTGCTAATAATTGCTAACCTTCTGTTTGCTTTTTTGACTGCCTAGATCTTTTTCCTGGGTGGTAGCTTCTCCCTGTGCCCCCTCTTACATCCAATCCTCCTCCCCATTATTTCACTGTATTCGTCATATTTTATATAGATTACTGTATTTATCTTATATTATATCATCCAGTGTTAATTCTGTAAATCCTCTCTCATGTATTTCAGTATATCTTTTGCCTTTTTTATTAGATTCACCTTATTTTATAGTATCCATTTATAGTCCTGTACTTTATTCCCAATGTATTTCAGTATATTTTTTGCCTCGTATTTCAGTATATTTTATGCCTTGAGCATTAGTATATTTTACGCCTTGTAATTCAGTATTTCCTACGACTTGTATCTCAGTATATTTTACGCTCCGTTCTTCAGTATTTTCTATGCCTTGTTATTAGTTACTCCTTTTATCCTATACTCCCCCCCCCCACCCCCACCCTCTGTTCTTTGGTTCTACATTCGTTCCCTTGTTTCCCCCACCCTTGTTCTCTGTAATACGTTAATTTACCTGTAAACCGATATGATGTACCCATGAATACCGGTATAGAAAAGTTCTTAACAAATAAATAAATAATATGTAACCTAACATCGTGTAACTACAGCAAGGGATATTTTTCCCTATACGCAACACCTTGCACTTGTCCACATTAAATTTCATCTGCCATTTGGATGCCCAATCTTCCAGTCTTGCAAGGTCCTCCTGTAATGTATCATAATTTGCTTGTGATTTAACTATGAATAATTTTGTATCATCCACAAATTTGATAACCTCACTCGTCGTATTCCTTTCCAGATCACTTATAAATATATTGAAAAGCACCGGTCCAATTACAGATACCTGAAGCACTCCACTGTTTACCCTTTTCCACTGAGAAAATTGACCATTTAATCCTACTCTCTGTTTCCTGTCTTTTAACCAGTTTGTAATCCATGATAGAAGTCATATAGGCAAGGAGTCAAATTTTGACCTTACATTCTACAAATATCATTAAAGTTCTAGGATGAAATTTCTAAAGTAAGAAAGAAAGCTCTATACAGCAAACATCAGATCTGTGATTAATATAATCAATATTATTTCATTCTGGACTTGTTCAGCAAGTTGTGCTGGTTGTGATAATGGGGTTGCAAGCTTAGATCCAATCTAAGACATCCAATTTTATTTTCAGTTTGTCTCTGAATGCAATCAGGAATAATTAAGAAAACTAAATATGTATTCCTTTTCATTCTTACTTTAGTTAAGGCATTATTTTGCCAATCTCATTCAGGAAAGGGATTTGAAATATGTTCTATTTAAAATGTATGGTTGATAGCATATTTTGAGATCAATGCATTAAGTTTAAAAATTCCAGGTTTGAAGCAGTTACCATAGGGTGCAATTGGACCCTTGTTACAGAGAGTGAACACAGTCAATTAGATTTATTGCTAATGTTGGGACAACAACACTATTAAAAGGAGTCCGAATTGACATTTTAGCTTCCCTAATTTTGTTGCTTGGTTGGAAATAACATTTTTAAAGAGCAGTTAGTAAAAGCTGAGAAAATATGTAAAAATAAAAGAAAGTCTGCTTTGAGGCAATAAAGAAGATATTATAGATAGTTATCAGTTTATAAGGGTTTAAAAACTATTTTTATATGATAATGAATACAAGCGTTCTAATATGCAAAGTAAAACAGAAGTTATCACTAGCCTCTGCCACATTATAAATCCATGGTCATATGATTATGGTAGAAGATAGCTTTGGTGAGTAGAATGCTGATTTTTTTAATATAAATTTCCTGTTTCTCCCTTACTTGCTATTTGTTTACAAAAATGGAAACTTAAGTTCAACTTTAATAATGCACAAACACAGCGTGTAGCAATTTCCATACTGACAAGTTCCAGCTATTGAAACAAACTCATTCAAAGAGTTTCATTTTCAATTTATTGACTAATTTTCGGATTTGTTTGCTAAAAATAATGGACCTTTAAACACATATCAAACCTGCTTAATTGGGATTTTAACCATAAACCTGTAACAATAAAGCTTCAGTTATAAATCTAATGAAATCTATTGTAAACAGTAGTAATTTTCTAAAATAAAGGTAACAGATTAGATCCATCCATAGTCTCCACCTTCCCTTTTCTACATTCTTGGAGGTTGATGCTGGCACTGGAATTGAAGTAGAGGGTGGACTCTGAGGAAAATTGCCATGGATATTGCTCACATTCTTTATCTACACTGCCTGCTCTTCCTGGGTGTTGATCTCAACACTTTCAGTATCATCTCTCCCTCCCCCATCACAGAACTGGAGATTAAGATGCTACTGATCAAACTTCCCAATTCTCTTTGGCTACTAGCTCTTCAATATCTTCTGATTCAGAGAATCTCAGATAAGATTCTTCCTCTTGTCAGTTGGTGCAAATACTACCTTCACTGCCTTAGAAACAGTAATCAAAGAGGCATACTGATGGCTTTGGGTGTTGCACTTCTGCTATGTCTGCCTGCTAAAGCCATTCTTGGATGGCCTTCCCACCTTTTCCCTCTGCTTAAAGCAAGAAGGAGAGGAACAGATGGTTGTGGCACATGCTCTCAAAATGTATATTTTTACTGCATTGAACTGCCTTCCTCCTTTGCATTATGGACTTTAAATATCCCCTTTCAAAGTAGGTGCAGAACTGCCTTTTTTTAGTCCTGCTCCTGCCAAAGCTCCTAACCCTGCCTGCATTCCCACCTCTCCCTTACCCTGACATGATGGAATTTTTTGAAGTACACTATCTACTGGGGATTTGGGTATTACGAAAGATACTGTAATTCTATCCCACCACTCACTGTATGGAGAACTGTTTGTCACTTTGTACACAGTCACATATATCATATATGTGTACTGTGGTGTATGCATTAGTGGAGACTGACTCCATACAGAAAAAACTGTTAAATAACAAATTTAAAAAAAACTGGCAGCCTGGTAAGACTTTTCAGTTTCTATGCACTGCTTATCTCACTGGTATCCAGATAGACAGAGACCAAAAAATCACTACCAACGGTATAACTATAATCACCACATTGTCTAGTGTCTTGCTCCCTGAGTCGTCACAGGTGAAGAAAAAATCAAAATAAGTAACAGTGCAGTACCTCTCTTCCTAGCACAGTGAGTATGTGAGACCACTGCAACACAGAGAGGAGCAGAAGCAGCCATTTGCCAGTGCCAAATCCAAAAGTTTGAAAGCTTTTTAAAAATTCTGTGAGAGCTTCTAGTAGCTTCTAGTAGCACATACTAAGGCTTTCAGTCAGCATGGATCAGTGTTATTTTTTCCAGATAGTAGTTATAGACTATTTTAAAAAATGCTGCACCATGATTAGTCCTCTGGCATGCACTCACCTAACAAAGAACAAAGAGACAATAAAGCATAACTAGAAACATGCAGACCAAAACTGAACTGGAAACGACAATAAGCCAGAGACTCTGTATGCAGTGCAACAAAGAAAAAAAGGAGAAACACCACCAGTCCTCATAAAACAAATCAAGAAATATAAAATCAAGAGCAGTAAAACCATAATAAAAATAACAGATTATTTCAAAACAGCTGATGAATGGAATATCTAATAATTAAAAACTCATATCAAAAACTTCCAGACACCAATAAAATATTTCAAAACAGCAGACACAAAGACCCAATAATTAAAAATAATGATAAAAAAATGCTCTGCTCTCCATAACTGGGAATGTTCAATTTCCAGGTGCCCTGAGATTGTTGTGAGTTGGGTGGGGGAAGTTGCTTGCACCTTTCTCCTCTCTTTCAGTCACAAACAAGTTCTCTCTCACAGGCTCTCAATCACACACATAGACACATGCTCTCTCTCTTTCATTTATGTAGGCTCTCAATCACACAATTTCACACATGCTCTTGCTCTCTTATACACACAGCCTCTTAATCATACATTCACATGCTCTCTCTCACACATTCAGGCTCTCAATCACTCACTTACATTTCTGCTATTTCACACACACATACACACACACACACGCAGTCTCAAACACATATGTTCACTCATGCACTCACTCTCTCTTTCTCCCCCCACTGAAGAATAACTAGTGGCAGCAACAGCCTCCTCCTCTTCCAGCCCTCATGGTCTTGGGAGCCGTGATGCTCTTCTCCTTCAGGCCGATGACGCTTGCACTTGTACCTAGCATGGTCTCTTCTTCCCGTCCCCAGCAGCCTGGAAGAGGAAGTGGTGTGCACTGCAGTAGCTGCACATGTGGGAAGAAGAGACCATGCTTTAAGCCTGGTCAGAGGAAGAATTTGCATCTTGCTGGGGCATGGGCAGCTGGGCCAGTGGGGAACCAGGAAATGTTGTGACGCACTAATTGAGAACCACTGGCCTAGAGTACCAAATTTTTGAAGGTGTCAAAATCCTGCCAGCACACAGCCCAGAGGGGTGTTGTGCCAAAGCCAAAACCAAAGAAGGGATCACTGTGCTGAAGCCATTTCCACCAATAGGAGGGGAGGGAGGTGCATAACTGAACTTTTGCCTAGGGTGCCAAACAATCTTGCACTGGCACTGCCTTCATCTTCTGCATCTCCACTTCCTCTGCAACATCTTCTGTCTTCTCAACAAACACAGGAGATGCATGCTTGTTTTCATTTTCTGCCTTCTTTACGTCTCTTACCTTTCACTTCTTCTATCTCTTCCTTCCCCTCAATTGTTGTTCTATGTTCCTCTACCCTTTTTTTAATGGACCTGATGTGCACAATATGGGATCATTTCTATACTTTTCTGACTTGACTGTTGTTACCTCTGTCCCTATCCCATTGTGAGATTGCTAGCCACTGGACATGAGACACAGGTATTTCTTCATGCAATGCTGAATTTATTCATAACACAAGGCGTAACAGGTTCTCTTCACCTTCATTAACTTAAACTTAACCATATAACAGCAATTTTACAGTACTCACACAGCTGCACAACTTGCAGCCTTCAAGTTGCCAAGAAAATTGGGATATCCCCAATGATCCCTTATAAACCCCCAATGACCAATCAAAGTCTTCAAGGTAGCGTCCCAGGTTTGGCTTAAGGCAGGTGTACAAGCCTTCTCAGTTTATTTGACTGCAATTAAACAGACCCACTCTGTGGCTCAAGGGCAGAGTACAAGCCCTCCAACAGGGGAGACCCCAGGTCAAAGTGTGGCTCTTTTTTTTGCCTTATACTCACATAAGCATTGCTATGGGGTGGCAAAGTCCAATCCCAAAAAATTAGTTGCCATCCTGTTTGCCTCCCCAGTTAAAGCCAGTATCTCCAAGATTAATCCATGATGGCAGCTGTCCCTGTCACCTTCTTTTCCTCCAGCCCACATTACCAGCAACTGCAGGCACAGCAGTAGAAGGAGGCAGCTAACATAATGACTATATGGTACCATGCAAACAGAACAGGGGGACTCAGCACTCTGGAACACACTGAGACAACATCATGGCAGGCATGGAGTAAGCTAGGGGTGCATAAACAAGGGGGTGTACTAGGGGTGTGCATTTGTTTGCAACGTATTGGCAATCCGCAACGTATATGCCATATTTGTTGTATTCATGGAGGTCACAAAACGTATAGCGAACCCCCACGAATACAACGTATCACTAACGAATAAACCCCCACCCTCCTGACCTCCCCAAGACTTGACAAAAGTCCCTGGTGGCCCAGCGGGGGTCCTGGAGCAATCTCCTGCACTCGAGCTGTCGGCTGCCGGTATTCAAAATGGCGCCAATAGCCTTTACCCTTACTATGTCACAGGGGCTACCAGTGCCATTGGTCAGCCCCTGTCACATGGTAGGTGCAATGGACGGCCGGTGCCATCTTGTTCTCCTACCATGTGACAGGGGCCAACCAATGGCACCGGTAGCCCCTGTGACATAGTAAGGGCAAAGGCTATTGGCGCCATTTTGAATACCGGCAGCCTACAGCCCAAGTGCAGGAGACCCCTGCACTTGGGCTGCAGCTCCAGGACCCCCAATGGACCACCAGGGACTTTTAGCAAGTCTTGGGGGGGGGGGGGGGGTCAGGAGGGTGGAGGGTTATAGTTAATTAAATTTAAAGGGTTGGGATGGGGTTTTTTTGGGAAACTAATACATATGTAACTAATGAATGGATCGGGTCCCCCGAGAACAGATGCAACGGATTTGGGTCCCGACGAATACAAATACCAAATAGGACGAATCCACCCTGCTGCACATCCCTAGGGTGTACCACCCCAGGGTGGCATGAACAAGCATCCAGGGAGGCACCGACTGCTTTGGGTCAATCATCATTTAAAAAACAAAAGCTACAGCACTAAGCATGACTTCCCAGAGGCTCTGAGAAGGAGGAAGCTGCTTCAAAGGAGGGACTGTCAGAGCATTAAAGCTTCCACTTAGTAGAAGGAGAGGGTAAGGGGAGAAATAGGTTGGGAGGCCAGGAGTCAGAAAAGATTTCAGTTCTTGCCTAACACACTGTGGAGAAACTCCTGGGACTGTAAAATTATCTTAGGAAGCTCCAGTAGTTGACATCAGCTTTAGACCAGGGTGACAGCCAAAAGGTGGAATAAATCCCCAAAGTGTCCATAGTAAGAGTCATATCTGGGACACCATGCTGAGAGAGACAAGTATGAGGGATCAGTGTTAAGGTGGGTTTGGGGGCCAGAGTGTCTCAGAGGCAAGAGGTGGAGAAGGAGAAAATGTAAGCCTTAAATTGACTGTGTCAGATGGGTGCCCTGAGCATCAGCTGAGGTTGTAGCCTTGCAAGGAATCAATCCCCAGAGCTGCTCTGTCTCATGAGAGATTCCATGCTGAGAAAAGCAAGCCTGAGAGGTTTGATTTTGGGGGGGGGTGGGGGGGGGGGGGGGGGGGGGGGAGGGGGCAGGAGATGATCAGAGTGTCTTCCAGAGGCCGGAGATGGAGAAGAGGAAAACTTAAAATATACCTGTATGCTTGGCCAGTCCTTTTATTTTTTTGTTTTCTTACTGTATTTAATTCAAATTCTCAACAACTGAAAAACATGCTGCTTTGATTGTTTCCTCCCTGCTCAGTCTGCTCTGGGGAGAAAGGACAGAGAGAGAGAAAGTAAGGAGTGTGTGAGTGTGTATGGTTGTGTGTGTGTGTGTGTGTGTCTGTGTGTCTGTGGGGGTGTGGTTGTGTGTGATATGTTAATCTCTCTGAGTATGGCATAATTGGCATCTCAGAGACCTGGTGGAAAGAGGATAACTAATGGGACGGTGCCATATCACAGTACAAATTATATGATAGGATGGATTAATTTGGGGGTGGGGTGGTGCTTTATGTTCGGCATGGCATATAGTCCAATAGGATAAAGATCCTGAAAGAGACTAAATGCTAGGGATGTGCATTCGTTTGTGACAAAATAGGAAATAGAGACGATATTTCCTATTTTGTCGCATTTCGGGGGGGTGACGAAACGTTAACAAAATCCACAAAATCTTGTGTGGTTTTTTTATTGTTTTTTTTTGGGGGGGGAAAAGGGCAGCTGATGGCCTGAGAGTGGGAGTTTGCTCCTGGGACCACCAGGGAATTTCAGCAAGTTTTGGGGGGGTTGGAAGGGTTGGGGTGGGTTTGGGTTTTTTATTTTTCTTTTTTTTTTTTCTTTTTTACAACCCCGTTCTAATTAATTAAATTGGAAGGGTCGGGGCGGGTTTCGGATATTGTTTCGGGGGCAGACGAATTAAAATCGGCCTGTACCACGGGAAAATGAAATTTCCCACAGCGGGCTGATAACGAAGGCCAAACCGAAAGGTTCGGCTGAATCACATCTCTACTAAATGCACAGTAGAATCTTTATAGGTAGAAATCCCATGAGTGTTAGGGAAGAGTATAGTGATAGGAGTATACTACTGTCCAATTTGTTAAAATGATAAGATGGACAATGAAATGCTAAGAGAAATAAGGGAAGCTAATCAATTTATCAATGCAGTAATAATGGCAGATTTCAATTATCCCAATATTGACTCGGTAAATGTAACATCAGGACATGCTAAAGAAGTAAAGTTCCTGGATGGAATAAAGGACTGCTTCATGAAGCAATTGGTTCAGGAACCAAGAGAGAGGGAACTATTTTAGATCTAATTCTTAGTGTAATGTAGGATTTAATGAGAGAGGTAATGGTGGTGGGGACCTTAGCAATAGTGATCATAACATGATCAAATTTGAATTAACGACTGGTAGGGGGACAATGCATAAATCCATAGCTCTAGCACTAAACTTTCAAAAGGAGGTATTTTATAATATGAGGAAGATAGAAAAACCTGATAGGTGCAACTAAAAATGGTTAAGTGTGTACATTATTTAAAAATGCCATCTTAGAAGCACAGTCCAGCTTATTCCACACATTAAGAAAGGTGGAACGAAGACCAAATGACTGCCAGCTTAGTTAAAGAGCAAAGTAAAAGAAATTATTTTAGCCAAAAAAGCTTCCTTCCAAAATTGGATGAAGGTTCTATCTGAAGAAAATAGGAAAAAACATAGCATTGGCAAGTTAAATGTAAGACATTGATAAGATGGGTGTTAGGATTTCACATGTTTCACGGGCTCACTGTGCCCTGTGATGATCTGCAATGACACCTCCTCCCCCAAAAGAGGTCTTCCATGAGCTCCATTCAGAGCTATGCAAGCCATCTCCTCATTGGCCTTCTGATTCAGCCTATAGTGCAGGCTCCTCTCCATCAGGGGACCTCAGCGAGCTTCATTTACAGCCTTGTCAAGCTCCTCCTCACTATTTGCATCACACCCAAGCATTAACCCTATTTAACCGAGCCCTGTCTATTCACATTTGCCTCTTCATGGAGTTATTATTGGCTATCTGATCTAGCAGCAGTTTCCTTGTAGCTTGCCTTGTGGCCTCCAGGCCATCTTGCTCCTTGTGCCTTGCTCTGTGGCCTACCCTAAGCCTTGATTTGCCTTGTGGCCTTTGGGCCTTCTTGCTTCCTGCCTTGTGGCATATCTAGTCCTCACCTTGCCTTGTGGCATCTAGGCCTGTTCTATGCCTACATCCCACCTTGTGGCCTTTCCTGGCTTCTTACTATTGCTAGGGCTTACAGGCCTCTAGCCTTGTTGCTTTCAGGCTTCTTTGTTCTTTGTTCTGTGTTGTCTTGCTTTGCCCTTGTTCAATCCTGTTCTAATCTGTCCTGACCAATACTGTCCTTATCTGATCTTGTCGGGCCTTGCCCAGTCCTGTCTATTGCAGTATCCTGTCCACAGCTCCTGCCCTGTCTCAGCTCCTGCTTAGTGTCCTGCCCAGTATCTTGCCTTGCTTGTATCTCTCCCCATGAAGGCCTAGGAATAGCGAGTAATATGTGAAGTCTGAGGGGTATTTTTAAAATTTGGCAGTATGGTTTTAGTTTTAGTGTGCACTATTGTAAAACAGCATGCACTAAAACAAACTGAAATGAAAAGAAATAAGAATATATGATTTTCCATACTGGGCTAGACCTAAGGTTCATCAAGCTCAGTATCCTGTTTACAACAGTGGCCAATCCAGGTCATGAGTACCTGGCAGAATCCCAAAAGGTAAATATATTCCATGTTGCTTATCCCAGGGATAAGCAGTGGATTTCCCCAAGTCCACCTTAATAATGGTTTATGAACTTTTTTTCCAGGAACTTGTCCAAACCTTTTTTCTTTTTTCTTTTTTTTTCTTTTATCTTTATTAGTTTAAACAAAATTTACAAAGGATGATCACTTTGTACAGAAACAAGAGAACATATTCAAAATTTATCTCACAACTTTCTCAGTAGTATTACAAAAGAAAAACAAGATCTATTAACTTGACCCCAAACATAAGAGAAGGGGGGTTCTTCCAGGACATATGAGGAAATAATCTTAAAAAAGGAAAAAAAAAATTAAAGAACAAGCTTAGCATTTATAACTATTCTTTTTTCTTTTATGACTCCACATTTGAAGCATCTTGGACTGAAGGATTGGGGAGTAATCTTTTCCTATTTTCCAACAAAGCTTTCATTTGTTCAGGTATAAAGAAAACAGGTAATATTATCTAACTTTTGTCCAAACCTTTTTTAAATCCAGCTACACTAACATCTTTCACTACATTCTATAGAAAGAAATTCCAGAGTTTATTCATTTGTTGAATAAAAATATATTTTGTCTTATTTGTCTTAAATATTTTGCAAATGCGGCTAGGCGCTCGAGAATGTGAGCCCCTGTGCTGCAACACAACCTGCACAACCCCACAGCTGGCTGTTGTCCACGCTGCTGGTGGGTGAATGCATCCGGGCATGGGCTGGCTGAAACAGGAATATTCTTAGCTTGGAATCAGAAAACTCTTGGCTTGGCATAGGAACACCCGGACTTGGAGAACACTCGGATGTCCAACAACCACCAAGAACTGAGACCCAGCAATGTAATGCTGGTCTCTGGGGTAGCCCTCTGACCACTTGAAAGCCCTTTCGGACTACTGCTTGGAAGTGGTTTGTGCGTGAGGACAGACAAAGGCTGAGGACTCAAAACAAGACATGACGAAGGCTTGGACATGACTTTGAAGACTTGGAACAATATGAAGGCTTAGGACTTGGAACTAGATGAAGGTTCAGGACTTGGAAACATGACAAAGGCTCTGAGAGATCAGTACTACTGTGCACCCTACACAACCCTGAGGTTGGTCCCGAACCAAGCCAATAGTGGCACAGGCACTGGACTCAAAGACTTTTGACAAGACAGAACCTGGAATAAGAACTCCAAAGGCCAGGGACAGGACTCAGGAATTGAGAACTCAGAATCAGACTCAGGAACTTGGATTAGGAACTCAGACTCAGAACTTTGGACTCAGACTTCAGACTCATGAACTCAGAACCCAGACTCAGGAACTAGGAAGGACTTAGAACATAAGAACATAAGAAAATGCCATACTGGGTCAGACCAAGGGTCCATCGAGCCCAGCATCCTGTTTCCAACAGTGGCCAATCCAGGCCATAAGAACCTGGCAAGTACCCAAAAACTAAGTCTATTCCATGTAACCATTGCTAATGGCAGTGGCTATTCTCTAAGTGAACTTAATAGCAGGTAATGGACTTCTCCTCCAAGAACTTATCCAATCCTTTTTTAAACACAGCTATACTAACTGCACGAACCACATTCTCTTGCAACAAATTCCAGAGTTTAATTGTGCGTTGAGTAAAAAAGAACTTTCTCCGATTAGTTTTAAATGTGCCCCATGCTAACTTCATGGAGTGTCCCCTAGTCTTTCTACTATCCGAAAGAGTAAATAACCGATTCACATCTACCCGTTCTAGACCTCTCATGATTTTAAACACCTCTATCATATCCCCCCTCAGTTGTCTCTTCTCCAAGCTGAAAAGTCCTAACCTCTTTAGTCTTTCCTCATAGGGGAGTTGTTCCATTCCCCTTATCATTTTGGTAGCCCTTCTCTGTACCTTCTCCATCGCAATTATATCTTTTTTGATATGCGGCGACCAGAATTGTACACAGTATTCAAGGTGCGGTCTCACCATGGAGCGATACAGAGGCATTATGACATTTTCCGTTTTATTCATCATTCCTTTTCTAATAATTCCCAACATTCTGTTTGCTTTTTTGACTGCCGCAGCACACTGAACCGACGATTTCAATGTGTTATCCACTATGACACCTAGATCTCTTTCTTGGGTTGTAGCACCTAATATGGAACCCAACATCGTGTAATTATAGCATGGGTTATTTTTCCCTATATGCATCACCTTGCACTTATCCACATTAAATTTCATCTTCATCTTCATCTGCAGACTTCTGAAGACTTGAACCAGCAATGAGGACTCTGAAGACTGAGACAGACTGAGACAGACTGAGACAGACTGAGACAGGACAAAGGCTTGGAACCAGTTGCAAGGCAAAGAATTAGATTTGGGAATGAGACAAAGACATGGATTCAGGAACAAGGCAAAGACTTGGATTCAGGAACATGAGGTGACTACTGAAACCAGGAGACCAGGAACATGGAACAGGAAATATGGAAGACTTTGAAAGTGCTAGCAGACCTTTGTGAAGGACAAGAGCAAAAACTGAAAAGCCCTTTTCTAGAGCTGCAGGAAGGATGTCATCAGAAGGGGCCGCGGGCCTTTTCCCACCAAGGTCCCTTTAAATTCTAAACAGAGGCACACGTGTGCACCTAGAATGCTGGCAAGCAGGAGCAGAGATGGAAGTTGGTGGCCCTCAGGCCATGAAGACTCAGCACAGCAATGTTGAACGTCTGCCGCATGGATCATTCTATGCTCCATGTCATTATTTCTTATTTCTTATTATGCTCCATGTCATTATTATGCTCCATGTCATGTTATGCTCCATGTCATTATTTCTTATTTCTTATTATGCTCCATATCATTATTTCTACGTTAAATAGTTTAACTGTATATACAATATTTATTTATTACTATGTTAAATTGTCATTGGTTATATTGTTCCAATTGTTCTATGGTTCCATGTAAAGCCCCTTTCTCTTTTGGGCAGTTCATCGTTTTATGTAAACCAGAGTGATTTGTAGTTCTTACAAGAACTTCGGTCTATAAAAATTATAAATAAATAAATAAATAATAAAATGGATCACCTGCAGCAACGGTGGTCAGGTGGAGTTGGGTGAGGCTGCACAGGAAGACAGTGGCAGCATCCACCAGCATTGGATTTTGACAGCATTCCAGCTGCAGGATGGTAGTGGCAGCAATGGTGGCATCTCACCTCCGCAGGGGACAATGACAGCACTGCTTGGTCATGTCAGAGGAGCAATGGGTGATGCCTGCCGGCATCAGGCGGTGGCAGGGGCCGGGAAGTCAGTAGGTGAGTAAGCCACTTTTGGGCCTGTCCTACAAGTGGAAATCGCAACAAATGTATCATCAAGTAAATTCACTGATTGTCCCCTAGCCTTTGACTTTTTGAAAGCATAAACAACCGAATCACATTTACTCATTCCAATCCACTCATTATTTTATAGACCTCTATCATATCTCCCCTCAGGCATCTTTTCTCCAAGGTGAAGAGCCCTAACCTCTTTAGCCTTTCCTGAAAGAGTAATTGTTCTTTCCCCTTCATCATTTGGGTCACTCTTTTCTGTACCATTTCTAATTCCGCTCTAGCTTTTTTGTGATGCGGTGACCAGAACTGTACACAATACTCAAGATGTGGTCGCACCATGGAGCGATATAGAGGCATTATGATATTGTCTGTTTTATTCTACATTCCTTTCCTAATAATTCCTAACTTTCTATTTGCTTTCTTGGTCACCACCACACATTGAGCATAGAATTTCAATATATTGCCCAAGACGATGCCTAGATCCTTTTCCTGGGTGGGAACTTCCAAAGTAGTTATAATTCGGATTGCTCTTCCATACATGCATCACTTTGCAATTGTCCACATTGAAGGTCATCTACCATTTAGATGCCCAGTCTCTCAGTCTTGAAAGGTCCTTTTACAATGTCTCACAATCCTCTTGTGATTTAACAAATTTGAATAATTTTGTTTCATCAGCAAATTTTATCACAACACTCATTGTTCCCATTTCTAGGTCACTTTTGAATATGTTAAAAAGCAGTGGTCCTACTACAGATCCCTGGAGCACTCCACGATTTCCCTTTCTCCACTGAGAAACCCACGTCTAAGTACGCCCAGTGGCGCGAACCTCAAGGGCGTTCCCTCAGCTGTCGTCATGCCACTCCGGGTATATATACTTCTCAAGATTGCTAGCTTGTTGAGTTGGCAATGACTCGAATGGCTCGACTCTTTCTGTCTGCGCTACTCTGCTGCCTGCGGGAAGCTTTCCTTCTGCCCTTCGGGGTTTACAACTAATTTGGGTATCCGCTTCTCGGGGGCCCTCTGTTCTATTTCAGGTGCCATTCAGGGATCAGGCACTCACTCCTCGAGGGCCTGCTCTCCCTGCCTCAGTGCCTGTACCTACTGCTAACCATCTGGTGGAATTGTATCCATAACAGCTAAACACCGAGTGAGTACTTTAACTTCTCATCTGTCTCATCCACAGTATCTGCTGCGGAACCTCCTGACGTCATCCGGAAGAGAAGGGCTCCCTCTGCCGAGGTCCCTGAGACTACAACTCACCACTGCCACCTGGTGGCTACTTCAAGCTGTAAATAAAGAATTATTCCGGTGTTTTGTGTATAGAGTCTAGCCCAATGCTGTGGGTCCTCACGGTGCTCCTCCCCGTGTGCGTGGTCATCTCCACAGCACCCAAGGATCCACTAAAACACATGTAATAACAACAGATTGCCAACTCCATGGATCCGGCTCAGCTCATGGCATTGCAGGCCATTCCAGGCCTGGCCCAGCGGATCGCCAAACAGCAGACTGTGCTGGAAGGACTGACCACTGCATTCAATTTGTTACACAAACAGATGAACTCCCCTTCCACCTCAGGTAAAGAGGCTAAACCATCAGAGGTGACGGTTAAGACAACTGTACCTCTAGCAGCTCCTACCTGCTTCTCGGGAGAATTATGGAGATGCAGAGACTTCATCAACCAGTGCTGCATGCACTTTGTGTTACAACCTGGACATTTTCCCACAGCTAATGCGAAGACTACGTATATCCTGTCATATCTAGATGGACGAACCCTATCCTGGGCATCTTCACTGTGAGAATGCGAGGACCCGATCCTTTACAACATTGAAGGATTCCTTGAACTGTTTAAATCAGTTTTTGATGACCCTGTCCGATATTCTCTTACAGGATCTTCTTTGGTTCATCTAAAGCAAGGGAACGAGTCCTAGCTCACTTTGCAACTGAGTTCAAGACACTGGTGTCTGAACTATCCTGGGACCCAAGATGCCTGAAGACGCTGTTCTTTCAAGGGCTGAACAGTCGCCTGAAGGATGAACTCTCAGCAAAAGAGATGCCTGAAATCTTCGCTGAACTGGTGAAACTGTCAACTGGAATCAATCGCCGGCTTCAAGATAAAGTTCAAGAAACCAAGACTTCCAGGAGACCCTTCTTGGGTGAAGTCCGAGTCAAGACTGCATCCAGGGCTACCCTTACAGTCTCAGCAGCCGGCGAAGAGGAACCGATGCAATTAGGCCACAGCCTAAAAGAGAGAAGAACGTGGAAGAAGTTAGGGCTGTGTATGTACTATGGACAAGCTGGTCATGCTGTCCAAAATTGCCCTATATGTCTGGGAAATGGACAGGCCTATGTCCTGCGGGAGGACTCTTCTTAGGCCTCACCATTCCTTCTCCTCCGCTCTCTCTTCCACTATCTCTCATCTGCGGTCCTTTACAGTAACAGACTCTTGCCCTAGTGGACTCAGGGGAAGGAGGCAACTTCATTCTTCAACGACTGATGGAATATCTACAGATTCCAACTTTCACCATGTCGCCTCCCTTACTTCTATCATTCATCCATGGAGAACCCTTGCCGGGAGAAGTAACACTACGTACCGAACCAGTGTGTTTACGTACCGGTGCTCTCCATACGGAGTCTATCTCCTTCTTTGTTTTAGAGAAGGCTATGCACCCCATAGTACTGGGATTACCATGGCTACAACAGCACATGCCTCAATTTGATTCGGTCACTCTGGAACTGTGTAGTTGGGGGCCAGACTGACATCAGCGATGCCTGACTGAGGTTAAGCTATTACCTTGTTTGCCTACCACCCCAGTAATGCCGGGCTTGCTGCCTCAATACGCATCTTTTCAAGATGTCTTTTCAAAAGAAGCTGCAGATATACTTCCGCGTCACAGACCCTATGACTGTGCCATTCATCTGAAGCCAAATACCGGGCCACCCAAGGGCAGAGTGTACCCCTTGTCTGTGGCTGAGAACAAGGCCATGTCTGAATACATTCAGGAGAATCTCAACAAGGACTTCATTAGACCATCCAAATCTCCTGCGGGTGCAGGCTTTTTCTTTGTGGGCAAAAAGGATGGCACATTGCGTCCTTGAGGAGCACAGATCTTTTCAAAACTAGATCTGAAAGGAGTATACAACCTACTTCGCATAAAAGCTGGCGATGAATGGAAGATGGCCTTCAACACTCAAGACGGCCACTTCGAGTATTTAGTGATGCCGTTCGGCCTGTGTAATGCTCCAGCTGTCTTTCAGAACTTAATGAATGACACCTTTCACGACCTCCTCTATAAATGTGTTGTTATCTACCTAGATGACATCTTAATCTTCTCACAAGACATCACCATCCACCAAAAAGATGTCAAGAGAGTACTACAGAGGCTTTGTGAGAACCAGCTATCTAAATGTGAATTTCATAAGGAATCAGTGCCTTTCCTAGGCTACATTGTCTCCAAAGAAGGTTTTCAAATGGACCCACAGAAGCTGGAGAATATCAAGAAATGGGCACAACCCACTGGATTAAAGGCTCTCAGACGCTTCCTAAGATTCACTATTTATTATAGGACCTTCATCAAAAATTACTCCTCACTCACAGTACCGCTGACCGCTATGACAAAAAAAGGTGGCTAATTGGTCTCCTGAAGCAATTGCAGCATTCCAAAAACTGAAGAAAGCCTTTTCCACCAAGCCATGCCTTTGACATCCAGACCCCTCAAAACCATTCATGGTAGAGGTCGACACCTCTGACCTTGGCGTAGGGGCAGTACTAAGCCAGGCTGGCGATTCTAAGGTTCCTCATCCATGCTCATTTTTCTCATGTCACTTTTCTCCTGCAAGAGAAATTACGGAGTTGGAGACAAGGAACTTATGGCTATAAAGATGGCATTCGAGGAGTGGTGCCCTTAGCTTGAGGGAGTGCAACATCAAGTAACGGTCTTCACGGACCATAAGAACTTGGAGTATCTCTGCCACGCATAGCACCTGAACCATAGACAAGTGAGATGGTCACTGTTTTCTAACAGATTTAACTTCGTGATCAAGTATTGTCAAGGAGAAAAGAATATCAGAGCTGATGCTCTTTCATGCTCCTTCCTCTCCGAGGACGTACCCGAAGAGCCGCAACACATCATTGACCCCGAGAAGATCATATTGGCAGCTACCCATTTGGTACCTGCAGGAAAGACATTTGTACCCAAGAACCTCAGGAAAAAACTATTGGCTTGGGCCCACGACTCCAAACTCTCAGGACACCCTGGGCAATGCAGGACGTTGTCTAAACTGCAAACCTTTTATTGGTGGCCCAACATGAAAGAGGACACGTTTGCCTACGTCACTTCCTGCGCAAACTGCGCTAAACAGAAGACGCCGCCAGGACGTCCATGGGTTCTCCTCCAACCCTTGCCTGTCCCTGAAGAACCATGGACACATATTGCCACTGACTTTGTGGTAGATTTACCATCATCAGGAGGGAACAACACCATTTGGGTAACCATTGACAGGTTCTCGAAGATGGCACATTTCGTGGCTTTCCCAGGCTTATCCACCGCCATGGAACTTGCCCAATTATTTATCATGCACATCTTCCACCAGCATAGCTTGCCTAAGCACATAGTCTCCGATCGCGGAGTGCAGTTCACCGCTAATTTCTGGAAGGCATTATGCAAAAAGTTCAATATAGCCCTCAACTCCTCATCGGCATATCATCCTCAGTCCAATGGCCAGATAGAAAGGATGAACAGGACACTCAAACAGTTCATTCGTGCCTATGTGAACACCCGACAGAATGATTGGAGCGAACTGTTGCCATGGGCAGAATTTGCCATAAACTCTCATCCAGCAACATCCACTGGATCAACACCATTCGAAGTGGTCTACGGACGACTACCACTACCACCACTGCCACTTCAATTATCAGTCTCGTCCCCAGCAGCACAGACAACTGCTACTGATATCCATCAATTCTGGACTCATACTAAAGAGATGCTTGTGTTGTGTCCGTCGCTGCCCGACGTCTCTGCTCCGCCCAACTTACCTCGTTGGCAACTCCCTTTGGGGTTGATGGAAGGCTGGCTGCTGTGGCATCTCCATGGCGTCCTCCTCCAGCGTTCCTGGACTGGCTTGACACTGCAAGCCGCCATGTTGACTAGATGCCTAAGGGTGTGCGCTCGCGTGCATGCGGCCTGACTGATGTACCAGCGTTGGCACGAACCTCAGGGGCGTCCCCCTGAGATGACGACACCAGCTCCAGATATTTAAGGTCTCAGTTTTCGCTAACAAGATGAGTTAGAAAAGGGATTCATTACCTAGCTTCCTCCTGGTCGCTGCAGATGGGATTCGCTCTCCGCAACCCTAGCTACTCTGCCTCCTCGGACTTCACTAGAGGTACCCGCTCCTCGGGGGCCTCGTTCTCTCTTTCTCTTTTCAGGTCGCAGTCCGGAACCGGTACTCGCTCCTCGAGGGCCCACGTCCCGGACTTGCTCCTGAATACCACTTCTGCTAAGAAGTCATCGCTGCTTCAACATCAGTAAGTTCCATCTATCTCTCAGAGCTTTCCCTGGGTCCAGGTACTCGCTCCTCGAGGGCCTAATGCATACCATCTCCTGGGCTGCCTCAAGAGACTATTGTGTGAGTGTTACCATCAAGGACTTGTTCCAGAACTTTGCATATACTGCCTACTCACTTTCTTAGTTTCTCTACAGCTCAGCCACCCTGGGATCGCTGTTCCAATACCTGAGGGAATACAGCTCAGCCTGGTGCTTCCAGCTCACTACTGCCACCTTTGGTGGTTTAATGTATTGCTTCTAAGAAGTCTTTGTTGCTTAACATCAGTGAGTCCTATCTATCTCTCAGAGCTTTCCCTGGAACCAGGTACTCGCTCCTTGAGGGCCTTAGGCATACCAACTCCTGGGCTGCCTTAAGAGACTATTGTGTGAGTGTTACTATCAAGGACTTGTTCCTGAATGCTGCATGCTTTGCCTACTTACTCTCTTAGTTTCTCTACAGCTCAGCCATCCTGGGATCGATGTTCCAATACCGGAGGGACTACAGCCCAGCCGGGCACTTCCAGCTCACTACTGTCACCTCTGGTGGTTTACTATATTGTCTAATAAAAGAACTAGTGTGTGTCTGTCTCTACACTAAGCCTGACCAGTGGTCCATCTCGGGATTTCCCCCGAGGGTGTGGTCACCTGCCACTGGTCCAAGGATCCACCCACAACTATTCTAAATAACAGCTTTATCAACAGAGCTCTCTGACATCAGATGGCATTCTCTCAGCAGAGCCATAATGACAGAATTGCTAACTCCTAGCAGATTCACATCAGATTGCTAACTCCCAGCTTTCACGTCAGAGCTTTGTTAACAGATTTCCAACAGATTAACAACAGCTTGTAAAAGCAGGGATACGAGCCAAGAAAGGATACGATGCTCATCATCTCAAGGCTCCAGACTTCAAACCTGGTGACAAGGTCTGGCCTTCAACAAAGCATTTGAGACTCAAACTTCCTTCAGCTCGATTCGCTCCTCGCTTCGTTGGACCATTTCCCATTCTCCGACGACTGGGCAACCTCACCTACAGTCTGAAGCAACCAGCTACTCTAAAGATCCACAATGCATTCCATGTCTCACTATTGAAACCAGTGATACTCAGTGAATTCTCCAACAAGATACCCGACTCTACTCCAGTAGATGCAGAAGATGACATCGAATACAAAGTCGACACAGTTCTCGATGTAAGAAAACGAGGCAGAGTATTGGAATACCTCCTGTCATGGGATGGTTATGGCCCAGCAGACAACTCTTGGACTCCATTGTCCAATATCTTGAATAAGAAAATGCTACAGGATTTCCATCATCTACATCCGCAAAAACCTAGACCTGGTAGGTCATTGCGTGAATGCCCTTTGAAGGGGGGTACTGTTGCGTCTGTTAGTTAAACACCCTTACCCTAAGATGCATGTAGAGCATCCTCACCCATGCCCGAAATTCCTCTGGCAAACCCACCTTTTTGAAAACCTGAAAAAGAAAGGGCCACGTAAGGTGGTCAAAAGCAAGGTGGTTAAAAGCCTTCTCTGCATCTAAGGCTATGACCAGGCCTGGTGTCTTCTCCCATTTAATTAATAAAATAATATCCATCAGTCTTCTTGTATTAGTAGTTAAGAG
The DNA here is from genome assembly GCF_901001135.1 of Rhinatrema bivittatum. Classification (NCBI taxonomy): domain Eukaryota; kingdom Metazoa; phylum Chordata; class Amphibia; order Gymnophiona; family Rhinatrematidae; genus Rhinatrema; species Rhinatrema bivittatum. The sequence goes on from NC_042617.1 coordinate 496,796,286, forward strand.
TCTACCTTTAATTAACCCCATCTGATCTTATTTAATCAAGTAGAGCATTGTCGCTTCTAAACATAACTGTAAAATTTTTGCAAGTATTTTAACATCCACATTTAAGAGAGAGATCGGACGATATGAACTAGCCTCCATACTGTCTCTATCCTGTTTGTGCAACAGAACTATAGTCACATCAGTCATTGAATGCCCTACTTCTGGGAAACGTCAAAAGTGTTCAAATGTTCTTTGTAATATTGGTGCTACTTCTGTTGAGAACCTATGATAAAAATCAATGTGAAAGCCATCTGGCCCTTGTCTTTTACCCTGTGGCAGTTCCATAATTGTCTTAGATCTCTGAAACTGTTATTGGAGCTTCCAACCTCTCCACCTGTCTCTCTGTTACCCTGGGCATCACTAGGGATGTGCATTCATTTTGGACCAATTAGACAATTTCAATTGTCTAATTTGTCCTGGTTCGGAGGACCTGAAAAACAATCAGAATTTTTCTGAAATTTCAGAAAAATTCGTTTTTTGGGTTAGCTCGCTAACTTTAAAATGTTAGCATGCACTAACGGGGAGTTAGTGTGTGCTAACCAAAAAATCAGGGGTCCCCGAAAAAAAAAAAAGCCCGAACTGCGAGAAAATGAAATTTCCTGCGGCAGGCCATATCTGAAGCCCAAAATGAATATGTTACCCGATGCACATCTCAAGGCATCACTATCTCTTGCAAAAAAGTGGCTACCTCTTCCTGAGTACAGTCTCCTTGACCTGCATAAAGTTCTTCATAATAGGATCTAAAAGTGTCATTTATCGCTTGCAGATCATTAATTACTGCCTCCGTCCCTTTCTTATCTGAAAGATTAACATCTGCATCTTCCTTTCCATATTATCCTAGTCAGAAGTGCCCCAGTTTTATTCCCATATAATTTCTGATGGGAATATAGCATTGCCCTCTCTATACCCTCTCCCTGGATTTTCTTGAGTTCATCCCTTGCTTTCTGTAGAGCCCTATATATTGTCTCCGAGCAACTAGCTTTATGCTGAGCTTCTAAAGAGCCTATGCATTGCTCCAGCAACTTCTCTTGTTGCAGCCTTATCCTTTTCTGATGGTTCACAAAACTTATAAATTTACCCCTGAGTACAGACTTCAGGGCTTCCCATAACAGCACTAGGTTATGTTCTGCCCCCGCATGAATATCCTTATATGCTTTTATCACATCCCCTATTATATCACAAAAACAATCATTGCCCATAAGGCTAGAATTAAATCTCCATGTTTTAGTGACTGATCTGCCCTGTCTAAAAATGAGGGAGGCAGCAATACTGGGCTATGATCAGAAATCTGACTCATCAAGATAGCCATAGAACCAGCCATTTGCCTAATTACATTTGCACACAAAAAGAAATCTATACGATATAAGAATGATATCTCTGTGAAAAACAAGTGTAATCCCTCCCTGCAAGGTACTGTAACCTCCAAACATCAGTACGACTACATTTCTCCATCAGCATTCTTAGACCCTCTGCTTGATTTACAACCTGCCTACTCCCGGAAGACCTGTCTCTTCCAAGGTTTAAGCATGTGTTCCAATCTCTGCCTATAATGTATAGCAAGGTAGAAAAACTTTCCAGTGTCTCCGCTAGATTTAAATAATAATGTCTCTGTCCTTCATTTGGCCCATAAATATTGGGTAGATTGAAGCATTCCCCATATAACGTACAAGCTAAGATTATATAGATATGCCAACTGCCTATGCACCTGTAGAGAAATAGCCTTGTGCACCAAATGCAAACCACCTGCTTTTTGTGTTATACAATGCAAAGAATACTTACCCCATCCATTCTCTCTGCAATTTTGCATGTTCTACATCATTTAAATGAGTCTCCTGCAGAAGGGCTATCTTCATATTTCATTTTTTCAAATTATTCAATATACATTTATGCTTAATAGGAGCACTCATCTCTCACATTGAAAGCTAAGATATTAAAACTCAGACATGGCACTGAATATCATATTGTGAATGGTTATTTTCCTATAATGGTTAGACATTATGGGGGTAATTTTCAAAAGGAGTTACATGTGTAAATGTAGCTACTATTGTAGCAATTTTCAAAAGCCATTTACTCAAGTAAAGTGCACTTATGTGAGTAAATCCTATAGACAAGTCAATGGCATATATTGTAGCAATTTTCAAAAACCCACTTACTCAAGTAAAGTGAATTTACTCCAGTAAACCTGGTTTTTACTCGAGTAAATGCTTTTTAAAATCAGGCCCTATATCTATTCTCACATTCTGTTCCAGTATGTCTCTTGCTTTGAAACAATATAATATCCATTCCATATAAAACAGAACTCATACTCCATCCCAACAAGAACCAGCAGTCACATGGGGATATAAGGGTTTCCCCCATAACTCCACCACTCCTTGCCCTCATCCCCCAAACCTCCTGAACATCCCCTTCCAATCCCAACACTTCACACATTGGATCCTTGTCCATTTGCACAAATAAAAAGACACCTACCCACATCATTCCCCTACTCTCTACCACATTCCCTCCCCTTCTTCTCTCCCAATCCCTCTTCCCCCATCCTTTCTTTTCACCCCCAGCCCACCAATGTTTACAAAGTTCGAACAAAAACTATTGTTCTTGCCCCTTATTGCCCACTCCTGTCCATCCAACTCTTTCTGCTGAACTGTCTGAACTGTGTCCTCCATATATCTTAATCCCTTGTCCAGGAGGCACATGATTGCTGAAGCACTCCAGACTTCAGATTCCTCTGTGGTGCCCCAGTCTAAAGACCTCTCGCCATCCTTCTTCATCCACTCCACATCTCCACCCTCAGCGGACTGTGTAGGTAATCGGTGCCTTCCAAAATGAGTTTCCAAGTGCAAGTGAGATATATACAATGAGGCAATGTCAAGGTAAAAATACACATATCAGAACCCTATGCCCCTACCCTCCAGCCCCTCTTGTTCCTCTCCTAACTAGAGATGGGAAGGGGGACTATTTTTGTTTAGTTTTTTATTTTGTTTTTGAGAGCTTTTTCCCCATGAAATTCCTTTCGTGAAATGATCATTTAATTTCTGTCATTAAAAAAAGACAAAATAAACATTGAAAAAAAAACAGAAAAAAAAAAAGAAATGGGACCTCCCAGGGCCTGCCATGCCTCTGACAATCTCTCCATCCCAGAAAAATGCCAGGGCCAGGATCCTTCCCTGCCCCCACTTACCTGGTCCAGGGAAGATATGCAGACGAGGCCTAGGCCTAAGCCAAAGCCTTGGCCTTGCGTAGATTTAGACTGTATAGTAGGTCACCATAACCTCGGCCTAGGCCCTACCCATAGTCCAAGCTTGGAGGCCTGGACCCAATGCCTGGGCTTTGACCTAGGCCAGGGCCTGAGGCCAGGCCTGATGCTGCAGCCAAAGACTGAGTTATAAAAACATGGGCCACGGTCTAGGCCAGGGCCCAGACCCAGGCCCAATACCGTGGCCTGGCCCAGAGACTGGGTACCGATGTCAGGACCTTGATCCAGACCCAGGCCTGCTGCTTCAGTCTGGCCCACAGGCCAAGTCCCAACTCCAGGGTCTTGGCCTTGGACCTCCTCTTCAGCAGCTTCTTTTTTTTCTTCACCAATTGATGCCTTCCGTTGTGGTCATACTAGTGTTAATTAACTCCGGTGCATCCTCCTCGGCAGACTGCATCATATTGATGTACGGCAGCTAATTCAACTGGTGGTTTCCCTAGAGCCCTCTGACTCACTTCCCTTCTTCCGCAAACTTGATCAGGTCCTAGGCCAGACCAGCTAGGCATTACCAGGCCTATCCATGCCCCTCCAACTCCCTGTCCCCCTTTGTCTCTAGTTGCACTTAGATTGAAAGCTCTTTGGAGCAGAAAATCAATATAACTGTACATAATATTTCATTGAGCTTCTCAATATAGGGTAAATATACATTAAAATAAAAATAAAAATGAAAAAAAATGAAAGCAATATAGAGGTTGAATATTGAATGGTTTGTGTGAGAGGCAGGTGTTTTTCCAGCAGCAGGTCAATACTGTACCTTCAGAGCCAGGACTGTTAGTCAAAGAAAAAGAAAAAGTTTGCATAGATAGGTATTTTGTACTGTTGTCAAAGATGCTGACCTTCCTTGACAACAGTTCTTCATGCTTTGTTCCATCTTGTGCCACTGTTGGTGTTTATTGAACTCTAATAAGACACTTTCTAATTCTATATATGTCCTTAAGTAATAAAGAGCTGGGATGAATAGATGTTTGAGAGGATATTAAAGATGTGCCATCATTTTTAACAAATGCAAAAAATGCAATGAATGAGGCCATTTTTGGTACATTCCAAACAACTTTATGTATAATATCTGTACCTCAACCCAGGCCTCAGGACATACCCAGCCAATCGGGCTCCCAGGATATATCCATAATGAATATGTTTGAGATAGATATATATACAGTATAGACAGTATATACACATCTATCTCATGCATATTCATTGTGGATATCCTGAAAAAGACTGGCAGGGTGTGTCCAGAGGACTAAAATTAGAATCACTGTACTATACTATAAAAAATAAATATTGACTAACTCACTATAACTACCATTGCCAGTATGAATGGCTAGTTACCATTTCCATGGTGGTTTTCACATAGAAAAAGAGAACAAGATAACAGACTATTAATACTTCAGCAAATGTAAATTATTAGAAAGAGTTTATGAAATGCTCAAAAATAGATTATAAAATATTCTTTAGTGATTTAGGATTGGGTCACAGTATTATTTTGTTTTTCATATTGAATACATTAGCAAGACTCTGTTCATAAATGTACTCTACTCAGTAACTGAAGCTTGCTATCTTGCTACAGAATAGCATTCTGGCTAAATGACATTAAAACTGTTTTCTTGATATCCTCGGCTGAATCTGAGTTTCACAGGCTAAAGAAATTTCCTTTGCTTTCATGCATTTGAATTAAACTCTTTTAAGGATAAAAAGCCATACAAAACAAAGTACAATTTTAAAGTAATTTCACAAGCTGCTTCTGCCAAGAAAGCTTAGTTTCATTCTGTTTGCTGGAACAGCTTCTTTCCCACTATAACTCTCCTGTTCTTGTTTGTTTAATACATTTGGGAAGCCTGTCAAGAACTATCTACTGTCTAGCTTTGCAGATTACATTTTTAACTCTGCTCTCTTCATGCAGATGTATATTTCTGACAAAGAATTCCATTGACATGTCAGCTTCCATCTTTCTCATCAGAGAGGAAATATCTATGTGGAAGTACTACTCAAAACTCTGATGAGACTCTTCAGAAAATCCACAACAGATAGTGTGCTTTTTGATTGCCCGAATCCCGGTTTTGCTAATTTCATTCACTGGGCTGCTACTTTCCATTTGATTTCACTTTTAGTAGCCCTTAGAATCAGTGCATGAAGTAACTTACAATGTAGTGTTCTCAAAAACAAAATAAAAAAACATTTCATGATGATTACATATTCAGACATGGACGTTTAACCAACAATGCCACAAAGCTATCCATTTCCCTACACCTATTATATATCTTGTTGTATTTGTTTTGTTTTTTGAGATTTTTTAAAGCCAGGGCAAATAGAAAATTAGGGGCAGATTTTAAAAGCCCTGCACGCTGGATTTACGCGCGCAGGGGACTTGCATGCCGGTGCGCCTATGTTGCATAGGCTGCCAGAGTGCGCAAAGCCCCGAGACGCGCATAAGTCCCGCGGCTTTGCTCGGGGGCTTGCTGGGGGCGTGTTGGGAGCGGTGTGGCATTCAGGGGTGTTCCGGGGACGGGGCCGTGGGCATGGTGCCAGCCCAGGGCGTTCCGGGGGCATGGCCAAGGCCTCCGAACCAGCCTCTGGCCGGGGAATGGCACGCCAGCAGCCGGCCGGCACGCGCAAGATACGCCTGCTTCAGGCAGGCGTAACTTTCTGAACAAAGGTAGGGGGGGATTTGGTTAGGGCTGGGGAAGGGGTTAGGTAGGGGAAGGGAGGGGAAGGTGGGGGGGGGCCAGAAAAAAAGATCCCTCCGAGTCTGCTCCAATTTCGGAGCAGCCTTGGAGGGAATGGAGGCAGGCTGCTTGGCTCAGCGAGCGCAGGTTGCACAATTGTGCACCCCCCCTGCGCGTGCCGACCCTGGATTTTATAACATGCGCGCAGTAGCGCGCGCATGTTATAAAATCGGACATAGATTTGTTCGCACCTGGTTACGCGAACAAATCTACGCCCGTGCATAACTTTAAAAATCTACCCCTTAATTTCCAAATGCATATTGTAAAGCAGGTCATAACAGCAAATGTAAAGTATGTATGGCATCTGAGTAAATGCAACTTTTTGGGACATTGCCCAGCAATGTTACATAGTTGATTCTTTCCATGTCTTCAATGGAAAAAAAAAACAAACCACAGTCCAGACTGAGACTTGGCACATAGGAAAAAAATTCAAAAAATATTTTTTGTCCCTTTCTGGGCACTTCTAAGGCTTATTAGCTCTTTTTTTGAAAGGTAAATGGAGGTCATAGAGACAAAAGACACAATTTAAGTAAGACTTATCCTAGTGACTTCTTGCTACACTTCAAAGGTCCCAATCCTGTCAAAAATTTGATATCAGTAGGTGTCAGCTTTAAAGAAAAATATGCATTAGGAACTGGAAACTGACAATCAGCTTGTGCTAGTGAGCCTAGTAACATAGTTATAAGGCTATTTTATATTTTAATATGTTTTATTTTTTAATTATGTATTAACAGTGGTTGACTGTACAGAATGGACTTGATTCATCCACATTCAGGAATAAAAAAGCTATGATTATATGTTCTTTGCTGACTTCCACAAATAAAATTAATCAAATGCTATGGTTGAAAACAAATGTGAATCATTATCTATCCAAAAATAAAATAGAGGAAATATTGTATTTGAGGAAATAGAGGAAATAGAGGAAATATTGTATATGGTATCTATGCATGTAAGAAAAAAAACAGATTCTAAAAAGTTTAAATTTATAGTGGAATATCATAAATTATTTTTTATGAGGGAAAGACTTCATCTAGCACATTGTAATATTGTTCACATAACAGTGCCACCTATAATCACAAGTCTAAATATCCCCTCTTTTTAATTTTTTATCAATGAAGCAAAAATTAATTCTAGTGAAAAACTTATGTCAACAAATAAACACTTAGAAGGTAATTTTCAAAGCAGTTACATGTGTAAATGTAACTCACTATAGTAGCAATTTTGAAAAGCCATGTGTGCACCTAAAGGGCTGGATTTTCAAAAGGTTATGCGCGCCAGGACTATTTTCAAAAGGCCCGGCGATGCGCGTAAGTCCCGGGGCTTTACTAGATGGGTGGGGCGGGGGTGGTCCAGGGGCGGGGTGAGGGCAGGGCGGGGGCAGGACCAGAGGCCTGCATCACGGCAGCTAAAAGGTAAAACAAAATTTTGGGGGGTAGTTATAGGGCTGGGGGGGGGGAAAGATTAGGGGAAAGGGTTGGGAAGGTCAGGTTAGGGGGAAGGGAAATTCATTCACAGGCTGCTCCGATTTTGGAGCGGCCTGGGAGGGAACGGGGGAAGGCAGCGCGGCTCAGCACGCGCAAGGTGCACAATTGTGTACCCCCTTACGTGCGCCAACCCTTGATTTTATAACTTGCGCACGCCTGCGCGTGCAAGTTATAAAATTGGGTGTACAAGTGCGCGCACCGGGTAGCGCGCACACCTTTTTAAAATCTACCCCAAAGTGCTCATACACATGAATATCCTATGGACAATTCAATGGCATATATCGTAGCAATTTTCAAAAGCCCACTTTTACAGGTAAAATGCTTTTACACATCTAAAACCCAATTTTTAGCATGTAAATGCTTTTTAAAATCAGGCACTAATCTTTTAGGGCCTCATTTTCCATCTGGATCGCACGCGAAAAGTCCCTTATCGCGTGCGATATCAAAATTGGGGCGGAGTCGGCCCCGGAAGAGGAGGAGTCGAGGCGTCACCGGGGCCGACTCCGCGAAGACGCCGTGGACAACGAAAAGGTAAGGCCCTTTTCGCATCCGAGTTCGCGCCCAATAGCTACACCTTCTATGGTGGCGCTATTGGGTGCGAAACCGGCAGCGATCGCACTGCGACGGTGCGATTGCTGCCGGCTAGCGCAGGCCCACCCCACATTTCGGCCCCCCACCCCTCATTCCCTAAAGTATCGCAGGCCTGCGATACTTTAGAAAATGAGGCCCTTAGTCTATTATGCAAAGGAGTAATAGATACTCAAATTTTAATCCCTTCTCCAAAGGAATAATATAGTACTAAAATGTGCTGGATTCAGACAAGAGCTCAACGTGTGTCATGTTTCACCACACTTGGTTGTGTCAGATAAAATCTCCTTAAACAAACATATGTATGAATACGAGGCATAAGAGTTATAATGTCTCTTATTTTAAAACATATATTTTTATGCTTACCAGTCATGTTTCACTTGTACACACAAATTTAACCAGCAATATAATGGATAATATGGATTCCCAGAGCAGTTTTTGCTTATATATCCAATCCATAGCTTTGCTTACAGATTGGCAAGAGATTATTCCAAAATCTCCAATTATACAGTGCACTAAACTGACACATGTATTTACAAATGAGCATAGATGGATATCGAATAGTCCAATCATAAAGCACACTGAACTGATGCACATACGTGCTACACAGCTTTTCTCCAATCAAAATGATCTTACAGTCTTTCTCCAAAAAATTGTATATGTGAGGTGCTCGTGTACTAAATTCAAATAAATAAAACCTACTATTTTATAAGACATAATCAAGTACTCTTACAAAAAATGATGTCATTTAGTCTCTGAAATTAGTCCATGTCATTCAATGGTATTAAATTTGAAATTCCATCTTTGATCTTGTCTAGTAAGTTCCAAGTTTAAATTTCCCCCTCTTGGATTTCTATGTATCTGATAAATTACACAGAATGTTAAATCTTCAAATGTGTGGTTATTGGAAATGCAATGCATAACCAAAGGTACTTCTGTCTTCTACATTTTGAAACAACTTCGATGTTCGGAGATGTGAATTCCTATGAGGAAAGACTAAAGAGGTTAGGACTTTTCAGCTTGGAGAAGAGACGGCTGAGGGGGGATATGATAGAGGTGTTTGAAATCATGAGAGGTCTAGAATGGGTAGATGTGAATCGGTTATTTACTCTTTCAGATAACAGAAAGACTAGGGGGCACGCCATGAAGTTAGCATGTGGCACATTTAAAACTAATCGGAGAAAGTTCTTTTTCACTCAACGCACAATTAAAATTCTCATAATGAATCATTCATTATTTTCAGTAGCAGTGGGCAAAAACCATTATTGTACAAAGACTGAGTAGCGCCGTTAAAATAATTATTCAGAAATACAAAATCATACTCAAGATATCTTTATGAGACATTTAATAATTTTATTAAAATTTAAAATAAGAGAATATAAGGCCAGTGATTATACCAATTGGCCTATAAGAAGTTTCTGAACATTCAGATCTCTTGCCAATACTGAGGTCTTTTCTCTAGCCCAAAAATTTTTTTGTCATTATAAATATATAAGTTTAAAGACGAATAAAGTAAATTTATTTTAACAGTAAAATCTTTTACCCACTCATAATAATTTTTGGTAGCATACACCATACCATATAACTAGTTATTGTTTGCATGTAGAAATGTTGAGCCAGATCCTGAGCTGGAGAGTAGAGACAGCGTCTTGTGATGTAGAAGTCTTGACCCAGACCCCGAGGAACGGAAGCGCCAAGACAGGGTCTTGTGATGTAACAGCACTGAGCAAGGTCCCGAGGAGTGAGAACGCTGAGGCAGACCCAGATGTAGAAGCACTGAGGCAGGCCCCACACTCGGGAGTGCAGAAGCAGGGCCCCAGATATAGAAGAGCTGAGGCAGGCCCCGCGCTCAGGAGTGCAGAAGCAGGGTCCAAGGTGTAGAAGCACTGAGCCAGGCCCCAAGGAGTGGGATGCTGAGGCAGGGTCCCAGGTGTAGAAGCGCTGAGCCAGGCCCCAAGGAGCGGGATGCTGAGGCAGGGACCCAGATGTAGAAGCGCTGAAGCAGTACCCACGGAGTGAGTCAGGAATCCGACGAACAGAACATGATCCGAAGAACAGGAACAACAGGTCTGGAGCACTGGAGAAAGCACCAGCTAGGAACCAGGGAACTCGTTGCCAAGTCAATAAGTGGTGGATGGAGGTAGTTCATAAATAACCTGGGCCAGTGATGTCATCAGCTGGGGACGAGCCTGAAGTTCCCGCCATTGGCCCTTTAAAGGGAGGACAGATGGCATGCGCAAGCGCCTAAGGAGACCCAGGGTCAGAACGCTGGTCAGCGGCATCCCAGCCACCATGTGGAGCACAGGGAGCCAGGAGGAATGCGGCATCAGTGACTGGCTATGGCTGTGAGAGTACTAGGAGTAAAAGGCCAAGCATGACATGAGGTGAGTTGAGTCGGCAAATGGTTGGTTGTGGCCGGTGGGAGTAACAGAAGGATTCAAACAGGAAGGCAGTCATGGGGGAGGGAGGGAAGGATTCATATTCTAATGGGATAGCCATTAGAATATGACTTCTTACCCTCAGGAAAATGAGCTCTGAGAAGAAAAAGAGAGCATCATAGACTGCATCACTGAAAATGAAGGTTATTGAATGTGCAAAGGAGGTTAATAATTGTGTAGCTGCAAGAGAATTTGACATTAGTAAAAAAGAGATTGGAGAATAATTGAGAAAAGCTGCTAGAAATGCCAAAGTCAAAGAAAGTCTTACATTTCAAAATTGTAGCTTTTGAAGGAATGGAAAAGGATTTGAATGGCTGGGTAATGGCATGCAGAGAGAATGGCTACATTGTGACTCACTCAAGCATTAGGATTCATGTCCTTCAAATGGCAAAAAAAGAAAAATATTCAGCAACCTAAGGTCTGAAAGAAAACCCCCCAATTCTGCAGCCAAAAAATAGGCTGGCAAATACTTCCCCCCATTGACTTTAATGGGAAAACGGAAAATGAATAAAACGAATCAACAAATTGGTTTTTCCCCCTATGAAACTAATGCAATGAATTTCGGTCCCAGCAAAATGAAAACCGAATCGAAACAAATTTTTTCCTTATGCACATCCCTAATATGTTGTACTGTAATCCACTTAGGGTGACTTTGGTTGTGATAGGCAAAATATAAATATTAAATTAATAAATATTTAATATTTGATAAAATCTTTAACAAAGTGTAGAAGGGTATTGAGGATGGAGATGAGAGGGGGAGAATTAAAGAGTAATTTTCAATAGTGTGCCTAAACTGGCACATGCACACATGAATTAGTGCACTTAAAATTGCACCCATATTTTATAAAATATGCATATCTCTGCCCCCTTACTTCTGCACTTATGTGTGAATGTATCTGCAGACTTTTATGTATGGAAAAGTTATATGTGTGCTTTCCAAACATACTACTTTTAATTCTGGGAATTTTATTTATTTTATTTTTTTTTATATTCCACTTTTTTTTTGCACTTTTTCAGGACTTCAAAGTGGATTACATTCAGGTACTGTAGTATTTCCCTATCTCCAGAGGGCTTACAATCTAAGGTCGTATCTGAGGAATGGAGGGGTAAAGTGACTTGCCCAAGGTCACAAGGAGCGACAGTAGGACTTGAACCCTGGTCTCCTGGTTTCATAGCCTGATGCTCTAACCATTAACAGGGAAGGAAATGGGTAGAGTGGAACTAATTTGAAGATGAACCAAAATAGACAATGGGATCAGTTAGAATCCAATTCAAAACACCTATATATACTAACTGTTAAAGGATCATGAGTCACCAGATATAAATCCCTGTTAAAAATGTCAACTCTTTATTCAAAATAACAAATTCTTCAATTTATTTCAATTTTATATTTTGATATTTTTTATTTTTTATAATTTTTTATAATAAAGAGACAAGGCCTCAGAACTGGTATCTTAATCTAAAATTGTTAATCCAGTAAGTTCAATCACTGGCCTCTTTTTGTAAGTCTCTTATTAAACGTTATAATAAAATGCCAATGTTGCAAATTGTTTAAATTGTCATGATATTGTCATGATATTGTTATGATATCAATTTTCTTTACTAAGATTGTATTTCTATAATAGATATAATGTAGTATGTCCCTTCTAGAGATCTTTGCTGATAATAACAGGAATATTTCACTTGATGAAAAAATATCTATCCATATTGGCAACTTATGTCCCAAATTGTGAGCCCAAAATCTTATAGCTTGCAAGACTGTGTAGTAATTTCAGAATATGACTGACTGAAACTTGCCCGATATTGCAAGGGAGCCATTCATAAACTTGTTCTAGTGTAATTTCCTTTTTCAGCAATCAAGGGAGCCGTTCAAAAACTTGCTCTAGTGTAATTTCCTTTTTCAGCAATCAACTTGCTATACAATGTAATTTGAGTCAGCAAGAAACGGCTACAAACTATCAAGGAGGCATGTTATAAAGTCTCAAAACTTGTTACTGATGTCTGACTAGGGCAATGCATGCCTCTCTTGAATATTTATTTATTTATTTATTTATTTATTTAACATTTTTCTATACCGACCTTCATGGTTAAAAACCATATCAGGACAGTTTACATCGAACAGGGGTAAAATAACTAGATAAAGGAAAAAAACAAAGTTACATTAAAACGAGGACTGTGAACTTGGAAGCTTAGGAAGCTAGAAGAAAAATATAAAGTTAAGTTGAAGGGAGAGAAACAAATTCCGGACTAGAGGTAGTCCAGACTAGAGATAGTCCATATGTTAGAGATGGTATCCATGCTATCCAGGTATTCAGAGGAGGGGAGGATCCATTAATCATGAGTAGATCACGCCTAATGTGTATCCCAGGGTTCTGGGAAGGCTTGGCGGAACAGCCACGTTTTGAGTTTTTTCTTAAAAGTTTGCAGGCAAGGTTCCAGCCTAAGTTCTGCAGGGAGGTTGTTCCAGATGGCTGGGCCTGCTGTCGAAAATGCTCGGTCCCTAGATGTGATGAGTCGCGTGGCTTTGTTTGGAGGGGCTTGTAGCGTTCCTTTGGATATTTCTCTCATTGGTCTGTTAGAAGTATGGAGTTTTAATGGAATTTCAAGGTCGAGATAAAGGAGATTATAGATGAATTTGTGTATTAATGTTAAAGATTTATGAAGGACTCTATAGTTGACTGGTAACCAGTGTAGATTACGGAGGATGGGTGTAATATGATCACTCCGGTTGGTGCTTGTCAGGATTCTAGCTGCAGCATTCTGTATCATCTGGAGTGGCCTGATGGATGAGCTGGGTAATCCTGTGAAGAGCGCGCTGCAGTAGTCTATTTTGGCAAAAATTAATGATTGAAGTACTGTCCTAAAGTCTTGGAAATATAAGAGAGGTTTGAGTCTTTTTAATACCTGTAGTCTGAAGAAGCAGTCTTTGGTTATAATGTTAATCATACTCTTTAGGTTAAGACGGTTATCAAGTATAACCCCAAGGTCTCTAACTTGAGTATGAGAGAGGGCGTGGTTATGTTGGGCCTGTGACTGGTAGTTGTCTTGGGTGGCGGAAATGAGGAGAAGTTCGGTCTTTTTAGCATTGAGGACCAAATTTAAACTGTTGAGGAGATTAGTGATAGAATGTAGGCAGTTGTTCCAGATCGAGAGTGATTTGGCAATGGATTCCGTTATGGGGATCAAGATCTGCACATCATCTGCGTAAATGTAGTGAATAAGGTTGAGACTTGTTAACAGTTGGCACAGGGGGAGGAGGTAGATATTAAAAAGGGTGGGGGACAGGGAGGATCCTTGAGGGACTCCTAGTGATGAATTTGTTGGTGGTGATTCTTTATTATTTATTCTGAACTTGAAGCTTCTATCGCTAAGGAAAGACTTGAACCAGTTGTAGACTTGTCCTGAGATCCCTATGTCTAATAGTCGATTCAGGAGGATGGCGTGGTTGACGGTATCGAACGCCGCTCATATGTCTAAAAGGATTAGAAGAAAAGAATGTCCTTTGTCTAGTCCCATAATAATATGGTCAGTTAGGGAGATGAGCAAGGTTTCTGTGCTGCGTGATTTGCGGAAACCATACTGTGAAGGATATAGTATATTGTAATCTTCTAAATATTCTGATAGCTGGGTGTTAACCACCTTTTCTGTGAGTTTGGCTAAGAATGGAAGATTCGATATAGGGTGGAAATTTGCTGGTTCACTAGGGTCTAAGTTGTGTTTCTTAAGAAGGGGTTTGAGAGAGGCGTTTTTTAGGTGGTTTGGGTACAGTCCTTGGGTTAAGCAGCAGTTTATAATGTTGGCCAGTGGTCCGGAGATAGTGTTTGGTATGAGTAGGAGTAGCTTGGTTGGTAGGTTGTCTGGAGTAGCTTGGTTGGTAGGTTGTCTGGATGGCTGGATGGTTTCTGTTTCTTGAGAATGGATTCGATCTCTTTAGATGAAGTTAATTCGAAGTTTTCTAATTTGGCTCCCTTAAGCATGTGGTTATTGGTAAATGAAGCTAGGGTGTTGGTATTGGGTGGGAGGAGGGAGATCGTGTTTGATATCTTCTGCTGAAAGAATATGGCTAGCTCGTTTGCCTTGGATTGAGCTTGTTCGTCTGGGATCGGTGGTGGAAGAGACTTTGTGATTTGAGACACATATGAGAAGAGAGCCTTCGCATCATATTGGAGATCATGGATTTTATTGGCGTAAAAAAACTTTTTTTGATTTTAAAATTGATGACCTGTAATAATGTAAGGTTCCTCTGTATGATGAAAGCATGGAGGGGGAAGGGGCTTTACGCCATTTGTTTTCTTTGTGACGTAGTTCTTGTTTTATCTGTTTGAGTTCATAGGTGAACCAAGGTTGATTTCCTTTTTTTGAGGGGTTAATTCTTTTTGAGATAGATGGGCAGAGCTTATTTGCTACATCTTCTGTGATCTTGTGCCAGGAGAGCACCGCTGTGTTGGGGTTGGATAGATCTATATTTTTGAGATCCTTAGTGAGCTGTTCATTGAGTGTCTCGGAAGCACATGATTTCCTGAAGTGAATGGAGGAGAGGTGGTGGGTGGTGGGTGTCTGTTTATTTGAAGTGAGGGTGGTTGTTATCAGATAGTGGTCTGACCAGGGGATGGGGTACAAGCCGGATCCTTGGTGATGGAGAAATTAGAGTTGATAAAGATAAGGTCCAAAGGTATGACCTGCTTTATGTGTGGGTCCGTTGACGATCTGGTGATCCCATTGCATTGAGGGCGGTGAGTAGGGCTTCACAATTGGGTGCACTGGTGAGAGGATTCAAAGTGTATGTTAAAGTTCTCCCAAGATTATGGTGGGAGAGTCAGTATTGATATGTTTAAACGATGGATTCAATAAGGGGGGAGGCGTCTGCTTCCAATACTCCTGGGGGGGCATAAACTAGTAAGACTTGCAGATGATTAGATTTGAATAAACCTAGTTCTAGTTTGGATTCTGTCTTGATTGTATGAGATGTTAGTCTGAGTTCTTTCTTGGAGGCTAGTAATAGGCCGCCCCCTCGTTTTTTGTGTCTGTGTATAGAGAAAAAATCGTATTTGTGAGTAGGTAATTGATTGATTAGCGCTATATCCGAGTTTTTTAGCCAGGTTTCTGTAATGGCGCAGACGTCAGGGTTACAGTCTAAGAGATAGTCGTTGAGGATATGAGTTTTTTTTGTCAGGGATTGAGAATTGAATAGGGTCACTGAGAGAAGTGTTAGACCTAGGAGCTGAGTCAGGGGAGTGATCAAGAATAGGGATGAGAGATTTAGGAGTTCTTGCTGGAGGGATTGAGCTGGAAGCATGTTGAAGAGGTGGCGGTGATATCTGATGGGAATATGTTGGGTCAACATATTTGTGTTACTCAGGACTTGTTGTGAGAGCAGAGATGAGATGAGACTTGGTTAAGGGTCCTGGGTGGTTGGTTTCAGGCCTCGCTTTCCGATGAATTAATTGATTGAAAATGGTTGTTTGAGTCGCGGGCGTGTGGAGTCGGAAGGGGGGCTCAGGGACTGCACAAAGGGGCCCACTGAGGAGCAACCACTTTTTCGGCGCCCGAGTGCTCAGGTTTGTTTAAATGTCCCTCTCCCTCGCTGATTGATTGCTTGAGCTGGTGGGCGGGTCTATTTTGCCGCTGCCTGTGGGATAGCTGTTGTATCTGCTGATTTAATGCAGCAAAAGGCACTTATCTGAAACTTGTAGCGTTATTCTCGTATTCTTAGCTTTAACAAGTCAGTGCCATGCTCGGTGGAGCACGGCACTGACTTGTTGTGATTCCAATTCACATCACTAATTTTTTTTAGTGAGGCCCATGCCGATAAAAAAACCCCCACCCCGACCCTTTAAAATTACCCCCTTAGCCTCGCCCACTCTCCCGACCCCCCCCCCCCAAAACTTTTTACACATATCTGGTGGTCCAGAAGGGCCGCGGGGAGCGATCTCCCGTTCCCAGGCCCATCTCCCGATCCCAGGCCCATCTCCCGTTCCCAGGCCCATCTCCCGATCTCCCGTTCCCAGGCCCATCTTTAAAGATGGCGCCGGCCATCCAGTGCTCCTACCATGTGACAGGGGCCCACCAATGGCACGGATACCCTGTCACATGGTAAGGGCAAAGGGCCATCGGCGCCATCTTTATGAGTGGCAGCCGATGGCCCGAGAGCGGGAGATCGCTCCCCACGCCCCCCCCCCCGACCACCAGATAATTTTAAAAGGTTTTGGGGGGGGGGGTCGGGAGGGTGGGGGAGGACCAGGTAATTTAACATTTTGGGGGGGTTCGGGAGGGTGGGGGAGGGTAAGGGATTGGTTTTAAAGGGTCAGGTGGGGTTTTTTTTTTTTATCGGGCCATCGGCGCCATTTATATAGTGGCAGCCAAATGGCGCCGATGGCCCGAGAGCGGGAGATCGTGCCGGGACCCACCCCCCCACTGGACCACCAGGTAATTTAACATTTTGGGGGGGGTTCGGGAGGGTAAGGGATTGGTTTTAAAGGGTCGGGGGTTTAGGGGTTGTTTTGGGTGTGCCGGTTTTCCCCGCCCTCCCCCCAAATAATTCCCGTGCCTGATTTAATGATTTTTGACGATAAATCAGGGGAATTTGTATTGTGTCGCGCACTCTAACGATTTTTGACGATTTAAAAATTATCTGACGATTTTTTTAAATCGTGAAAAAATGATTCACATCCCTAATTATTAATAGTATTAAAAAGTATTTCAAATAGTATTAAACTATGGGACATTATTTGAAAGTACAGGGAGCAGATTTGAAACAAATCAGAGAAAGTATTTTTTCACTCAATGTACAAATCAAGCTGTGTGTGTAATTTGTTGCTGAAGAATACAGTCAAGGCATCTAATATAACTGAGTTGTAAATGTGCAAACTAGGTAAACTTGGCAAAGCCATTGCTTATCCCAGTGAGTGAGCATAAGGAATGGATCTACTCCTTGCGATCTGCTGGGTACTTGTGTCCTAGATTGACTACTGTTGACCGGATGTTGGGCTCGATAGACCTTTGGCATGACTCAGCATGGCATATCTTATCTTCTTAATGTAACAAAGAGCAAAAATAAAACTCCAAAATTTTAAATAAATAAATTACCTGATGAGGACCCATTTTCAATCTCCAGGGCTGACTCCGAAATAAAGGACTGGGAAACAAGCTGGTAGAAATTCAGGCTAATACAGGTCAGGTGAGGCAGCCACAGAATTTGTTGTGTATAGGAGGTGACAGATTTAATTTGAAAAATTAAAAGTTTTTTGATATGTGACTCCAGTTCAAATATCTTATTATTGTCCTGTCCAGGTTTTACTAAAAAGGGGCTTAAGTTGACTAGCACTGCAGAAGCCTTGACAACCAACAGGGCTTGAGTTATGTGATACAGTATCCTTAACATACAGAGTGGCAGTTATAGAATTGACATAGAAACAATATACAAACAGCTGAGAGTAGTCTCACTAGGGGTGTGCATTCGTTTTTGCCGTATTGGTGATCCACAACATATCTTGTAATATTCGTTAAATACGTGGGGAGGCAAAACGCATTGCGACTCCCCATGTATTTAACTTATTATCTGTTTAATTCGGTGCGCCCCACGGCGCACACTTTTCTTCGCCCCCATTAGCTACTAGCTACCTATGATTTTCACAAAATGGCAGCGCCCATGCCCTACATTCCAGTATCCATGCCGACCTGTCCGACCCTTTCCTGTGAGTCACTGCATATCCGCGCTGAAATTTTGTGACATGCACTGAATGCAGCCAATTGCGCTGTCATTCAGCGCTCTCTGTCGATTTTACAGATGATATCAATCACAAACAATACCCCAAAAACACACCAAGTGTATTCCAGTTCCCAAAACTGTATCCAACAAATAAAAAATGTTGGTTTAACTGGTCTAAATTTATTAGTATAATGATTAAGCCATCAAGTTTTGTAGGCCCCTTACTCTTAGGGTCTGTGATCCACAACAGACTCAATTCTGGTATAGGGTCACTAATTTATTTAAATTAACTGTTATGCATTTTTTTATTTTTATATTTTGAATAAAATGCTGATGAACCACAGGTCTTACGCCAATTTTGGCCACCAATTCCACTATATTTCAAGGAAGTCTTATGACTGATAATCACAAACAGTTACTCATCTGTTCGTTGTCCTTTTCCCATCCCGACACGATCGTGTTTCGGACTAAAAAAGTCCTGCTTCAGGGGATATCTCCTTTATATCCATTCATCCGTGGTTCTCCATTCGGTCCATCATCGTTCCATCAGCTTGCTTTATATCAAATGGCTTTTCCTTAATTTTTGCGTGGTCTTCATTCAAAGCCGCTGCTGATAACATGGCGACTCACCGGAAAATCTCTTTAAACTCCTTCAACCAAAAATACGTACACAACCCCAGTCCTCATTCAGGTTGTTTATTCTCTATTTTTGTTAACCAAGTCAGTCTTCTTTTTTTTTTTTTATTTATAGTTTATTAAATTTCTATAACATTTACAATGAAAGAAATCAGGAAATCATGGGATACATATCCAAGTACAAGAAAAAAGAAAAATTCTTACAGGAATTAAATTTCACATATTATCCCAACTAAATACGTATATATTAAATACTAAATACGTATATATAAATAATGTATATATAAATGTATATATATAATGTATATATAAAATATATATAAATAACATATATATAAATAATGTATTGAGAAGGTCGGTATATAAAAATCCTAAATAAATAAATAAATAAATAAATAAATAAATAGTCCACTTTATCTGGGAAGCCTCTCTAAGAAATATTTAAAGAAAATATGTCTAAATCTAGACCAATAGGTGAATCCTCTTTTTGACCAAATTAAATTATCCCTCATGTAGGCTGCTCATGAACCCCAGATCCCCCTTTATCTAAAAGAAATACCTCCAGGTGATCAGGTTGAAGAAAAATAAATGTATTATTTAATTTAAATAGTCTTCTAACAGGTCCGACACTAACCAGAAAAGTCCATACAAGGTTGATAGAGCATAGAAGTTGAATTAAAATTTCCAAGCTCACAGCGCCCCTGGTACAACATTGTATCCAACATCAACACAAGTTCATTGATCTGCGTTGGTCCATTATAGAACAGGTATTATCCAGCATAAGGGGTGGAGACAGGTATTATCCAGCGTAAGGGGTGGAGACTTACAATCACGGTTGAATAAGCAGGAACATCATTGGATATTTACTTTAAATACGGTAGATCCTTTGGGTTTAAATGAGAAAATAAACTGGTATTCTTTGATTTGAACCATATAGTTGGTTAGCTCCTGTTTCGGAGTTTAAACCTTGATCAGGAGAGGTTTTTATCTATGAAATAAAATTGGAAACAACAAATCCAGGACCTAAAGAATTTATTTGATGTTGAGTAGGTTTCAAGTTGATTAATTGTATGATAAATGTTCGTGTTAGGTTCTATTGAGGCGATGCTGGTTAGTGTCGGAGCTGTTAGAAGACTACACGGAGAAGAGATATGACGACATGTTTGAAGACTTAGGGGGTCATTTTCCAAGGAGTTACCGCGGGAGATAATTCCGCAAATCACACTAACAGCCGTTAACGCGATTTGTTAATTTTGTATTCAGGGGGCGGAGCAAATGTAAAGTAGGGAGGATTTATCGTGTGCCGCAGTGTTAGTGCGGCCAGTAACTACACCTCTTTCATTTGCGTTATGTTGTGCGCTAGAGGCCAGTAAAGATTTATTGTGGTTCATGATGTTTCCGGACAGCCTGTTTCAGTATGCTGCTGGCTGAGAGAGAGAGAGAGAGAGAGAGAGAGAGAGAGAGAGAGAGAGAGAGAGAGAGAGAGAGAGAGAGAGAGAGAGAGAGAGAGAGAGAGACTTGCTATAATGCCTCCTCCCTAGACAGGTATTTGTATCCCTATGGGAGGCCCACCTAGTAACTCGAGCTGGGGATTAGGTATGAGTGTAGGGGGTTGGGGCCACTTTCACATTCAACGTGAGACGTACGAACAGAACAGTGGTCTCTTGTGAAGATTTGCTGGCCTTCGGAGTGAGGAAACTTACTCCAAGATGAGATTTGGGCAATGTTCTCTCCACCTAGCTTGATGGACTCTCTACCTGGGTAACAACAAGCTAGGTGGAGAGAACATTGCCCAAATCTCATCTTGGAGTGAGTTTCCTCACTCCGAAGGCCAGCAAATCTTCACAAGAGACCACTGTTCTGTTCGTACGTCTCACGTTGAATGTGAAAGTGGCCTCCAACCCCCTACACTCATACCTAATCCCCACCTCGAGTTACTAGGTGGGCCTCCCATAGGGATACAAATACCTGTCTACGGAGGAGGCACTATAGCAAGTCTGTGTCTCTCTCTCTCTCTCTCTCTCTCTCTCTCTCTCTCTCTCTCTCTCTCTGAGAGCCAGCAGCATACAGAAACATCATGAACTGCAATATATACTGGCAATGTAGCCCAAATTGGGTTAATAGCACAGCTTGCGCTAAGAGTGTGTTGCATAGCTGTTATCGCAATTTGCGATACACATGCTTATTAGCATAGGGTACGCCCCTTTTTGGTATCGCATGTGATATTGGAAAATGAGGCCCTTAGGTTGTGTTTGATAATTCCGGCGGAAGTTCTTTAAAAGGTATTGACCATCGGACCTGTTAGAAGACTGACTTGGTTAACAAAAATAGAGAATAAATGACCTGAATGAGGACTGGGGTTGTGTACGTATTTCCGGTTGAAGGAGTTTAAAGAGATTTTCCGGTGAGTTGCCATGTTATCAGCAAGCGGCTTTGAATGAAGACCGTGCAAAAATTAAGGAAAAGCCTTTTGATATAAAGCAAGCTGATGGAACGTCCGAATGCAATGGAAGTGACCCCCGACGAATTCGTATCACGAATACAACAAAACTTTTCTGGCTGCACATCCCTAAGACTCACCTCAGCTCAGCCATTCTTTTGGGCCAATGTAATAAGGTGTGCTGAAGCTGCCACGGTACACTTGTTTTCCCACACAAAGCCCTAATCAGGTATGTAATAAGGGCTTTGTGTGCGAGAAAAAAGCTTGTACAAGCGCACTTATAGTCCTGCTGTTTTTCCTTGCAAGTGCATGCCAAAGGCAAGCAAAGGAGGTGATTTTCTGTTTATGTGCAATGCAAAGAGCTGCGCTTGCAGGGAGATCGGGTTAGTGTGGGATTTTTAATGTGGGTTTTTAGCGCCTGGGGCAGGGCAGGAAGTAAGTGAAAACATCAGTGTGGAGACTGTTTTTTATGCTTTTATGGGTCAGGCAAGTGGCAGAAGGAATGAGTAGAGAAAAGCTTCTCAATGAGGCAGAATCACCGATCTGCATTTCACGATCTCGCCGGCAGTCGGCATCTGATCATGAAGGGGTTAGATATTGTTCTACCCACCTTCACATCAATTTCTGGACCACTAATTCATTCATTTTTTTGAAAAAAGAAAGGCTTTCATCCCAAGAATCAATTACAGGTGTTCACACACTGATGGGTTTTCATGCGGGTTTCTACACGGATGTCTGTGCGTTTTACTACATAGGGACATGGGTGTGTGTTGCTGCGTGCATTATGGCATGTATGTTTGGTGTGTGCAGATTTTAGGCATGTATTTAATTAGCATATGTGGCCGTTATTACATCCCACACTTCTGCTGGTTTTTGCCACACGTGCTCCAAAAATCCATGCAGAAAAATTAGCACAGAATTCAGGACGGGTCTTATTATGTCGGCCCCATTAAGAGTACAAGAGATAAAATGTAAAAAATCATTGAAAGGACATAATAGTATTCCTGGGGGAATTCTGCGCAAAAAAAAATAAAATTCAGCACACAAAAATTTAAAATTCTGTGCACAAAAACTTAAAATTCTGCAAAATTCCACATATTTTAAATTGGTCAAAATAACACAATACACATACCAGTCTTTAATTAATTAATTTCAGCCTGATGATAAAGTCTGGCTGTCCACCAAACATCTGAGACTCAAGCTTCCATCTGCTCGATTTGCTCCATGCTTTGTCAGACTCTTTCCTATTCTCCGACAACTGGGCTCACTCACCTATAGTCTGAAGCTTCAACCAGCTATGAAGATTCATACTGCATTCCATGTTTCGCTGCTGAAAACACTTGTTCTTAGCGAGTTTTCCACCAAGACACCTGAACCTACTCCTGTTGATGCAGAATAAGACATCAAGTACAAGGTTGATGCCATCCTTGATGTAAGAAAGAGAGGCAGAGTTTGGGAATACCTCCTTTCATGGGAGGGTTATGGACCAGAAGAAAACTCTTGGGAACCATTGGCTAATATCATGGACAAAGAGATGCTTCGTCAATTTCATCGATCGCATCCTCAAAAACCAAGAACAGAATTCGTTGGACACCTTAACGGTTGCCTTTAACCAGTTACACGCACAGATGAATATACCGACTACCGCAGGTAAAGAAGTTACACCACAGAAGTGAGGGTCAAGACTACTGTGCCTGTATCTGCTCCAACATGCTTTGTGGGTGAAGTGTGGAAATATAGAGGATTCATCAATCAGTGTTGCATGCACTTTCCTCTGCAACCTAACATTTTCCTACAGCGTATGCCAAGACCACCTATATCTTTTCATATCTGGACGGAAGAGCGCTGGCTTGGGCCTCACCGCTGTGGGAGCGCAAAGACCCTATCCTGAATGATCTTGCCGGGTTTCTTGAACTGTTTAGATCAGTATTCGATGACCCTGCCTGGTACTTGACAGCAGGATCAACTTTGGTTCAACTAAAACAAGGTAATAAACCTTTATCAGACTTCACCATTAAATTCAAGACATTGGCTTCTGAATTACATTGGGACCCTAGGTGCCTGAAGACCCTCTTCTTTGAAGGCCTGAACTCCCGGTTGCAATATGAGCTGGTGGCTAGTGAGATGCCTGAAACCTTAGCAGAACTGATGAAATTGGCAGCAAAGATTGATCGCCGACTTCGCGCCTGGAGGGGGCCTTTTGAAGAAGGGTACTGTTGCATCCGTCGGTCTCAGACGGCTTCGACCTCTGTACCTCACCTTTCTTCCTTCTCTCTTCTCAAGCCTTGGGAAGATGGCAGCTGCCACGTCTTCATGCCACTCTCTCCAGCGTCCCCGGAACGGCAATGGTGACGGTGTTCGCCATGGATTTCCTGAGGGCCTCCTAGGGTGCACACGGGCATGCCACCCATGTCTTTATACACATCATGGCAGGAACCTTGGGGGTGTCCATTCTGAGAGACGTCACGACATCCGGGTATTTAGCCTGCCCTTCGTTTGCTAACAAACTGAGTTAGCAAGAATTGGAATGCCTCCGGTCTAAGCTGCTCTGCCGCTTCCTTGCTGCCGCAGAAAGCCTTCTCTCTGCCCTTCAGGGTAATTCATCGCTAACCTGGGTACCCGCTCCTCGGGGGCCCTTATGCTTTCTTACAGGTACCGATCTGGGATATCGGGTACTTGCTCCTCGAGGGTCTGCTCTTCCTACTCTGGTGCCTTACTGATCTACTTCTGCCTGCCGGGATCTTCATCAATACAGATATCTACTTCAGTGAGTAACTAACCTTATCAGTCTGTCTCACCTCCAGCGCTCAGAGTCTGCATCCGGGACTTCCCTCTACTACCTTGCGCTGCCTACCATCTACTCGAGTGTGGGACTGGTCTCCTCTGCTGAGGACCCCTGGACTGCTTCTACTAAGTTACCTCACTGCTGCCCCTCCTGGGCAGTACCACCGAGCTGTATAATAAATACAAATTCTCTGTGTTTGCGTGTATAGAGTCTAGCCTAGTACTGCGGCTCCTTCTCTCTCTCTCTCTCTTGCATACACACATCTCCTCGTACAGGCTCCCTTTCTCTCTCACACATACACCCACACAGGCTCCCTTTCCCTCTCATGCATATACCCTCTTAGAGGCTACCTATGTCTCTCTCACACCCCTGCACTCTGGCTCCCTCTCTCTCTCACACATACACACAGGGACAGCCTTCAATTATGGCATGCCTGAGCCTGCTTCATCCTTACTATGAGCAGGATGGGTTCCACTTTCAGCACACCAGGGCCTTCTACATCTTCATCGCAAGTGGTATGGCCTCCATTCATGGCACTGTGGGGCCTGTTCCTTCTTCGCCATGGGAGGGATGGCCTCCTCTCTCAGCACACCTGGGCCTGCTTAGAGTTTGCTGCAAGAACAGGTTCCATTCACATCATGTTGGGGCCTGCTTCATCTTTGCCAAATTCTGTGCAGAAAATGGAATTTCTGTGTAGCTGTGCAGGAGGGGAATTCTGCTCAAATTCTGCACTCTGCAGTAGTGCAGAATTCCCCCAGGACTTATAACAGGGATGTGTTTGATATATGAGAAAGTGAAAGAAAAAGTAGAACTTGTTAAGTTTTATTAATAGTTCTTATGCACCAGTCAGGTAAGTGTCAGGGAAATTTAGTTAATTTTATAAAACTGATGTGCAGGCCAATAAAGATCAGTAATTAGGGAGGAGTGTGTTTGAAAAGTGAAAATTTGAAAGTGTGGTGTAAACAGGTATTTATTTATTTATTTAGACATTTTATATACTGTCATTCCATATCAAGATCACACAGTTTACAGAAGTAACATCATAACTATAAATCAGCAATTATTGACAGTTTACATAGGTAGCTTTGATAAACAGAAAATAACATATATCAAATGAAATGTTCCAATACATATTAAAACTGCTTACTAAAGATATAAGACATAAGGCAAGTAATATATGAAAATAATATTACAACTATCACATAATAATCAGTATATTGTATTGAGATTCTTACATTCTCTCATTACATTTTATTCCTCATGCTTCACATTAATATCTCTTGTCCTTCATGATAATGTAGTTCTCTTACATTCTGATATTTTTAAATTAGATTAATGCATTTTTGAATAACCATGTTTTTTAGCTCACATTTAGTTTGTATAACTCACAAGTTATCTGCCTAACTCCATGTTATCCAAATTATCCATCTAAGTCCGTCATCTAACTCCAAGTTAAGCATTTAAATGTTTAGTTTTGAATATTGACCTCTTAAGTGATTAAATAAAACACACCCTAAGCTGATTAAAGTCACATGCAGGCAGAAGCTTGAAAGAGCAAAGAATCAAGTCTCCACTAGACCTAAATTTGTGCATTGAATATAATGAATACTTAACAGGTTAAGGACATAAAATTAAAAAACAAACAAACCAAGAAACATATCATTTCAATGATAAATAAGTGTAAGGAGAAAGGAATTATCTTTTGATATTAATTATTAGTTAGTCATATAGAAAGTCCATCAAGGCTTCAGGACAGACACCACAGGAAACATCTATTACATTATGGAAGAAAGATGGTTTTGCTTCCTTTGGTTTAATTAAAGATTAGGATAGTAAGGAGAAGAACAGCAAAGAGGACAAAGGATTTGAGAAGAGACAAAACATTCAATCAAGCACCAGCAAACAGCATTTGCCATCGTCTGATTTTGGTAAAACCAAAGTGTGCACACCAACAAATATACAGTACAGAAATAAACAATTGACAATAGACAGATATAAAGGCAGAAGTTCCCTGGAACTTCACTGTAAGAGTGCCTCTTCCACCCTCTCTCCCTATTGCCCTGGCCAGTCTCCTTTCAC
The DNA here is from genome assembly GCF_901001135.1 of Rhinatrema bivittatum. Classification (NCBI taxonomy): domain Eukaryota; kingdom Metazoa; phylum Chordata; class Amphibia; order Gymnophiona; family Rhinatrematidae; genus Rhinatrema; species Rhinatrema bivittatum. The sequence continues at coordinate 496,822,459 of NC_042617.1, forward strand.
CTTGCCCTCTCAGGCCCCCAAGTCCTCTACCTGCCACTATCTCTCCCCTCCCCCTTAAAAAATGGCGCGGGCCACCCATTGCTCCTATCATGTGACAGGGGCCGGCCAATGGCACCGATAGCCCCTGTCACATGGTAAGGGCAAAGGGCCATTGGTGTCATTTTGATTAGTGGCAGCTGATGGCCTGAGAGGGGGAGATCACTCCTGGGACCCCCGTTGGACCACCAGGGACTTTTGGTAAGTCTTATGGGGGGGGGTGTCGGGCAAGTCTTGGGGGGGGGGTCAGGAGGGTGGGGGGTTAAAATTAATTAAATTTGAAGGGTTGGGGTGGGTTTGGGTTTTTTTTTTAATGTGCCTTTTTTCCCTCCCCAAAAACGATAAGAAAACCACACAAAATTTCATGGGTTTTCTTATCGTTTCATCATCCCCGAAACATGACAAAATAGGAAATATCGTCTCTATTTCCTATTTCATCGCAAATGAATGCACATCCCTAATATATACGCATCTCCCATGCGTATATATTCCATGCATCTGATTCTCACCCCTCCCTGCATTCCATGACCCACCCCCGCGCCTTACCTCTGTATGCCCTCTTTTGTATTTTCCCTCTCCCACACCCCCTACCTCCGTTATCCTGTTTTCCCCTCGACACACTATTTGAATCGCTGACTTTCCCTGCTCAACACTGTTGCTACTAACTTTTCTATGTTAACCCTGTATAGTTTAAGATTATCCTTTGCTAGTAACATGACACCCCCATCATAATTATCCTCTTTATGTTGTATTTATTTCTATTGTTGCCTAAGAACCCCATTCATACTCCCTATTAGTATATACACATATATCCATTGTATAGTGCTGCAGACAGCAATTAAGTTATCCCCTGTATATTGTTGCTTAGAGTAATTAATTACATATATCGTTTGTATATTTGTTTCTGATTTTCTGTTATTGTTCTTTGTAAGGGCTATGTCCACAAGTTATTAGTTGTATGTAAACCGATACGATGTGCGAACGGCTATCGGTATATAAGAAACTCCAAATAAATAAAATAAATAAATCTGGCAAAGAGCCACAGCATATACGAGTTCAGATGAAGCTGATTTTTACGCATTGACTCAATGAATAAACAGTGACAGGCCAATGTAGAATATTAGGTAATAAAGCATGAGGGCATTTTCTCCCCATCCTACACATTCACATATCTGAGGTATCCATGGTGTGGAAGCACAGGCTTGCTTGTGTCAAAAGCCAGTGACTTCTAAATATCTGGACACATAGTGCATGCTAAGCATTGTTGAGGAATGGAGAGAACAACTAGACATACATCACCCGTAGACACAGATATAGGCAGAGGCTACCAGAGCACGTCTCTCACCCAGATGCACACAGACCCACATATCTGTTCTGACAATATTTTGTACAGACTATCTCCAGCACTTAGCTTTCCTACCCATACTGGGCAACAAATTTTCACAAAAGTCATGTTACAGAAATGAAATTAGTCAATTCTTATAAATTTCCATGTGCTAAACACGAATGTGACTGTGAAAATGCAAAATTGGCTCTAGTTTTTTTGTAATATGCAATAATATAATTACATCTTGAATTGTATGCCAATAGTAGGAGACCTACGGTTAATACCATTTGAAAAATGAAGTCATAGACTACGTCTTAGATTTCTTTGCTTGTCTCTACACCTGTTCGGGAGCATCTCTGCAGAGTGTCCAGCAGTAGTCAGCCAGCATGAATATTTCAAATGCTCACCCTTTCTGACTGGGCTTCATATAGTACACTGCTGACGTCAGCTTACTCAGCAGCAGCATGGCAGTAGAACTGCATTGCATCAGAAAATGATGTAATAAACTCTGGATGATGTGTGCATGATGGTATTATGCAATATGATGCAATATTACATCATTCTAGGCTTATTTAGGAAGTTGTTACAGTCCTACTGGATAAATTTACATGACTAAACATAGAAAGTGAACTATATTAAATATCTTCAAAACGAGAGCCAATAAAAACTTTTCATGGTCATATTCATGTTCAGCACATCAAGATACTACAGAGTAGGACCTTTTTAGGTCAGTAACACTTTCATTGTGCCCAGTGGATCCAATCGAGATGTTCCAGGACTGTTCGTCAATGATGTCTGTGCTAAGCTTGTCCCTACCTTCTAATGAAGTCATCTGAGTTATTACTCCTCAATGAACATAATCTATACCTGGCAGCATGGCAGACATCTGTCAGAGTCATATATGATAACTGAAATGTCTGTTACAGACATGGGCCTCTCCAGCCCTCAAATGGCCCTAAATGCTTGTGTTTCTACATAACAACACTGAAAGCAAACAAGCTATAATGCCTACCACATTATATCTCTGGGAAAAGTTGGCTTATACATTTAGTGCAGTGCCAGGCATTTCATAGAGGCTGGTTGTTGCCTCATGAGGTCATCAGCTGACAACCCCTTTTCTAGCTTTAATGCTATGCACAGAGCTGATGAGTGAGAGTCTTTCAACACACCTGCCTTGGTCTCGGTATCTGAAATCTCCCAAATGCTCAAACACCATAAGAGATGCATCCTATAGGGCACTACTCTGCTATGTTGGCTACAAATCATGCCAGCCATGAGGACAAGCAAGGGCCTGAAATCAGAACATACCTGAAAGGTGTTAACTGTGCTTGGAAAAGGAGCATTATGCAAACTTCTATCCCTTGGAGTCCTCAGCCTATGTGCTTTAAGGGTGGCCACAAATAGAATAAGAAGTGTAACTGCTACTACCAACTGGAACATACAAACTACTCTGCCTATTTTCTATGTACTTACAGAAAGCAGGACAACATGTCTAGACTTGAGCTGGACAGGCAAAGGGCCATGCAGCATCCTGAGATCTCTATATTTCCCAATGGCTACCTGTGACTTGTTGGGCTAGGCAAATACCTTCTAAAACAGCTTTGCCCTGGATTGATGAGGTGAACCTTTTGTTAGCTGATGTGGGTGAAACTGTAGTCATCACTGAATATACTCTGACCTATACATTTCTGAGGTGACTTTCAACTACAAGTGAAGCCATAACAAAATCCTATTCCCAATCCAGCCTTCAGAAAGTTATACCTTGTCTAACCTCCTCGAGCAGCTAACATAACCAACATGACAGCCCAAGGACAAAGCCCTCACCATCAGTACATGTTTGCTTAGCTAGGTGTAGCAGTGCCCAGCTGTGTATGGTCATGTGCAACCCCAATGAGATATGCTAGCTTGCAATGACCTGTGATAAGTTTGGGATTGCTACTAACTGACATGTGTCTACCAAAAGGCTGTAAGTGAAGGGCTACAAGGTGAGTACTTTAATGTCAGCACTGCCTCAGAAACATGTGTCTTTGTAGAGCCATGTCACACTATTCATCCGATGTACATGTGGATATCTTCAGATGCACATGAATGACAGCTAAGGAATCAGTCTGTAACATGTAGAGTCTGTGATTCATGACTGTAAGTGTCAACTTGTAACTTCAGGTTGTAACTTTAATCAGCTGAGGTACTTGTGATGTATATGACTTCTAGGAACTGCTTGAAATCCATCATACCTAGGTCAATATCTTGTCAACATGTGAGGGCTAGGACAGCGTTCAAGGTGTAGCTTGGGCAACCAAAAAAGCACAAGCTATGGCAAATTCTGTACACTGTGTTGGTTCTCCTACACAAAGACTATGGTGAGATGTGACTTTTTTTGACTGACAATCAATATGAAAAATTTAGGCCAGCCACATCTCATTGTTGTTAGGTTTATTTAGTGTATACTTAGCTTCTACAGTCTATTGCACCTATTGCTCCATTATTATTCAGTAGCATAACAAGGCCTCAGTGGTTTCAGTGACAACCTGACCCAGAAGGAGGACCCGTGGGTAAAAGAAAGACAGAGATGAGACTAGCTCAAAACAATCTGCTGGGTACTCTTCCATGACAAGGGAAGGAATAAATGAGGATTAACAGGCAAAGTAGCATTGTATGATGGAGGAATATGGGGTAGATCTTGAATGCCATCTACTGGGATGCCATGTTGTAGAGCCAGATAATGGAAGACAAAGCAGAGCAGAACTATCTCTATAACTCTGGGTAGGGTCACAGTAAAGCTCCTGTTACGTCCGGAAGTGGATCCTTAGGCCGACCGTCGAAGAGAGATGGCCGGGAGGCAGACACGCACAGCGAGAGATGGATCTTCACCTGGAAACCCGTGACCCCACCAGAGGAGCTGTTGAGGCCCGGGTCGCTAGGCCTTAGGTGGCTTCGCCCTGGAAGTCCGAGGTCCCCCCGGGAGGAGCCCGTAGGGACCCGGACCGCTGGGACTTAGGAGAGACGCTGGCGTGGAGAAAAAAAACCAGGAGCGGACCGTGGGCGGGACAGGCAGCAGAAGTCAGAACCGTGAAGACGAACCAGAGTTGGGGCAGGCAGCAGAAGTCAGAACCGTGAAGACAAACCAGAGTCTGGGCAGGCAGCAGAAGTCAGAACCGTGAAGACAAACCAGGATCAAGGCAGGCAGAAATCAGGAAAGACGAAGCAGGAACGCTGGAACCGGTACACAGGATCAGGAACACAGGAACAGCAACTAACCCTCCAAGGAGCGACCGCGTTGCAAGGCAAAGCAGAAAGGAGTGCTGCAGGTTTAAATCCCCTGCCGGGGCTGACGTCAGGAGGAGAGTGATTCAGCACTTCCTGGTGCTGGACCTCTAAAAGGCCTGCGCGCGCGCGCGTTCCCCTGCAGGGGGAGGAGCTTCCGTTGGGCCTCACCGGCGTCTCCCTCGTGGAGACGCCGCTGCCGGCCCCGGATTGTGCGGCTCGCGGCGCTGGAGAGGGACCCGCGGGGCAGGTAAGGACCCAGTCGCCCTGCTAGCGACCGGAGCTGTAACAGTACCCCCTCTCTTACGCCCCCTCCGCAGGGGTCCTGGCTTTCCGGGGTGGTCCTGATGAAATTGAAGCAACAGCGACTTGTCCAAAATATTCCGGGCTGGCTCCCAAGAATTCTCTTCGGGACCGCATCCCTCCCAAGCCAGAAGATACTCCCAGCGGCGGGCGTGGAAACGCACGTCCAGTACTTCCCGTACCTGATAGGTGGGTTCCTCGGTAGAGGAGGATGATACTGCATCAGTTGTAGGTTGATGGAAGCGTGAGAACACCACCGGCTTCAGCAGTGATACGTGGAACACGTTGTGTATGCGGAGAGACGTAGGGAGTCGCAGTCTATAGGATACCAAGCCTATTCGCTCCGCTATTTGGAACGGACCACAGTATTTGGATGCCAATTTTCGAGAGCGACCTGGCAGGTGGAGATTTTTGGTAACCAGACCTTGGTACCAGGTAGGAATACTGGCGCTGGACGTCAATGACGGTTGGCACATTTTCGTGCCTTCTCTGTGGATAAAATAAGTCGTTGTTGAATAGTTTTCCAGAGACGGTGAATCTGATGGGCTACCGCCAGTGCTGCCGGAGAGGGAACAGTGACCGGAATAGGAACTGGTGGCTTCGGGTGGCGTCCAAATACAGTTTGAAAAGGTGTTTGCCCAGTAACTGAGTGAGTATGATTATTATAGGCAAACTCGGCCTAAGGAAGAAGAGAAACCCAGTTGTTCCCTTTCTCGGAGATGAAGCTTCGGAGGAAAGTTTTCAGAGATCTGTTCATCCGCTCCGTCTGACCGTTACTCTGTGGATGGAATGCCGTGGACAGATTCAACTGTACTCCAAATTTTTTACAGATGGCTCGCCAGAATCGAGCGGTGAATTGAGGGCCCCTGTCGGATACGATGCTTTGTGGAAGGCCGTGGGCCCGAAAGATGTGTTGTGTGAATAGAAGCGCGAGTTCAGGTGCCGAAGGGAGCTTAGGAAGAGGCACTAGATCAACCATTTTAGAGAAACGATCCACTGTGACCCAAATCACCGTTTTACCCTCGGATGGCGGTAAATCCACTACAAAATCTGTGGCAATATGAGTCCACGGTTCGGTGGGTATGGGTAGCGGTTGTAACAAACCCCATGGTTGGCCACAGAGGGGCTTTTGTCTAGCACATACTGGACAGGAGTCCACGTACAAGCGTACGTCTTGACGTACCTTGGGCCACCAGTAATAGCGGTTTAGAAGATCAAGCGTTCTCTCTCTGCCAGCGTGGCCCCCGGAGAGAGAGTCATGGGCCCACCCGAGGACCCTCCTGCGGTCTCTGCGAGGAACAACTACTCTCCCTTGAGAGGACACGGGGGTGCTGGCTAACTGGATCTTGGCGGGATCGATGATGTGTTGCGGTGCATCTTCTTTGCCCTCTTGTATGTCGTTGCGGGACAAGGCATCTGCCCGGACATTTTTTGAAGCTGGACGGTACTTGAGGATGAAGTCGAACCGGCTGAAGAAAAGCGACCATCGTGCTTGTCTAGGATTGAGTCGTTGGGCTTGATTCAGGAATTCCAAATTTTTATGGTCTGTGTAGACCGTAACAGGGTGAAGTGAACCCTCCAACCATTGTCTCCACTCTTCCAGAGCTAATTTGATCGCCAGCAACTCCTTGTCTCCTATTCCATAGTTGCTCTTGGCTGGTGTGAACTTTTTGGAGAAATAGGAGCAAGGTAGGAGATGACCAGAAGTAGAATTTTGAGAAAGGACTGCCCCAATGGCTATGTTGGAGGCGTCCACCTCCACGAAAAAAGGCCGTGTCGGATCTGGATGTCTCAAACAGGTGTCCTGGAGGAAGGCCTCCTTTAAGTCCTCAAAAGCTGTACAAGCCTCGTTGGGCCATGCTCGGGCATCAGCGCCCTTCTTGGTCAAGGTGCTTAGTGGTGCCACCATCCGGGAATACTGTGGAATGAAGTGCCGGTAGAAATTTGCGAATCCTAGAAAGCGTTGTAAAGCCTTCAGACCCACCGGCCGGGGCCAATTCCTGATGGCGGATACTTTGCTGGGATCCATGCGAAATCCTGTTGCTGAAACTATGTACCGTAAAAAGAGCAGAGACTCTTGTTCAAAGAGACACTTCTCAAACTTTGCATACAAGTGGTGATCCCGAAGAATCTGAAGTACCTGCCGAATGTGTTGCCGGTGAGAGATCAAGTCTGGAGAGTAAATGAGGACGTCGTCCAAGTACACAATCACGCATGAGTGCAATAATTCCCGAAGAACTTCGTTCATTAAGTGTTGAAACACGGCGGGGGCATTACATAATCCGAATTGCATTACTAAGTACTCGTAGTGTCCATCCCGGGTGTTAAAAGCGGTCTTCCATTCATCCCCGGGATGGATACGGACCAGATTGTAAGCACCCCGTAAGTCCAACTTAGTAAATATTCGTGCTCCCTGGAGTTTGTCTAGTAGCTCAGGAATTAAAGGCAGGGGGTAACGATTCTTCCTGGTTATGGCATTGAGACCACGATAATCTATACATGGCCTTAAGGACCCGTCCTTCTTAGCGACAAAGAAGCCTGCCCCTGCGGGGGACTTCGAGGGACGGATAAAACCTTTAGCGAGGTTCTCGGTAATGTACTCCGACATGGCCCGAGTCTCGGGTTGAGACAACGGATACACTCTTCCCCGCGGAGGGGTGGAACCAGGAAGCAGCTCAATTGCACAATCAAAGGGGCGATGTTGAGGTAAAAGTTCCGCCTTTTCTTTAGAAAACATCGGCGAAATCTTCGTATGGGAGCGGAAGTCGAGGTCCAGTCTCTGTATGTGCCAACGGAACGTGTTGCCCCCTCCGGGACAGGATGCAGGAGCGGAAACACTGAGGACTCCATCGGGTGATTTGTAAATCGGCCCACCGGATCTCGGGGGAGTGTTGCTGGAGCCAGGGCAACCCGAGGACCACTGGGTGTACAGACTTCTCCAAAATTAGAAACGAAATTTTCTCCGTATGAAGCAAGCCAGTTTGGAGGGTGAGTGGCGTAGTAACAGTAGAAATACTGCCGGACAGGGGTGTACCCTGGATCGAAGTAACCCGTAAGGGTGGTTCGCGAAGTTGCGTGGAGAGCTGAAGCTGTTGCACCAAATCCTTAGTGATAAAATTCCCTCCAGCCCCAGAATCGATGAGGGCTCTCGTCTTGAAGGAACCACCCGGGTATTTCAAAGTTATAGGTACAGTACATTGAGGAGCTGCGTTAAGACAGCCTAGGGAACACTCCTCGTACACTCCTAGGCGCGGGAGTTTTCCGCCCGCTCTTTGCACTGAGCCAGGAAATGACCTTTACCTCCACAGTAAAGACATAGCTTCAGATCGCGGCGGCGTTGCCTTTCCTCTGGCGACAAAGCGGACCTCCCGAGTTGCATAGGTTCCTCCGTGGAGTTCTCTGCAGAAGTACTGGTGCTACGGAAACCTGAATTCGATGGTCTGGAGAAGGTTGATGGCAGTGGAGCCATACGATGGGAAGGACGCCCTTCTTTAGCTCTTTGTTGCAGACGTCGATCAATGCGCCCTGCCACCTCGATGAGAGAATTAAGGTCCTCTGGGAGGTCGCGAGCGGCCAGCTCATCCTTAATCCTAGCTGCCAGACCTTCCAAGAAAACACCTCGGAGGGCATCGTCTCGCCAACCAACCTCTAGGGCAAGCGTTCGGAATTCCAAAGTGTAATCGGCTAGGGTTTGTGTTCCCTGCCGGAGCTGGAGCAGCTCCGAGGTCGCCGAGGTCTGGCGTGCGGGCTCATCGAAAGCCGACTTGAATTCCTCCACAAATCTGTTCAAGTCACTCAGAGCAGGGTCATTCTTTTCCCACATAGGAGATGCCCAGTTCAATGCTCGCCCATCTAGCAGCGAAAAGATATAGGCCACCTTAATGCCATCCGATGGGAACTGATTGGGCAGCAAGGCGAATCGCACGAAGCATTGATTCAGGAAGCCGCGACAGGCCTTGGAATCCCCGGCGAAGCGTGATGGAGCCGGAAGCTGCGTGGGAGAGTGAAGCGTCACCACAGGTGCCGGTACAGGTGCTGGAACCGGTGCAGGGGGTTCGGCGTCCATGCGAGTAGCCAAGCCTTCCACGGTGGCAACCAATGAATCCAGTACCTGCTGTTATTGCACCAGACGCTGGGCAAGTCCGGGGATAGCCTGCAAGCCGGCGAGGTCTTCCGGATCCATGGCCTTGCAAACTGTTACGTCCGGAAGTGGATCCTTAGGCCGACCGTCGAAGAGAGATGGCCGGGAGGCAGACACGCACAGCGAGAGATGGATCTTCACCTGGAAACCCGTGACCCCACCAGAGGAGCTGTTGAGGCCCGGGTCGCTAGGCCTTAGGTGGCTTCGCCCTGGAAGTCCGAGGTCCCCCCAGGAGGAGCCCGTAGGGACCCGGACCGCTGGGACTTAGGAGAGACACTGGCGTGGAGGAAAACCAGGAGCGGACCGTGGTTGGGACAGGCAGCAGAAGTCAGAACCGTGAAGACGAACCAGAGTCGGGGCAGGCAGCAGAAGTCAGAACCGTGAAGACAAACCAGAGTCTGGGCAGGCAGCAGAAGTCAGAACCGTGAAGACAAACCAGGATCAAGGCAGGCAGAAATCAGGAAAGACGAAGCAGGAACGCTGGAACCGGTACACAGGATCAGGAACACAGGAACAGCAACTAACCCTCCAAGGAGCGACCGCGTTGCAAGGCAAACCAGGAAGGAGTGCTGCAGGTTTAAATCCCCCGCCGGGGCTGACGTCAGGAGGAGAGTGATTCAGCACTTCCTGGTGCTGGACCTCTAAAAGGCCTGCCCTCGCGCATGTGCGCGCGTTCCCCTGCAGGGGGAGGAGCTTCCGTTGGGCCTCACCGGCGTCTCCCTCGTGGAGACGCCGCTGCCATGCGGCCAGGCCGGCCCCGGATCGTGCGGCTCGCGGCGCTGGAGAGGGACCCGCGGGGCAGGTAAGGACCCGGTCGCCCTGCTAGCGACCGGGGCTGTAACAGCTCCTGCCCATTTTGTCCAAATAGTGAAATCTACTGTTGAGAACTCCAAAGGTGCGTTCTATGACAAAGCAGGTTGAACATAAGGCCTCGTTGCATCTCGTCTCTGCCAGCATGTTGGGAATAGCGACTGGTGTGAGAAGCCACGTTCTGCAACCATATCCGGAATCTTCTGTGGCAAAGAGAGAACAGCTGCATCTTTCAACTGCCAACATACTGCAAGCTATAAGATACTAGAAAGCTAGGCTCTAGCCCAACATGCGTCTTAAAAGGCTAGTGCCAAACCCAAAGTCCATGCCGCCTTTTACTGTGACACTATATGAACGCAATAACGCTTGCTTAAGCTGCATCAGATCTTCCTGAATGGGAAACTGCTTCTGAAGTTCTTACACAATGTGTCCATGTCACTCACCACCAAGCTATCGCTACCTGTTTCTAGCACCCCTATAACTCTGAAGCTGTACATCACATCTGCCACACATGTCACTGCAGAAAGACAGCAACCTCCTAGTATGATTGTGCATGTCCCTAGCTGTTCTGCATGGCACAGTGTCTATCATAGGGAAAAAATGCACAGTCCCCAGCTTCTCTTTAACCTGTGTGATGGTCAAGACATACTGTGACTGACATCCTGGCTGGCAGATCACTAACAGGGCACACCTGACCTGGGAATCCCTGCACTGTGGACACAAAAAGGTTTTGAGGAACAAGTGACATTTCAACAGCTCCAAATGGGAGGATTTGAAAAGCCACTTGCTTTAAGTAACCCAGCAGAAAATGTGCAGTGCCTGGTTAATAGCCACAATCCATGATGATGGCTGCTGTTGCACGATAAAATCTTTTTTCCTCCTCTACCACAAAAAAAGGTGTTGTTATTACCCACATTAAAACCCATGCTATTGCACATTATTTCACTGCAAAATACGGTAGGAGTCCCTAATTTGCATAAGTTTCTTGCTTTTGCATTCTCATTATCATATTTGCATACTAACATGTGATGCGGTAAATATCGCATATTTATGGTGCGTTAGACCTCTTTTATCAAACAGGGCCCTAATGCAATTTCATGAATGACCTGTTAAGATCTAAAATCAAGACAAATAAATAGCAGGCTTAAATTTAAGTGAATTTTCAACTTGAAAAATTAGGTCCCTAAATTCAACTGAAAATAGGTGCCTAATTTAAGCACCTAATTAAGGCCTGGATTCACCATTCTATTGCAGAATGGTCAATCCAGCGAAAATGGGGGGTGGGGGGTGGGCCTGCTAAAGCCAGCAGCCTTCGCACCACTGCGGTATTTTCGCTGATGGCTTTCGCACCCAATAGCGCCACCGTGAAAGGTGGTGCTATTAGGCACACTACTGGCAACGATAACATTACTAACCTTATCGCCACCAGCGAAGACACCGCCGAGACTGCCTCCTCGCCGTCCTGACCCTTCCTCTCGCTGCCCCGACTCCGCCCCCAGCATGCTATCACACGCAAAAAGGGCCTTTTCACGTGCAATAGAGGTTTATCGCATGCAATAAGCCTTTGAAAATGACCCCCTAAGTACCTAAATTTAGGAGCTCAACTTTTTCTTTTTAATACAGGCCTCTAAATATTAGGGGTGTGCATTTGTTTGCAATGTATTGGCAATCCGCAACGTATATGCCATATTTGTTGTATTCGTGGGGGTTCACGAAACGTATGGCGAACCCCCACGAATACAACGTATCACTAACGAATAAACCCCCACCCTCCTGACCCCCCCAAGACTTGCCTAAAGTCCCTGGTGGTCCAGCGGGGGTCCTGGAACGATCTCCTGCACTCGGGCTGTCGGCTGCCGGTATTCAAAATGGCACCGATAGCCTTTACCCTTACTATGTCACGGGGCTACCGCTGCCATTGGTCGACTCCTGTCACATGGTAGGAGCACAAGATGGTGCCGGCCGTCCATTGCTCCTACCATGTGACAGGGGCCGACCAATGGCACCGGTAGCCCCTGTGACATAGTAAGGGCAAAGGCTATCGGCGCCATTTTGAATACTGGCAGCCGACGGCCCGAGTGCAGGAGATCGCTCCAGGATCTCCGCTGGACCACCAGGGACTTTTGGCAAGTCTTGGGGTGGTCAGGAGTGTGGGGGGTTGTAGTTAAATTTAAAGAGTTGGGATGGGGTTTTTATTGGGAAACGAATATATATATGTAACTAATGAATGGATCGGGGTCCCCCGAGAACAGATGCAACGGATTTGGGTCCCGACGAATACGAATACCTACTAAATAACTAAGCATTCTTATAAAAGAGTTCAATAATTAAATCAATATTACTGCCAAACATCACTACTTCATTGTCAACAATCAAAATGCACTCCTTGAAAACCCTATTGAAAAACTGATAGAAAAGAAAGGAAAAGAAAATTATGTAAATATTTTGTAATGTTAAGGCACATTTGTGCTCACTTAGGGCCTCATTTTCTAAAGCATCGCAGGCCTGCGATACTTTAGGGAATGAAGGGTGGGGGCCGAAACAGGGGGGCGGGCCTGCGCTAGCTGGCAGCGATCGCACCGTCGCGGTGCGATCGCTGCCGATTTTGCACCCAATAGCACCACCATAGAAGGTGAAGCTATTGGGCGCGAACTAGGACGCGAAAAGGCACCTACCTTTTCACCGTCCGTGGCGTCTTTGTGGAGTCGGCCCCGGTGATGCTCCGACTCCTCCTCTTCCGGGGCCGACTCCGCCCCCATCCCCACTTGGAAAATGACCCCCTTAATTCTTCACATAGGATGCTGAAAAGCTACCAGATGATATTGACTTTAGTTGCTACCGACTTGAGCTGAATTTAAGCTTGTGAACTGAAAGTTAAAAACTCTAACCCTATGCCAATCCACTGAATTATTCAGTCTCACTAAAGAATCTACCTGTGTACGAAATCTAAGTTTTCAACATTGATGCCATACAGAACACACAGTTCTGCTGCTTACACATAATGAAATATCTCTAAAATGTATTCAGGTACTTTCAAAGAAGCTGCAAGTTCCACTAGCCCCTGATCTCAAATAATTTGGGCAGATGGATGTATTGGTCTTGCTCTCTTGATTCCATGAAAAACGGTAGCTTGCTTTTTCAAATTAATTTACACTGCTTGGAAAATGTGCACAGTTGGTAACGTTACAGTAATAATCATAGCTGCTGTTATTTAAAAAGACAAACACCTAAGGCTGTCTCAGATTCAGATCTATATGATGTACTTAGGGAATTTTAAAAGGAAAATGTAAATGTAACATAATAGTGCAATTTTCAAAAGTGCATTTATGCAAATAAAACCTATAAATTCAATAGCATATATTGTAGCAATTGTCAAAAGCCTTAGAAATTGCTACAATATATGCAATTGAATTGTCTATAGGTTTTACCCACCTTAAGTCTCACTAAAGAATCTACCTGTGTACGAAATCTAAGTTTTCAACACTGATGCCATAGAGAACACACAGTTCTGCTGCTTACACATAATGGTGGGTAAATAGGCTTTTGAAAATTGCTGTGATAGTATGTTACATTTATATTTTCCTTTTCCTCCATTTTGCTTTCCATTTTAAAAATACTTCCTATAATAGAAGCTGGAATATAGCTTGGAAAAGCTGCAGTGTGCTCAGTGTAGAAAAATAAATGCCATTTTGACGACAGTATTTATGTCAGCTAATTTTATCTTTCAAGTGGACTGTAAAAAATAGATTTTGAAGATCCGTTAAGAAAGCACTCCACTATCTGGCATTTACTGTGTTGTTATCCATGGCAAAGTTCATCTATTTTAATTCATAGCTATTCCAAATTAGAAACTTTTTCCTTCCAGCAAAATTTCCCTTCCTACAATATTGATCTTGCTGGGTCACAGCCTAGTACAATTCAGAATAATTAAGTATTTTCGAATACTATTACCAATGGACACATGATTTAAGACTGATATATAATTGCGTACTTCGTTGGTACAAACTTGACCTCTGCTGTCTTCAGTTTGAAGACTCTGTTGAGTTCCAGCAGTTTTCTTAAGGAATGTAACACAGCTGATTTGTTAGATAATGGAATCCAAATTGTTCTAGAAAAAGGTGCAATTATGCAGCATGTAATACACAAATAAATTGACTTAATGTTACATTATAATGAAAGCTGTGCAAAATCCTCTACACCAGCACAATAAAATAATAAAAAGTAATAGAACAGGTAATAGATGTAAAATAAATGCTAAAAAAGTAGTTCAAATCATTTTCATACCAGTCAAAAGATACTGAAAAGGGCGCATCCAATCACAATAAAACACCAGAATGAAACACTTCTAAATAGTAATATAAATTTTTGTGGACACTTCATGTCCCATGATGTGGAATTGACATATAGTTTGATTTTCTTTTTCCTAATGTAAGCCACAGTTTTACAGTCCTAGTGAAACCATTTTATTGCTGGGGATGTATTAGACATGGTTCATTTCCCTTCTCAGTATGGCTTTAATTTTCCACATCCATGGCTTGACACAGACCCAAACACCAGAAGATGGTTGTCTGCTATAAACTGTTTGGTTTTCTTTGATTGCTTTACAATTTAATCTATAGTTCATTCTATTAACCCTTTCACTTTTAATGCTTCAAAATCTTACATACCCTAAATGTGAGACTAAACTTTCAGAAAATGGTGGGGTTTATTTCTTGCTTTAATGACCAAAATCTTCACAAGGACATAATGTGAAATAGTTCTTTCTTTGCTAAACTTTTCGTTCCTGCAGCCAAGAGTAATCGTGTAATAATAAATGCAATGTAATAAAAAAGGTTTTTTTTTCCCTTTTGCCTTCCTAATACAGTCATAATTATTCATCCATTTATGTTGGTCATATTCATGCTGGGTTTTGGAGCCAAGAAAGTGCCACTGTCACTCTAACTTTCTCCTCTGCACCTGATCTTTAGGGGGAAAAGAAACCATTCCCGCCTGCAGTGTTGTCACATCCGATATTCAGTTCCTTCCGGCAGAGAAAGTGTATCTGGGAGGGTCACCAGATCAGCCTGTGCCTCGGGGCTCCTCGCCTAAAGTACAAAAGACTCAACTCAACTCAGGTTAGTCATCGAGGTGGTCTATCTGTGGTGACGGATCGCCAGCTTGGTCTGTGGGCTAGCCTTGATAACTGCCTTGAAATGCTAAGTGCTTAATTAAGGTCCTTTCATATCCGTTATTGAGGGCTCCATCTCCCATAGCCCTGGGCACTGTACTTTACAGAGGACTCCCTGGAGCCATAGCTAACTTTATTGCATTGACAAGTCAAAAAAAAAAAAAAGCAAGTAGTTTTAATCCTCCTGTAGCTGGCAATGAGAAATATGATTTCTTCATATACTGTAAATAGCATAGAAAAATACACAATTTTTGTATCCTAATTCATTTTGCAGTAAGATGGTTAACTTAAGCAAAACAAACGTGCGTGTCTAGATTTTTATATATAGAGATACATATATAAAATATAAGTAAAGCAGTGTGCTATTTATATATGTTAAAACTATTCATGTATTTGTTCTTTTTAAATGTTTTTTTTTTTCCAGATGAAAAATAAAAGTAAAATTGGGAGGGCAATTTACAAAATTGTCCTCCCATTTACCTGTTTAAATGACTATTTTCCTGGGTAAAAGAGTTTTTTTGAAAAATTGCCCAACCTGTATGCAGATAAAAATAAGTGTGTTGTGTCACAATGCACATATTTTTACCCAAAAATGTGTGCGGGCATCCCCCAGGTCTGGGGAGAAACCATTGCACATAGTTTTGAATTTTCAAAACCACCTGCAGAAAAAGGAGGTACAAATCTCTGCAGGTACTTTTTCCTTGGGCAATTTTCAAAGGAAAAGTATGCATGCTTTAAAAATCGGTGCAAAATCCTCTGGTAAAAATACCGTCAGACTTTTAACCTGCCTGCACAATTTTGAAAGCTTCTCCCAAAAGACTTAAAATCAATCAAGAACATCAGATCCTCTAAGAGTAAATGAACGTTTATTTATCCATAGAGGCTTGAAAAACAGAATATCTGCTATAGTAAAAAATAGGGCATTACAAAGTATATCCCCTCATTTACTAAGCCTTGTTCAATGACCCTGTACTTTTGTGAATTCCATGGTATTTTCCCACGGGAAAAATGCCATAGCAGAAAGAGTTCTCCACCCAATGTGTGAATGCAGCACTGGGACTGTGGGGCTGCCATCACTTAAAGGGGCTGCTTAGCCCCAAGAATGCCCCCCCCCCCAACAAAGAACTAAACTCCAGAGGACTGGATAGACCCCCATGTCCCACCCTGCCCGCTCTTGAAGGCAGCTGTAGTTCCCAGTATAAAAAAAAAACAAACCAAAACTTAAAGAAGATCAGATGACCTGAAAAAACTGGCCAGGACACCCACCCTAGTCCAATAGATCACCCTTCCCCCACCCACAAAATATACCTCTCTGGTGGTCTTAGTGGACCCAGTTCCCTTCTCACCACTCTTGCCCACTGGTTTTCAACCTTTTTCCCTTTGTTACACACGTGATAGACCACGCTCACATGTGTGACACACTGCTCATTACAATTCACGGCGGAAATAAAAAATAGAGGCCCAGTAAGCCAGTATTATTTTTATTAAGAATGACACAAGGGAAAGATAAGTACACTGTCCGAACAGAAATTACATAAATAGTAAACATCCCATATCAAAACAGCACCAATTTCCAACACTCAAACAGTAACCACCTTACAAGGCAAAACTGAAAATATTACACCAGGCCTTAAAACTCCAATATTCCTCCTGTTAGGAAAATGGACTATGCCAGGCTGCTATAGAGCCCTACACAGAAACTACACGCCAGCAGAAAACCTCACCTGAATCACATGTGCTGACCCTCACCTAACAAAGAATAAAGATATCATAAAGCATAACTAGAAGAATGCAGACAAAACTGAACTGGAAACTGCCAGAGAGACTGTGTACCAAAGGAAAAAGAGAAACATCACTAGTCTTCATAAAACAAATCAAGAAATATAAAATCAACAGCAGTAAAATCATAATAATAATAACAGATTATTTTGAAACAGCTGATGAATGGAATATCCAATAATTAAAAACTCATATAAAAAATTTCTAGATACCAATAATCTATTTCAAAATAGCAGGCATAAAGACCCAATAATGAAAAATAATAAGGATTAAAAAATGCTTTGCTCTGCATACCTGGGAACCTTTGATATCCAGGTGCCCTGAGATTGTTTTGAATTAGAAGGAGGAGGGATGGTTTGCTTGCAACTTTCTCCTCTCTCTGTCACATAATCGCTGTCTTTCACACTGGCTCTCAATCACACACATATACACATGCTCTTGCTCTCACTTACATTGGCTCCCAATCACATACATATAAACATGCTTTTTCTCTCTCACTTATATAGGCTTTTTATCACACATTTATACACATGCTGTTTGTCTTTTCATACATTCACACACACAGGCTTTCTATCACACACATACATGCTGTCCCTTTCACACATATAGGCTGTCAATCACATACTCACAAACTGTCACCTACACCAGCTCTCAATCACACACAGACAGACATGCTCTCTCTCTTTTATACACACGGAGTCTTAACCATACATACACATGATCTCTCTCACTTACACATACAGATTCTCAATCATATACTTACATCCATTCTATCTCTCTCTCACACAAAGGATCTGAATCGCACACACATACTCTCTTTCACCCAAACATTTTCAACTACGCACTTACATATACAGGCTCTCAATCACTCACTTATATACATGCTGTCTCTCTCTCTTACATACACAATCTCAAACACGTATGCTTGCTCAAGCTCACTCACTCACTCTCTCTCTCTTCCCCCACCAAACTAGCGGCAGCAGCAGCCTCCTCCACTTCCAAACTTAGCAGCAGCAGCAGCCTCTTCCATTTTCAACCCTCGTGGCCTTGAGAAAGGAGCCCCATTGGCCGTGGGGGCTGACGTTGCTCCTATTTGCTCCGTGCAGTGCTGCTCTTCTTTGGGCTGATGCTACCCGCACTAGCATGGTCTCTACTTCCTGCATGCGTAGCCGCTGCAATCCACTTCCTCTTCCGGGCCACGGGGGGGGGCAGGAAGAACAGACCATGCTGGTAATGCTAACTCCAGCTCTCCTGCCGCATTCCACCCAGGCTATCAGCATTTTAATCCTGGGCGGAAGATAAGTCCCTATTTTGCTGGGGCAAGCAGAGCTGTTAAGCCAGCTGGGGACTTGCGTGTGCTTGGCGACACACTGGTGTGTCACGACACACCGGTTGAGAACAGCTACTCTAGCCCAACCCAAGACTCCCAATCTTAAAAACAGGTACAGTGGAGGCAAAGCATGCTTCCTAGCCTCTAGGCTCATAACAGCCATTTTCCAAAATGGCCTCCCTAGCCTATGCCTTATCACGTTTCCCTATCACGTTTTTCACGTGGTAAATGCCTAATGCTGGTTAGTGAATGAACTCCATAGGCTGATGCTCATTCAGGATCAATTTAAATGCAACAGAAACATTTTTCATATTATGAGTTGAATGGCTTTGGAATATTTTAATGTTGAGATGGCAGCTGTTCCAAGTAAACTAGAACATTCCCAGTTACTAATAATGTAAATTGGCTTAAGGAAATATGAACATTAAAAAAATATGGAGTTGATTTTCTTTTTATTTCTAACAAGAGTAGAGGAAGGACATTTTGTATTCTGGATTATTATTTTTTAATGTATATTTTGTTTTAATAGTGATGTATCTTAATTATTGCTTTGAGTCCCATTTTTTGAAGAAAAAGGTAGGGCAGAAAAATGAAAATGGAATGGAATGGAAAAGATTTATGCAGTTAAAATGCTCCCCCACTATGATCCATTCCTTTAAGAATTTGTCCTCACAAATTCTGTCTGCATACAGATGTAGCCACACAGAAAAGGGACTTGGGCAAGTAAACTTCTCTGACTACACTCAGCTGCACAATAGGGATGTGCATCCCCAAAATTTTTAGTTGTTTGTTTTTTGGTTTTGGTTTGTTTTATTTTCAGTGTTATTCAGATCAGTTAATGCTTTGGGTTGTTTTTGCTTCATTTGCCAAAGTGAAAACAAAAAACATTAAAGAAGGAAAAAATCCCCAAAACAACAGTGACAAAAAAAATGGTAACTGATAAAAAACAAAAAAGTGGGTATCCATTGACTCTGGCTAGGTCTTCCCAGGCCAAAAAACTGCCTGGGCCCAACTCCAAGGCCTAGACTTGGGCCTTGCTAGGCTGTGCCCGGCATCAAGGCTTACGTCCAGGCTGGACCCGGCACCAAAGCTTAGCCTGGGACCCTCCACCTATGTAAAACTGCCAAGGTTGGGAAGAGCCTACCTACCATGGCTTCAACTTACCCCCTTCCAAGATTCTTCTTGTAAAAGGGAAAGAGCAATGCAAAGTCACTCCTGCCTGGTTCGGAGTGCTCTAAAAATGCCACTGTCTGCATGGAGGATGGTGCCAAATTGATGTCAATTCAGAGCCTACTTGCAGTTTGGCTGGCACCATTTTCATGTTCAGATGTTAAAATATACATCAAAATGGAGCCATGGCACTGGTGGAAGTCATCAAAGCAATGTCATTTTGTTGCAATCCTTCTGGCAGATGTCACCATTTTTAAAGTGCCGTAACTTGGGAAGATAGCCATGAATACAATAGTACCCCAAAAATTTAGGCTGTTTTGGTAAGAGGCAATTTTGTTTTGTTTCATTTGGAATGAACACAAAATGACTAATTTATTGCATTTTTTGCTGTTGTTAGAAATGAATGCACATACCTACTACACAAATGGATGCCTTAAATCTGATCATTCAAGATTTACGAGGTTGGGTTTAACTGGATACTCATCCTCAACTTTAGCTGGTTAGCTGCAGCTGAATATCTAGAGAAAGTTAACTGGTTAAAATTAATTAGTTAACATTGCTGCTCAGCAGCTCTTTGAAAATCTACCCCTAGATATCTAGAGTACTGAGAAGACAGCTGAATAAAGAATAAATAGCAGTTTATGTTGCGTAGGAGATGGATCCTTGGGCTGAGGTGGGGTTGACGCAACCCGTAGCAGAGGTCAGGCTTGGAGAAGGCAGGCGAGGTCAAGCGTAGCAGAGGTCAGGCTTGGAGAAGGCAGGTGAAGTTAGGCATAGCAGAGGTCAGGCTTGGAGAAGGCAGGCGAGGTCAGGCATAGCAGAGGTCAGTACCAGGTAGTCGATTCAGTAGACATGAGACGAACACAAGGAACAGGAACCAGGAAACAAAGGAACTAGACAAGCGCAAGGCAACTAGAACTCGGAAACCGGAACAGGAGACCAAGGCGACCTGTTGCAAAGGCAACGCTGAGGAGTGCTGCCTGAGCTTTTATATGTTGAGGGAACTGACGTCAACATCCGGGTCCACGGCCAGGTTCCCGCCGAGGGCCCTTCAAAGGTTTCACTGGTGCGCGCGTGTGCCTAGGGAGGGACATGGTGCTGCCGGCGGCGTCTCTCTACGAACCCCGTGGAGAGGCCCGACGGATGGAGGCATCCTAGCTGGAGGTCCTGGGAAGTGGAGCAGGGCCGGAGGAGCTGGTGGAAGTCCGAGGGGACTGGCAGCCCACCGCCGCCAGCGATGAGGTGCTGGAGCCTGAAGCTTGTGTAGAGAGGTGAGAGGGCCGCACCGCGGGGCTGCTGCAAGCTGCGGGTGGCGAGCGTAACAGTTTATAATCAAACAATGTTGCCATGTGTATATATAGCCCCTCTTCTAGCAGTTGCTATGAAGGAATGGTTTACAATTGGTACCAGAATTTAGTGCAAGCAAAGTCTTTTCAAACCCTGGCATGGATTCTCTTAATGGGGCATGAGAGAGGATGGTATACCATCAGAGCCCAAAGTGTTTTGTAGAAGTCTCTTTCTGTGGTTATAAGCTCAGTCTTTCTCTAAATTCCCTATGCCAATAAACAGACTGGAAACAGAAGTAGAGTGTTCCCAAAGAAAGGTTTACTGTTCAGGCTGTTCAGTGAAATTAATTGGTACCAAACACATTTTCCTCTTGCTATATCCATAAGAACTTCAAAAAAGAAAATCCAAATTGATCTGTATCTATGGTCTCTTATTGTCTTCCCAGAGTTGTTTTTCTTCCTGTGAATGGAATATTAGGCTGCCCAAGGTGCAAATGGAATGGGTCTCCTATCTCTCATGTGTCTCTTCTTCCAAATACCTGTGGTCCACAGATCGAATCCAAAATATTCCAAACTTTTCCTTTCATGATTCTCCTTGACAGAAACTCCTGTGTGGAGCTTCGGGTTTTCTCCTTTCTCTCCTGCATATGTTTTTCTTTCACTTTTTTAACCTCTTCCTAGAAGTCAATGGGATCTCTTGGACTGAAATCCAAAATTAACACAAAATTGGAAAAAATCCTTCTTCTTCCCCACTTCTCTTTCACAAGTAGGAAGGATAGACCTAACATTTCTTCCCAAATAAATCCCAAATAAATCTCCAGATACAAAATTAATCAGAAATACTCAAAACACTGAGTCCATTATCAAACACCATGTACCATGCAATTACATTTTTCCAATGTCCAATTCATGGGCCACTAGATCCACATTGTACTCACCATACAGCTGCATCCACATTTTTCCTTATCTGGGCTACTGCCTTATCAAGAGAAAATTGCAGACTCTAGCACTACAGATCCTGAACTCAATAAGTCATCTTCTACAGCATCTAGACTTCATCATCAGCTACCAAATATCCAATCGGGTTAGATTGGATATTTGGTAGCTGATGAACTTACTGATGGAGTTCATTGGAGACCACTTCAATTCATATGAAGCCAAAGTATTTCTTCCTATGGACAGAACAACCAATCTTGTCTCCTCAGTAAGCAGCATATTCAACAGCCCCGCAATGGAGTTTCTCAAAATGCTGGGTTACATGGTTTCAACTGCCCATGGCAAGATACCACATGAGACAGTTACAATGGAATCAGTCATCACAGAATCTCTGACACTATCACTAAGGGTGTAGTTTTTAATAGAATTCATCACTAAAGGATAAGTTACAATTATAGAATGAGTCCTAGACTCAAAACTGCTATAGAATTGACCTGGACATGATAGTGTTCAGATTCATTTAACAACTAACATTGATTAAAAACTATGTTACCGAACCTTATGGCACCTGTGTAAACTGATAGATTTTAATAGCATTACTTTTTTGTGCCTTACTGTAAACCTTTGTGATGGTACCCACCTTAACGATGGTATAGAAAAAGATTTAAATAAATAAATAAATAAATAAAAGTAAGTAATTGGGCAGCTCAAAAGATCCCTACTGTAGTAGCTTTCTAAAAACAGTCTTACAGCCCCAATACACCTCAAAGAGGTACCAAGGCTCTCATAGATAATTCTCAAAAACTGGTTTAAAAGAATCCAAGCTTAAAGACTGGATAGACAAGTGAATGGGAGGCTGACTCCTAATTGGGAAAGCTTCCTTCTCCTTTCCCATAACTTAAGGAAAAATTACATAGCAAGAGACTTCAGGCTCCTGTCTGATGGATGGTGTAACTTAAAATGCATGAGGATAGATGGTGCTTTGGTATGATAAACAGTTTGGACACACCATCTGCTGTTCCCACATGGGGGAGCAAAACCCAAATCTCTCTCACTTATTTCTACATAGAACCTCCTCAGTAAATTAAGAACATATGAACATGCCACACTGGGTCAGACCAAGGGTCCATCAAGCCCAGCATCCTGTTTCCAACAGTGGCCAATCCAGGCCATAAGAACCTGGCAAGTACCCAAAAACTAAGTCTATTCCATACTACTGTTACTAGTAATAGCAGTGGCTATTTTCTAAGTCAGCTTAATTAATAGCAGGTAATGGACTTCTCCTCCAAGCACTTATCCAATCCTTTTTTAAACACAGCCACACTAACTGCACTAACCACATCTTCTGGCAACAAATTCCAGAGTTTAATTGTGCATTGAGTGAAAAAGAACTTTCTCTGATTAGTTTTAAATGTGCCACATGCTAACTTCATGGAGTGCCCCCTAGTCTTTCTATTATCTGAAAGAGTAAATAATTGATTCACATTAACCTGTTCTAGACCTCTCATGATTTTAAACACCTCTATCATATCCCCCCTCAGCCGTCTCTTCTCCAAGCTGAAAAGTCCTAACCTCTTTAGTCTTTCCTCATAGGGGAGCTGTTCCATTCCCTTTATCATTTTGGTCGCACTTCTCTGTACCTTCTCCATCGCAACTATATCTTTTTTGAGATGAGGCGACCAGAATTGTACACAATATTCAAGGTGCGGTCTCACCATGGAGCGATACAGAGACATTATGACATTTTCTGTTTTATTCACCATTCCCTTTCTAATAATTCCCAACATACTGTTTGCTTTTTTGACTGCCGCAGCACACTGAACCGATGATTTCAATGTGTTATCCACTATGATGCCTAGATCTCTTTCTTGGGTGGTAGCTCCTAATATGGAACCTAACAATTTGTAACTATAGCATGGGTTATTTTTCTCTATGTGCATCAGTTTGCACTTATGCACATTAAATTTCATCTGCCATTTGGATGCCCAATTTTCCAGTCTCAGAAGTACTTCCTGCAATTTATCACAATCTGCTTGTCGTGTGTTTGCCTGGATGTGGACCCTCGGCCGGTGGAGGAAGTGGTATGGTGAGAGGCAGGCCCCTCGGGGTCCTCTGTCAGTTGGCGAGGTGACAGAGCAGGAGGAGGCATGGTTCTTTGCCACTGGAGACCCGCGGCCCCCCCCGGGAGGAGCCCGTAGAGGCCCGGGTCACTTGGACTTAGGTGGTTCTTCGATCCTTCGGGATCTTCTGATGGTAGATGAGATTGGTAGAACAGGAGGAGGCTTGGTTCTTTGCCACTGGAGACCTGCGGCTCCCCCGGGAGGAGCCCGTAGAGGCCTGGGCCACTTGGACTTAGGTGATTCTTGGAGCAAAAGGAAATTGAAGGCCGGTCCGAATTCTGCAGCCAGAAGTCACTAACCGCCGGTCCGGGTCAAGCCAAAGCGTCTTCAGTAGCCGGTCCAAGTCAAAGCCAAGGATTATCAGAAGCCAGTCCGAGTCAAAGCCAAAGGTCACTAGGAAGGCAATGAAGATCTCCGAAGCACAGAGAAGTCAGCACAGGGAGCAGACTCATTGCCAAATCAAGGAGGCAGGAAGAGGCAGACTCTTAAGTAGTCCAGCGCCTCTCCCCTCCTCTCCCCAGCTGTAGCGCATGTTCTGATGATGGCCCTTTAAGAGGGCTCAGGAGGTGTGGCCTCGCACTTAAGGAGGGGGCTGCCTGGGGTGGAGCCGGAAACGCTGCCGCGTGGCCTAACGGCACAGGGAGCCACAGGGGAAGGGTTCCTCTCACCAAGCGTCGCTGCACAGCCCCGGACTTGGGGCTCCATGTGAGAGCGGGGACAGAGGCCCGGCACCGGAACGCTGAGACCCCGGCAATGGCCGGGAGGTATGACAGTACCCCCCATTTAGGGGGCCTCCCCGGAGGTTTGGGTTTGGAAGGATGGTCCGCATGGAACTGGGCGAGGAGGTTTCTATGCAGAATATTGGTTAAGGGCTCCCTTAACCAAATGGAATGGGTCTCCTATCTCTTATGTATCTCTTCTTCCAAATACCTGTGGTCCACAGATCGAATCCAAAATATTCCAAACTTTTCCTTTCATGATTCTCCTTGACAGAAACTCCTGTGTGGAGCTTCGGGTTTTCTCCTTTCTCTCCTGCATATGTTATTCTTTCACTTTTTTAACCTCTTCCTAGATGTCAATGGGATCTCTTGGACTGAAATCCAAAATTAACACAAAATTGTTTCAACGATGAAATCTGTTGCGACGTGAGTCCATGGTTTGGTGGGTACTGGTAGGGGTTGGAGCAAGCCTGGAGGTGATCCAGGGAGTCTCTTGTGTTGGGCGCATATGTGGCATGACTCCACGTAGGATTGAATTTCCTTGGTGATTCCGGGCCACCAGTAGTATCAACAAAGGGTGAAGAGTGTCCGGTGTTGTCCTGGGTGTCCTGAGCAGCAGGAGTCATGAGCCCAGGCCAGGACCTGTTTCCGGAGGGGCGAGGGTACGTATGTCTTCCCGGGAGGGATGGAAGTAGTGGCAGACAACAGAACCTGTGATGGGTCAAGTATGAACTTGGGAGGCTCAGGCGTATCCATGGTTTCGAAGAGTCGAGTGAGGGCGTCTGCTTTTACGTTATTGGTGACTCGACGATATCATAGAATGAAGTTAAATCTAGTAAAAAATAGTGCCCACCGAGCCTGGCGGGGGTTAAGACGTTGTGCCTGATGCAGATATTCTAGATTTTTGTGGTCTGTGTAGACCGTGATTTGGTGTTGGGCTCCCTCTAACCAAGGGCACCACTCCTCGAAGGCTATCTTTATCATGAGGAGCTCCTTATCGCCAATGGCATAATTTTGTTCTGCCAGGGAGAATTGGCGGGAGAGGAAGGAGCAGGAGTGCAGCTTGTGGTTGTTTGAGGTCTGACTGAGGATGGCGCCTATGCCCACGGAAGAGGCATCCACTTCAATCAGAAATGGACGTTGTGGATCGGGATGATGTAGACATGGCTGGGCCAGGAATGCCTTTTTTAGGCAAGCAAAGGCTGCTATGCTCTTGGAGGTCCAGTGCCTGGGGTCAGCACCTTTTTGGGTTAAGGCCGTGAGGGGTGCCACCAACGAGGCATAGTTAGGGATAAATGAGCAGTAGTAATTTGCGAAGCCTAAAAATCGCTGAAGCGGTTTCAATCCAGAAGGTTGGGGCCAGTCTTGGATAGCTTTCACCTTTTGCGGATCCATATTGAACCCTTTACTGGAGACAATGTAGCTCAGAAATGGAAGGGATTCCTGCTCAAACAGGCATTTCTCGAGTTTAGCAAAAAGCTGATTCTGTCAAAGTCACTGTAGAACCTGCGAGATGTGTTGCCGGTGGGCTGAAAGGGATCTGGAAAATATCAGGATGTCATCGAGATAGATAACTACACATTGATATAAGAGATCCCGAAAGATTTCATTCATGGTGTTCTGAAAACCAGCTGGGGCATTGCAAATCCCAAACAGCATCACTAAATATTCATAATGGCTGTCTCTGGTGTTGAAGGCTATCTTCCATTCGTCTCCCTCCCTGATATGTATGAGGTTATAGGCCCCTCTCAGATGTAGTTTGGTGAAGATCTTCACACCTTGAAGACGGTCAAAGAGCTCCGAGATTAGCGGAATCGGGTATCAATCCTTCACCGTGATGGCATTTAGTCCTTGGTAGTCGATACAGGGGCGAAGGGTACCATCCTTCTTCTTGACGAAGAAGAACCCCGCCCCTGCTGGGGAAGTAGATTTTCGGATGAACCCTCGTTCTAGGTTCTCCTGAATGTAAGAGGACATGGCTTGAGACTCGGAGACAGAGAGCGCATAGGTGCAACCTCGTGGAGGTTCCATGCCCGGGAGCAGATTGATGGCACAGTCGAAAGGCCGATGAGGTGGCAAGAGCTCCACCCTTTGTTTTGAAAAGACGTCTGCATAAGACGAGTATGGGGCTGGTAGGTGATGCTGACCAGGAATCGTGGTCAGGCAAGGCATGGGGACCACTGACGAGGCAGGATTTGTGACACGGAGCGCCCCATCGAATGAGTTGTAGAGACCCCCAGTCAAACTGGGGACAGTGTCTTTGGAGCCAGGGGAGCCCCAAGATGACAGGGTGGATAGATTGTTCAAGGACATGTAAGGAGATCTGTTCCACATGGAGAAGTCCGGTTCGTAGTTGGATGGTTCTGGTGATATGAGTCACCCGGCCTGGAAGGGGTTTGCCCTAAATCGATGAGAGAACCAGAGGGAACTGTGCGCGAAGAAGTGGAATTTTAAGATGGTCCACTAGATGCCTCATGATAAAATTCCCCCCAGTTCCTGAGTCCACTAGGGTCAATGTATGAAATTCGTGGTTCCCCGAGGTCAGTGTGACTGGTAGGGTTAGTGGAGGTACAGGTAGTGTTAGGCCCAGGAGTTGTCCTCCTTCAGGTCCTAGGCCCGGCAGTTTTCCGGACACAGCGGGCAGGTGGCCATGCGATGATCAGTAGCGCCGTAGTAGAGACAGAGTCCCTCCTTGATTCATCGTTGATGTTCTTGGGGGGGAAGTCATCCTTGACCCAGCTGCATGGGCTCTTCGGTCGCGGATCAAGATGTTCCCGAAGCACCCTTGGGAGAGGGTGAGCGTTGTAGACGTCTAAAGGAGGTGGGGATTTTCTTGGATGACTGGGCCTCCCAGGCGCGTTCTTGGTGGCATCTGTCGATGCGCCCAGCCAAGTCGATGAGGGAGTTTAAGGATTTCGGGATTTCTTGTCCTGCCAGCTCATCTTTAATCTTCAGGCTAAGGCCCTCCAAGAAGATTGTTCTCAGGCAATTGGAATCCCAGGTCAGCTGGGAGGAGAGGGTTCGGAACTCAATGGCGTACTGAGCGTAGATGAAGGAGGTTGGTACCGGAACTCAATGGTGTACTGGCGTAGATGAAGGAGGTTGGTACCGGAAGCCACTTCCCGAGTTGGGTCGTCAAAACTGAGGTGGAAGAGCTCCCAAAATTCTCTCAGATTGCGTAAGACAGGGTCCTCATGTTCCACAAGGGGGAAGCACATTCCAGGTCCGTACCCTCGAGTAGGGAGAGGACGTAGGTCATTTTAGTGACGGCATCCGGGAACAGAGTTGGCTGCAAACGAAAGTGCATATTGCACTGATTGATGAAACCCCTAAAGGCCCAGGGATCCCCCGAGAAATGTGAGGGGGTAAGCAAGCGGATCACCGGTTGAGTGTCAGAAGTGGCTGGCGTAGAAGGCAGGGTTGGACTCATGGGACCCAAGGCCTCGAAGCATTGGTTCAAACTCTCTACGGCAGAGACAAGGGCATCCAGGGTCTTTTGTTGGTCCATCATTCGCTGGGCCATTCCTGGGATGGCCTGTCGGGCAGCCTCAGCCAGGATGGCCTGTCGGGCAGCCTCAGCCTCAGTCGGGTAGCCTCAGCCGGGTCAATCTGTCATGCGTTTGCCTGGATGTGGACCCTCGGCCTGTGGGGGAGGTGGTATGGTGAGAGGCAGGCCCCTCGGGGTCCTCTGACGGCGAGGCGATAGAGCAGGAGAAGGCGTGGTTCTTCACCACTGGAGACCCGCGGCCCCCCCTGGGAGGAGCCCGTAGAGGCCCAGGCCGCTTGGACTTAGGTGATTCTTGGAGCAAGAGGAAATTGAAGGCCAGTCCGAATTCTGTAGCCAGGAGCCACTCACTGCCAGTCCGGGTCAAGCCAAAGGGTCATCAGTAGCCGGTCCGAGTCAAAGCCAAGGGTTATCAGAAGCTGGTCCGAGTCAAAGCCAAAGGTCACTGGGAAGGCAATGAAGATCTCCGAAGCACAGAGAAGTCAGCACAGGAAGCAGACTCATTGCCAAGTCAAGGAGGCAGGAAGAGGCAGACTCTTAAGTAGTCCAGCTCCTCTCCCCTCCTCTCCCCAGCTGTAGCGCATATTCTGATGATGGCCCTTTAAGAGGGCTCAGGAGGCGGGGCCTCATGCCTAAGGAGGGGGCTGCCTGGGGCGGAGCCGGAGATGCTGCCGCACGGCCCAAACACACGGGGAGCCGCAGGGGAAGGGCTCCTCTCGCCGAGTGTCACTGCACAGCCCCGGACTCGGGGCCCCACGCGAGAGCGGGGACAGAGGCCCGGCACCGGAACGCCAATGGCGGAAGCGCCGAGATGCCGGCCACGGCCGGGAGGTAATGCACTGCTTGTGATTTAACTACTCTGAACAATTTAGTATCATCTGCACATTTGATTACCTCACTTGTCGTATTTCTTTCCAGGTCATTTATAAATATATTGAAAAGTACGGGTCCCAATACAGATCCCTGAGGCACTCCACTGCCCACTCCCTTCCACTGAGAAAATTGTCCATTTAATCCTACTCTCTATTTCCTGTCTTTTAGCCAGTTTGTAATCCACAAAAGGATATCGCCTCCTATCCTATGACTTTTTAGTTTTCTTAGAAGCCTCTCATGAGGGACTTTGTCAAATGCCTTCTGAAAATCCAAATATACTACATCTACTGGTTCACCTTTAGTCATATGTTTATTAACCCCTTCAAAAAAATGAAGCAGATTTGTTAGGCAAGACATCCCTTGAGTAAATCCATGTTGACTGTGTTCCATTAAACCATGTCTTTCTATATGTTCTATGATTTTGATCTGTAGAATAGTTTCCACTATTTTTCCTGGGACTGAAGTCAGGCTTACTGGTCTATAGTTTCCAGGATCGCCCCTGGAGCCTTTTTTAAATATTGGGGTTATATTGGCAACTCTCCAGTCTTCAGGTACAATAGATGATTTTAATGACAGATTACACATTTTAACTAATAGATCAGAAATTTCATTTTTTAGTTCCTTCAGTACCCTAGGATGCATACCATCCGGTCCAGGCGATTTGCTACTCTTTAGTTTGTCAATCTGGCCTACTACATCTTCCAGGTTCACCGTGATTTGGTTCAGATCATCTGACTCATCACCCCTGAAAACCATCTCCAGAACTGGTATCTCCCCAACATCCTCATTAGTAAACACAGAAGCAAAGAATTAATTTAGTCTTTCTGCAATGGCCTTATCTTTCCGAAGAGCCCCTTTAACCCCTCCGTCATCTAACGGTCCAACTGACTCCCTCACATGTTTCTTGCTTTGGATATATTTTAAAAAGTTTTTATTATGAGTTTTTGCCTCTACAACCAACTTCAGTTCAAATTCTCTCTTCGCCTGTCTTATCAAAGTTTTACACTTAACTTCACAATGCTTATGCTTTATCCTATTTTTCTTCAGATGGATCCTTTTTCCAATTTTTGAAGGATTTTTTTTGGCTAAAATAGCCTCTTTCACCTCACCTTTTAACCATGCCAGTAATCGTTTTGCCTTCCTTCCACCTTTCTTAATGCGTGGAATACACCTGGACTGCACGTCTAGGATTGTATTTTTAAACAATGTCCATGCCTGTTGAACACTTTTAACCTTTGCAGCGGCACCTTTCAGTTTTTTTCTAACTATTTTCCTCATTTTATCAAAGTTTCCCTTTTAAAAATTTAGTGTTCGAGCTGTAGATTTACTTATGGTCCCCCTTCCAGTTATTAATTTAAATTTGATCATGTTATGATCATTATTGCCAAGTGGCCCCACCACCGTTACCTCTGTCACCAAATCCTGCGTTCCACTAAGAATTAAATCTAAAATAGCTCCTTCTCTTGTTGGTTCCTGAACCAATTGCTCCATGAAGCAGTCATTTATTACATCCAGGAACTTTATGTCTCTAGCAAGTCCTGATGTTACATTTATCCAGTCAATATTGGGGTAATTAAAATCTACTTGAGACAATCATGTTGTATTAATAAAGTTTTTATGATTTTTGTGAAAGTGAATTCATAAATCAATTTATCTTAATATGTTGGACCATCATACTACCTGCGGTTTGCAAGCGTATACTTGCAAATTTTACCGCTATGGGTTTTATTTAATCATCGGTCCATAACCTTTTTTTTATATATTTTCTAGAGCTTTGCGATTTTTTTACTTCTTGTTTGAACAAACGCCGGTAAGAGGAAATGGGGGCAAGGTCGGAGAATAAGTAAATTGGACCTTAAACAAAATTTGGGAAGCTATGTGGAACTAATAGATATACTCCACCAGACAAGCATTAACTCTAGAGCATTTCACATTGTGAACTGCCCAGTGCAGTCCCTGAAGCAGCAGCCTGTGAAACGTGGTCACGTCGGACTTGCATTTCTAAACTCCGGACTTCTGAAGCACGACAGCGCCATCAAAGGAAAGTATCTTCTCCACATTTTTATGAAAAAAACAAGAAGTAAAAAATCGCAAAGCTCTAGAAAATATATTAAAAAAAAGGTTATGGACCGATGATTAAATAAAACCCGTAGTGGTAAAATTTGCAAGTATACACTTGCAAACCGCGGGTAGTATGATGGTCCAACATATTAAGATAAATTGATTTATAAATTCACTTTCACAAAAGTCATAAAAACCTGATTAATACAACGTGATTGTCTCAAGTATATTATTATATTCGTTGTATACTGGACTAATTGATACGGATATATTGTGGTAATTAAAATCTCCCATTATTATTGCACTGCCAAACTGGTTAGCTTCCCTGGATTCTCTTAGCATTTCATCATCTGTCTGACCATTTTGTCCAGGTGGACGGTAGTATACTCCTATCACTATACTCTTACCCAACACACATGGGATTTCTACCCATATAGATTCTACTGAGCATTTAGTCTCTTGTATGATCTTTATCCTGTTGGACTCTATACCCTCCCAGACATAAAGTGCCACACCCCCATCAAGTTGATCCTCCCTATCATTGCAATATATTTGGACCCTGATATAGTACTGTCCCATTGGTTATCCTCCTTCCACCAGGTTTCTGTGATGCCAATTATGTCAATCTCATCATTTACTGCTATACACTCTAATTCTCCCATCTTACTTCTTAGACTTCTGGCATTGGCATACAGACATTTCAAAGTGTGTTTTTTCTTTGTATTAACAACCTGCTTTTCAGTTCTTAGAGATAATTTGGAAATCTTTAGCTCAGGTGATTTTTTACATATAGGCACATGGACTATGTTTGCTTTTATTGGAACCTCTCTGTTGGGATGCCCTAACTCTCCTGTTCCATTAGTATCCTTCAAGGATACATTTCTCCGAACCATGCACTGCTGAGTGACTGTCGGCTTTTCCCCTTGTTCTAGTTTAAAAGCTGCTCTATCTCCTTTTTAAAAGTTAGTGCCAGCAGCTTGGTTCCACTCTGGTTAAGGTGGTACACTCCTTTTAGTTACGGAAACCAAAGGTTCCCTAAACATGGTTTTACATCAAGTAACGTGGACAATCTCCTATCTTCTATGTTTATAAGCCATCAAGATCTGGGAGTGGACAATAATTCACATTTCAATTCTGAGACCAGCAAGTGCCATTTTGCCATGCCAGTAGAGCAATAAGAACATAAGGAATTACCATACTGGATCAGACCAAGGATCCATCAAGTCCCGCAACCTGTTTCTAACAGTGGCCAATCAAGGCTACAACTACCTAGCAAATACCTAAACACTAAGTGGATCCCATGCTACTGATGCCAGTAGATTTTCAAACAAGCGGACATGCATCAATGTGTGCGCGGTTCCCAGTGCGTGCACACGGACGCAGCAAATTTATAACATGCACGTATCGCTGTATGCATATTATAAAATATGATTCCTGTGTGCACATGCGTGCTGGATTTTAATATTCGCGTGTGCAAGTGTGGGCGGGTGGCCTCTCGTGCTCACAAGGAGGGTATTTCAAAAAACAACGCGTGACAATGCAAATAGGCCTTTCCCAGTTCCCTCCCAGTCCATTCCAATTAAGGAGCGGACTGGGAGGGAACTTCCCTAATCCCCTAACTACCCTTCCTACCTTTTCCCCTCTCCTCCCAGAACCTTAAACCCACCCTAACTCCTTTACATTTTTTTTATTTTACAACTTACAACTTACCTACTCTAAGGAGCAGAAGTAAGTCATGCGCCTGCCAGGTGCCGGCATGCACTTCTCCGGGACAGCGCACAATGACTATGTCCTGGCCGATCCCCACCAGGCGCCCACCCAGACCCTGCACCCAGCCCGCCCCTTTTGAATGACCCGACACTTCTGTGCGTACAGAGAGATATACACGTGGCCTGGCTGTTTCTAAAATGCACTCGGCATGCGCAGGGCACAGCCACGCACGTATATCCTGGTATTTGCATGTGCCGGGCTTTGAAAATTCAAAGTTAATGGACTTCTCCAAGAACTTATCCAAACCTTTTAAAAGCCCAGCTACACTAACTGCACTAACTACATCCTCTGGCAACAAATTACAGAGCTTAACTATGCATTAAGTGAAAAATAATTTTCTGTAATTAGTTTTAAATGTGCTACTTGCTAACTTTATGGAGTTCACCCTATTCCTTCTATTATCTGAAAGAGTAAATAGCCGATTCACATTTACCTGTTCTAGACCTCTCATGATTTTAAAGACCTCAGCCATCTCTTCTTCATGCTGAACAGCCCTAACCTCTTTAGCCTTTCCTCATAGGGGAGCTGTTCCATCCCCTTTATCATTTTGGTCACCCTTTTCTGTACCTTTTCTAATTCTATTATATCTTTTTGAGATGCAGTGACTAGAATTGTAAAAAGTACTCAAGGTGCGGTCACACCATGGAGCGATACAGAGGCATTATGACATTTTTTGTTGTATTCACTATTCCCTTCCTAATAATTGCTAACATTCTGTTTGCTTTGTTGACTGCTGTAGCACACTGAACTGACAATTTCAATGTATCCACTATGATGCCTAGATCTTTTTCCTAGGTGGTAGCTCCTAATATGGAACCTAACATTCTGTCACTACAGCATAGGTTATTTTTCCCTATATGCAACATCTTGTACTTATCCACATTAAATTTCATCTGCCATTTGGATGCCCAATTTTCCAGTTTCATAAGGTCCTTCTGCAATTTATCACAATCTGCTTGTGATTTATCATCTGCACATGTGATTTCCTCATTCGTCATATTCCTTTCCAGATCATTTATAAATATATTGAAAAGCACGAGTTCTAGTACAGATCCTTGAGGCACTCCACTGTATACCCTTTTTCACTGAGAAAATTGTCCATTTAATCCTACTCTCTGTTATCTGTCTTTTAACCAGTTTGTAATCCAAGAAGGGACATCGCTACCTACCCTATGACTTTTTACTTTTCTTAGAAGCCTCTCTTGAAGAACTTTGTCAAATGCCTTCTAATAGATTGCATTGACTGGTTCACCTTTATCCACATGTTTATTAACCCCTTCAAAAAAGTGAAGCAGATTTGTGAGGCAAGACTTGCCTTGGGTAAAGCCAAGCTGACTTAGGGGGTCATTTACTAAACATTTTTCCCATAGACACAGAATGGGAGAAAACCTTTAGTAAATGACCCCCTTAGTTCCATTAAACCGTGTCTTTCTATTTGTTCTGTGATTTTGATCTTTAGAACACTTTCCACTATTTTTCCTGTCACTGAAGTCAAGCTAACTGGTCTGCAGTTTCCTGGATCGCCCCTGGAGCCCTTTTTAAATATTTGGGTTATATTAGCCACCCTCCAGTCTTCAGGTACAATGGATGATTTTAATGATAGGTTACAAATTTTTACTAATAGATCTGAAATTTCATTTTTGAGTTCCTTCTGAACCCAGGGGTGTATACCAACAGGTCCAGGTGATTTACTATTCTTCAGTTTGTCAATCAGGCCTACCACATCTTCTAGGTTCACTGTGATTTGGTTCATTCCATCTGAATCATTACCCATTAAGATCTTCTCCAGAATGGGTATCTCCCCAACATCCTCTTTAGTAAACACCGAAGCAAAGAAATGGTTTAATCTTTCTGCAATGGCCTTATCTTCCCTATGTGCCCCTTTAACCCCTTGATCATCTAACAGTCCAACTGACTCCGTCACAGGCTTTCTGCTTTGGATATATTTTAAAAAGTTTTTACTGTGAGTTTTTGCCTCTATAGCCAACTTCTTTTCAAATTCTGTCTTAGCCTGTCTTATCAATGTCTTTCATTTAACTTGCCAACGCTTATGCTTTATCCTATTTTCTTCTCTTGGATCCTTCTTTCAGTTTTTTAATGAAGATTTTTTGGCTAAAATAACCTCTTTCACCTCCCCTTTTAACCATGCCGGTAATTGTTTTGCCTTCCTTCCACCTTTCTTAATGTGTGGAATACATCTGGACTGTGCTTATAGGATGGTATATTTTTAACAATGTCCACACCTCTTGTACACTTTTTACCTTTGTAGATGTTCCTTTCAGTTTTTTCCCTTTCAAAGTTTCCCTTTTGAAAGTTTAGCACTAGAGACATGAATTTGCTTACTGTCTCTCTTCCCATCATTAATTCAAATTTGATCATATTATGATCTCTATTGCTAAGCGGCCCCACCACCGTTACCTCTCTCATAAAATTCTGAGCTCCACTGAGAAATAGATCTAAAATTGCTCCCTCTCTCTTCAGTTCCTGAACCAATTGCTCCATAAAATTGTCATTTATTCCATCCAGGAACTTTCTCTACCTAGCATGTCCTGATGTTACATTTTCCCAGTCAATATTGGGGTAATTGAAATCCTCACATTATTATTTCACTACCAATTTGATTAGCTTCCCTAATTTCTCTTAGCATTTCACTGTCCATCTCACCATCTTCGCCGGGTGGATGGTAGTATACTCCTGTCACTATAGTCTTCCCTGACACACAAGGGATTTCTACCCATAAAGATTGAATTGTGCATTTAGTCTCATGCAGGATCTTTATACTGATGGTCTCTATGCCATCCCGAACATAAAGCACTACCCCGCCTCCCAGATGCTCCTCTCTGTCATTGCGATATAATTTGTACCTCAGTATAGCACTGTCCCATTGATTATCCTCCTTCCACCATGTCTCTGAGATGCCAATTAAGTCTATGTAATCATTCACTGCTATACATTCTAATTCTCCCATCTTACTTCTTAGACTTTTGGCATTAGCATACAAACATTTCAAAGTGTGTTTTTTGTTTGTATTTTCATTCTGCTTTTTAATTGAAAGGGATAAATTGGAACCTTTTTCTCAGGTGAGTTTTTAATTATAGGCACTTGGACTTCTTTTATTATTAGCGTAACCTCTCTGTTGGGATGCCCTAACTCTAATGCGTCATTAGTATCCTTTGAAGTTACCTCCCTCCGAACCATGTGCTGCTGAACGACTGTCTGCTTTCCCCTTTGTTCAAGTTTAAAAGCTGCTCTATCTGCTTTTTAAAGGTTAGCACAAGCAGCCTGGTTCCACCCTGGTTAAGGTGGAGCCCATCCCTTCGGAAAAGACTCACCCTTTCACTAAAGGTTCCCCAGTTCCTTACAAAACTGAATCCTTGCACCATCGTCTCATCCACACATTGAGATTCTGGAGTTCTGCCTGCCTCTGGGGATCTGCGCAGGGAGCATTTCAGAGAATGCTACCTTGGAGGTTCTCAATTTTAGATTTCTACCTAAGAGCCTAAATTTGGCTTCCAGAACCACCCTCTCATATTTTCCTATGTCGTTGGTGCCCACATGTACCACGACAGCCGGCTCCTCCCCAGCACTGTCTAAAATCCTGTCTAGGTGACACGTGAGGTCCTCTACCTTCATACCAAGTAGGAATGTTTCCAGGTGATGCTCATGCCCACCAGCCACCCAGCTGTCTACATTCCTAATAATCGAATCACCAACTATGACGGCTGACTTAAGCCTTCTCTCCCGCTGACATGAAATAAATATTAAATTAAAAAAAGAAAAAAGGACCTGAAATGGCCTCTCTCTAGGCTCCCCTCATCCTGCACCTGAACTGGGGCCTCCTTGGCCCTCACGTTCCCTTTCCACGAAAGTCTTTCATGTAGAGCACCAGTTACTCCTGCCCCACCTGCTTCTGCCTGAGAAAGCACTGACCAACACTGAAACCAGTGTCAGTGTTTCATGACCAAAAAGCATATGGCAGTAAAACAAAATGAGAGAGGCCTCATGGCCAGCTGGTGCCATTATGTTGTGCAGCCATACAACAAAATAGCAAAGATCGACCAGTACAACTACAGAACAAGAAGTCAGTGGGGCAGGAGAGACTGGGGATCAAGTCTGCCCCATTAAAGACACTGCAGAAGGGGCAATGGTGGTTCGGAATAAAATGGGATTATCGGGATAAGATAAGATGGGACAATTATAAATAATATTAATTATACATTTATAGCCAGATTTAGCTTATAAACTAATTATGCTTAACAAATAGCTGAAGCCACAGATTAACCTTTGTAAAATATTTAGCCATGTCATGAAACAAGCCAAAGAAGTGGTACATGCAAATATTTGCCAACTAATGTATGTTTATACATTAAATAGTATACAAGTGGGCTGTGCATGGCATAAAAGAATATTGCAGCATCTTATGTGAAGCCTATATAATTTCCCCATCTTTATATGCAATATCTAGTAGAGTTTGACTTTTTACTTACAATTTAAAAAAAACAATCAAAAATTTGAATGAGACTGATGATTAGAAAAATATAACATAGCACAAAAGCAGGTGAAAAAGACATTTTGAGAAAAGTTTCAATGTTTTAACTTTCCAGTTTGCTATGTTCTCCTCTTCATTTCATATCATGGTAATTTGCTGTTATTTAAGTTATTGAAACATCTCCAATTTTTAGGTTCATTTTTATTGTAGTATACATTAAGTAGGACAAACTGGTGTATAGAAAAAGGAACAAGGACATATGAACATTGGACTGTGAATTATTTACACAGTGCCGGATTTTAAAAGGCCTGTGCGCGTAAATCCGGCTGGATTTACGAGTGCAGGGCACTCGCACGCCGGTGCGCCTATTTTGCATAGGCCACCGGTGCACGCATAGCCCCGAGACGCGCGTAAGTCCCGGGGCTTTGTAAAAGGAGCGGAAGGTGGCATGTCCGGGGGCGTGTCTGGGGGTCAGGGGGCGGTTCGGGGTGGGACTGGGGCCGTGGCGCGGGCCCGGGGGCGTGGTCGAGGCCTCCGGACCAGCCCCCGGGTCGGGTGATGGCGCGCCAGCAGCCCGCTGGCATGTTACATCTGACTGAGAGGAGACGAACATTGTTCGTGCAGATACGAGTTATGAATATGCATTGTTGATTTTATTCGGACCATCACCTGAACACTGTTCTTTGATTATTCAGCCCCTGAGGCATGCCCTGATTTACGCCTGCTTTCGGCAGGCGTAAATCTGCCAATAAAGGTAGGGGGATAGATAGGGCCGGAGGGGTCGGTTAGGTAGGGGAAGGGAGGGGAAGGTGAGGGGAGGTGGAGGGAACAGGCAGCGCGCGCCGGGTTTGGCGAGCGCAAGTTGCACAAATGTACACCCTCTTGCACGCGCCGACCCTGGATTTTATAAGATACGCGCGGCTACGCGCGTATCTTATAAAATCCAGCGTACTTTTGTTCGCGCTCGCGTAAATTTATAAAATCTACCCCACAATGTATAAATATTTGTCAGAAAATATCTATTTTTGAAAGAACAACTTTGATGCTTTCCTTGTAACATAAGTAGAGGCTATTCCCTGTAGCCCAAATTTTCAAAAGGCCGCGCGTGCAAAAAACTTGAAATATGCGCATTTTAGAAACGGACCGACCACACACGTATCTCCTGGTATGGGCAGAAGTGCCAGGCCATCAAAAACGGGCAGGCAGGCGTGGGGTCTGGGTGGGCTAGGGGACAGGGCAGGGGCTGGCTAGGACAGCACCTTTTTGCTCTGTCCTGGTGACTCTCATGCCAGTAGCCGGCCGGTGTGCGCAACTTACTTCAACTCCTAAGATGAAGTAAGTTGAAAAACAAAAACAAATTAGGCTAGATAGGCAGGGGTTAAGTATCGGAGAGGAGAGGAGAGGGGAAAAGGTAGGAAGGGTAGTTTGGGGTATAGGAAAGTTCCCTTCCAGTCCGATCCTTAATTGGAGCGAACTGGGAAAGGCCTACTCATGTCGCCGCATGTTCTTTTTAAAAATCCTCCCCGTTGCATGTGCCACCTGCCAGCACACACGCATGTGGATATTAAAATCTGGCATGCATGTGCACGCGGGAATCATATTTTATAAAGTGTGCAGAGATGATCACATGTTATAAAATTGCCACGTCCATGTGTGTGCATTGGGAACTGCATGCACATGGATGCACACGTGCTTGTTTGAAAATCTACCCTTAAGTCTATTTGATTAATAACAGTTTATGGACTTCTCCTGCAAGAACTTGTCCAAACTTTTTTTAAACCCGGTTACATTAACTTCCTTAAACACATTTTCCGGTAATGAATTCCAGAGCTTAACTGTGCTGAGTGAAAAAAAAATATCTAATTTGTTTTGATTGCGCTACTTACTAACTTCATGGAGTGTACCCCTAATCTTTGTGGGGGTCAAATTCAATAGGCTGGGTAGTGTATAAACTACCCGACTGAAGTTAACTAGTTAGCTTATCCCATATATTCAGTGGGATAAGCATAGAGTTATCTGACTAAATGTAGCAGGATACATTTAACTCAAACGAGCAAGTGTTTGAATAATATATGGTTATTCCTAAAATTATCTGGCCTTGTGAGGCCAAATAACCTGCCACTTAACTGGACATCTTCAAAAGATATCTGGATTAGTAGTGATCCTTAGAAAAAAGGAAAAAATATAATTGTGCGTCTCTCAGGCAGATGTGACATCCCCACCCACGTTAGTCAGAATTCCTCCAAACCTCTAAAATTAAAAAATAAATCATATTTTGGAGCTGGACGTGCCTGGCCCTGCTGTGATACCAAGGAGATAAGGGAGCCACGATTAAGAAACTGGATGGGTGGAAAGGTAGTGGATTGGGGGGGGGCTTGTTTGGGGAGGCCAAGAAGCCCAAATTGATTGCATGTTTAGTGTGGGGGAGGGGCTAGAGTGCTGGCCTCAGCCAGCTCCAATGTATTTTTATTTTTTTATTTCAGGAGTTGGGGGGTTCTTGCTAGCGGAGTGAGGGGTTTTTACTTTTATGTGGAGGGTCACATCAGCCCAGAAGGCCCTCAATTGTGTTTATTTTTTACGATCGCCACTTAACCAGATATGTTTTGAATCTTTGTACAGTAGCAGTATTATAGCCAATGAGGCAAAACAGAGGCATGATTAATGCTAGTTAAGATATCCAGTTAACTGGATATCGGGTTATACAAGACAGATAACTTTAGGCCTGCTCTGAAACAGGTCTACATTATCTGGCTAACTTACCCCTAGATTCATCAAAATGTGATAATGCATGTATAACAAAAAGGGGGGGTATTTAGAATTACTGCATGGGGCAGTAACATAGCACTTTGCAATTTAGAAATGTGCATTGTTAACCTCTATCAGTTCAAGCTTCGTTTTCGGGCCCCTATGGGAAATATTGTTTTTATAGTATTTTTTTTTCTTGGGTCCCGATTTTCGTGTTAGTGTGTGCTAACATCACGAACTATGAATTTTTCTGAAATTTCGGAAAAATTCCATTCATTTTTCAGTGCCCATGAACCATTACGAATTAGACACCACCACAACCCTTTGATTATTCACCACCACAACCCTTTGATTATTCACCACCACAACCCTAAACCACCACCAACGCATCACTCGAGGTGATGCGTTGGTGGTGGTTTAGGGTTTAGGGGCCAATTTATCATGCAGAGTGAGACGTACAAACAGCACAGTACACCTTGGTGAAGATTTGATTTCTTTTGGAGTAAGGAGAGTCTCACAAAGATGAAATTTCTACTATGTTCTCTCTCCACTATGATGCCCAGATCCTTTCCCTGGATGGTAACTCCTAATATGGAGTTACCCCCATATGCATCACCTTGCACTTTTCCACATAAAATTTTATCTGATATTTGAATGCTCATTCTTCCAGTCTCACAAGAACCTCCTGTAATTTTTCACAATCTGCTTATGATTTAACAACTCGGAATAATTTTGTGTCATCTGCAAATTATATTAACTCACTTGTCATTCACTTTTCAGATTGTTTATAAATGTATTAAAAAGCAGAAATTCTAGTACAGATCCCTTAGGTACACCACTGTTTACCCTTCTCCACTGAGAAAACTATTTAGTCCTACTCCCTGTTTCCTAACTTTTAACCAGTTTGCAATCCATAATAGGACATTATCTCCTATCCAGTGACCTCTTAATTTTCTCAGGTGTCCATTATGGGGCACCTTGTAAAACTCTTTCTGAAAATCCAAATACACTATAACACTGGGTCACTATTACCCACATGTTTATTAACCCTTTAAAAAAATGAAGTAGATTGGTGAAGCAAGGTTTCCTTTGTGTAAATCTATGCTGGCTATCTCACATTAAACCTTGTTTTTCTATATGTTCTGTGATTTTGTTCTTTAGAATAGTTTCTACAATTTTTCCCAGCACTGAAGTCAGACTGAACAATCTATAGTTTCCTGGTCACCCCTGGAGCCCTTTTTAAAGATTGGGGTTACTTTAGCAACCCTCCAGTCTTTGGGTACTGATAGATTACAAATGAATCTTAACAGAACAAAAATTTCTTGTTTGAGCTCTTTCAGAACTCTGCGGTATATACCATCTGGTCCGGACAATTTGTCAAGCTGCCTTATTACATCTTTCAGCTTTACCGTGGTTTGTTTCAATTTTTCTGAATCTTCACCATTGAATACAGTTTCCAGTATGGGTATCTCCCCAACATCCTATTCAATAAACATAGAAGCAATTAA
This sequence comes from Rhinatrema bivittatum, assembly GCF_901001135.1. Classification (NCBI taxonomy): domain Eukaryota; kingdom Metazoa; phylum Chordata; class Amphibia; order Gymnophiona; family Rhinatrematidae; genus Rhinatrema; species Rhinatrema bivittatum. The sequence continues at coordinate 496,863,798 of NC_042617.1, forward strand.
TTTATTTAGTCTTTTTGCAATGGCTTTACCTTCCCCAAATGCACCTTTAACTCATCGATCATCTGACCCCATAACAGACTTTCTGCTTTGGATATATTTTTAAAAAATGTTATTATGAGGTTTTGCTTCTATGGCCAGCTTCTTTTCAAATTCTCTTTTAGCCTGCTTAATCAGTATTGCACATCTAACTTGCCAATGATTATGCATTTTACTATTTTCTTCAGATGGATCCTATTTTCAATTTTTGAAAGAAGTTCTTTGGCTAAAATAACCTATTTTGCTTCACCTTTTAAACATGCCAGCAATCGTTTGGCCTTCCTTATGTTAATGTGTGGAATACATCTGGACTGATCTTCCAATATGGTATTTGTCAACAAAGATCACACTTTTTGTAAATTTTTAACCTCTGTAACTGCACGTTTCAAGTTTTTTCTAACCATTTTCCTCATTTTATCAAAGGCTCCCTTTTGAAAATGTAATGTTAGAACTATAGATTACTAGACTAATTATGTTAAATTTGATCACACTGAGATCACTGTTGCTGTGTGGTCCCACCACCATTACCTCTTGTATCAAATCCTGTGTTCCACTAAGAATTAGGTCTAAATTGTAAATGTAAATATTTAGTAACCTACCAGAAATTCTAGACACAGGGAATTCCTACTGCCCTTAGTAATGATTAGTAGGGTAATAATGTTTGACTGTTTAATAAGTTAGCTGGCTTCTTCAAGCATTTGTCTTTAATATAATGCACAGCAACACAAGCTTTAACACTGGAAATAGTTACACATTTTTCCTGTGCGTTGTGCCTGTGTTAGCTGTGTGTTACTGGCCAAAAACCTTTTTAGCACAAATTGTGGTTTAGGAAGGGAGAGGGGGGGAGAGAGAGAGAGCCTCTGTGGAGGCTCACTTATAACTGAACTTTTTATACCACTATAAGAGGGGGCATTATTAACTTGGAGTGAGGTTTCGGGGGGTGAGTTGGGTTTTGGGGGGCAGTTTTACATGACCAGACATACATACAAACAGCACAGTTACCATCAGTGAAGATTTATACCATGTTCCTTCTACCTTGCTTGATGCACTCACTACCTAAATTCAATCAAGCTAAGTAGAGAGAACATGGAACAAATCCACTCTTCTTTCACATTTCATCACTCCAAATCATATTAAATCTTCACTGATGGTAACTATGTTATTCTTAGGTATGACTGTGCACGTAAAACTGCCCCCCAAAACCAAACTCGCCCCACAAACCTCACCCCAATTTACTAGTGCCCTCTCTTATAGTGGTATAAATAGTTAACTTTTTTGTGAGCCTCATTAGAGGCTCTCTCTCTCTTTTGCCAGCAGCCCAAAACATAATGCAATGTGAAAATAACAGAGGTGCAATAAATTTAACACATGTTGCAGTAAAATACCTACATGATGTGGTACCAGGAAAATTAGCCTAACCATGCCCCTTTTTTTTATCATGGTAAGAATCTAGGCCTAAATTAGCCAGATAACTTTAGACCTGCTTTAAAGGAAGTCTAAAGTATCTGGCCTGGTGTGGTTTGATAACTTGCTACTTAATTGAATATCTTCAAATATATCCAAATAATAGCTTAGTAAAACCTTTAAAAAGAAAAAAATACCTTTGAGGGCAAGCAGCCCAATTCAAAGAGCCCTCCTCAGTAGGTTTACATTGGCCCTGCTGTCCCTAGAAATACCAACCCCTCAAAAAAACCTCCATAAAAGACTGTAATTTTCGGGGGGGGAGGGGGTGCTAGTTGCAGATTATTCCTGCTCCCTCCTTTCCCATTTTGTGACTTTTACATACAAGCCTCCCTGCCACCCCCCCCCCCTTCCCACCCACACTCAAAATACCCTACTACCCAACTACCCCAGAACACAAGAAACACTGCCAGGAGTGAAGTAACCTCTCATTTGTTGCGGGCGCTTCCAGTGCTGTTTTAATAAGACAAGTGCTGGAAGAGTAAGCTACAGTGATTTGATACTCTTATGTTTTTCAGTTTGATCTATTACATCCTTCAATGTCAAAGTTATTTGTTTTAGTTGCTCAGAATCTCCACCATAAGAACATAAGATTTGCCATGCTGGGTCCATCAAACCCAGTATCCTGTTTTCAACAGTAGCCAATTCAGATCACAAGTATCTGGCAGGATACCAAAAGGCTGATAGATTCCATGCTGCTATTCCCAGGGTTAAGCGATGGATTTCCCCAAGTCACCTTAATAATGGTTTATGGACTTTTCTTCCAGGAACGTATTTATTTATTAAAAATATTTATATTACGCCAATACCAGAAATTTTGTGCTAAGTGGATTATATAGTAGTAAAACATTCAAAACAATTAAAACAATTTTAATATTACTTACCAACCACAAAAATAAAAAATAAAAGTAACATAAGAAACTTCTAAACTGTGTTCATCAGGAGCCTATTACCCTTATGAATTTGGGAAAGCTAATTTAAATAAAAGAGCTTTCAACTACTTACGAAAGTTGACTAACTCTTCTATTGCTCATAGAGGTTCAGGTAGAGCATTCCATAGTGATGGACCCTTGACATGGAAAGCACAATTCCGTGTTTCCACAAGCCAAGAGGTCCTAAGGGAGGGGACCTCAAGTAGAAACGCAGTTGTCTGGGGGGCTCATAAGACTTCAACAAGTTACTAAGATAAAATGGACCACCATATTTCATAACTTTGAAAATTAAAAGCAGAGATTTAAAATGTAGTCATTGTTTAACAGGTAGCCAATGAAGACTGCATAACAGGGGGCACATGGTTCCATTGATGCACTCCCCCAAAAAAATCAGACAGGCAGCAGAGTTTTGTTGGACCTGTAAAGCCTTGATGGAGGAAGCAGGGTGACTAGAGAATAGTGAGTTGCAATAATCAATAATTGTAATTATGAAAGCTTGGGCAATCAAACGAAAATCATTAGGATCTAAAATGCCTTTTAAGTAACTTAAAATAACTCCCTCTGAGTGTCTGGCGGATGTAGGGTATAAACATGAGGAATTTGTCGAAACGTTTTTTATACCCAGGTACACTAGCAGCTTATTGACCATATCCTCTGGCGATAAATTTCAGAGTTTAATAATTCATTGAGTAAAAAAAATATTTTCTCCTATTTCTCCTAAATGAATCACATAGCAAATTCACTGAATGTCCCCTAGTCTTTGTACTTTAAAAATTAAACAACCAATTTGGGTTTACCTGTTCTACTCCACTCATTATTTTATAGACTACTATCATATCTCCCCTCAGCCATGTCTTTACCAAGCTGAAGAATCCTAAACTTCAATTTTGTGGGTTGGAAATATGCCGTTTCCTACATCTTTACATTGCTGGCTGAAAATCATACGGACGGATTTTTAATGGCCCGCACCGTAAAACACAGGGGTTACGCGCGTGGCCGGGCCTTGTGCATGCCGCACACATTTTAAAAGAGGCCTGGCCGCGCGCAAAACCCCTGTTACGCGCACAAGAGCCGGGCCTCGGCAGAGGGGCGGTTCTGGGGTGGGGCGGGGCTAGAGGCGCCTGGTACAGTGGCCATTTGCCACTGTGCCGAGAGATCGTACCCTGCTGGCTCCAGCTCCTTTGCAGGAACAAAAAGTAAATTTAAAAAATGGGGTGGGGGGGGGGGCTTAGGATAGGGATAGGGGAAAGGGAAGAGAGGTTAGGGTATGGGGTAGGGAAGCCCAAAGCTTTCCATTTTGTGAACGATGCCCTTTTATCTTTATCTCCCCATTAACTCATGATAGCAATTGTTTAGTCTTCCTTCACCCTATTTTAATGCATGGAATACATTTTATATTCGCTTCAAAATGGTATTTTTAAACAATGTCTATGCCTCTTGCAAACTTAACCCTTGCAACTGTTCCTTTTTTTTTTTCTAATTTCTTCATTCTATCATAGTCTCCCTTTTTAAAGTTATATGCTACTGTAGTAGTTTTACTTACTTTCCACCCTCCAGTGATTATGCCAGATTTCATTGTATTATGATCCCTATTACTTAGCAGCCGCACCACAGTAACTCCTTGCACTAGATTGTGCATTCCACTGAGGATTAGATCTAAAGTAGCTGACCCTCTCTTCAATTCTAGGACCAGCTGATCCATAAACAGTCATTTATTTCATCTAGAAACTTAACCTCTCTAGCATGTCTTGATGAAGCACTGACCCAATCAGTGCGGACGTAATTGAAATCTCTCATTATTATTATGTTGCCAAATGTATTTCCTATTTAAATTTCAATTAGCATTTCACAATTTGTTTCTTCATTTTGGCCAGCTGACTGATAGTATACATGCACTGCTATCTGACATGGAAATTGCATGCACTGCTATCTGACATGGAAATTGCAATCCTGAAGGATTGCAATTTTTTTTTCCTGCAGTCCTTCTGGATTGCTTATTTTTATCATTCTTGACTCTATACTATCTTTTACATATAATGCTGCCCTTCCATCAGTTCAATCTGCTCAATCATATCAATATAATTTATACCCTGGTATCACAGTGTCACATTGGTTAACCTCCTTCCACCATCTCTGAAATACCTATAATGTCTATATCATGTACAATTGAATACCACAATGCAAATCCTCCGTCATAAATTATTTATGACGAAAATATTTTTTTTTGTGTTTGTGACTACTTATTCACCTTCTGGATTGCAAACTCTGGGAAAACAATTTAAACAACCTTCTCAATGAATTCAAAAATAATATGTGTTCAAGAAAAGATAAGAAAAAATATTTAAGGTGGAGGAACGTTTCATATACTGTTGTCATGAATCCCCACCAGGGGTAATATGACTCTAAATTATAATCATAAACGGACCTCCTCCATCCGATCTTGAACAAAATTCTGAGCTAATTATTAAGCCAGCGGACAAGGGGGGAGGTGTAGTCCTGCAGGACAAAACGACATACGATCAGGCTATGTATCAACACTTAAACAATACAACCTATTACAAGAAATTGTTGAGTGATCCTAGGCAAGCACTAGCTCAGTTATTACAGGATATTGTAGATCATTCGCTGGGGCTTACCGAAAAAGAAAAAAAAATTCTCATTACGGAAAATCCAAGGCTACCTGTAATATACTCATTGCCTAAAATTCATAAAGATCTAAAAAACCCTCCCATACGTCCGATTGTATCACTTAATGATTTGGTGTTAGAGGCTCCAGCAATTTTGTTGGATAAACTTTTACAACCTTATGCAATATCATCAACTTCGTACATTAAAGATACTATTCATTTGCTTCAAAAATTGCAAAATATTTCTTTAGCTGATCACACACAACATATATTGGTAATGATGGATATTAGCGCCTTATATACCAATATCCCTCAATTACAAGCTTTTCAAGTCATTCAACAATGTTTATCACACAGGTTATCGCATCAGAGAATTCCAAATTCTGTGATTTTACAACTCTTGGAGGTTGTATTGTACAATAATTACTTTATGTTCAATGGTCAATTGTTTTCCCAGGTTCATGGTATTCCAATGGGCTCCCCTCTAGCTCCCACCACTGCTAATATATATGTCTCCCCATTTTGAAAATACTGTTATCTACGGGTCCGAATGGTGGCAAGAGATTGTTATATGGGTGCGATATATTGACGATATACTTTTTGTATGGAAGAGTACTGAAGAAAGATTGACAGCTTTTTTTGACTGAATAAACTTACAAGATCCAAATCTTCAGTTCACCAAACAACAGTCAACCCATCAAATTCTGTTTTTGGATGTATTGGTAATTTTGAATAACGGACATTTCAGTACTACTATATATCGTAAACCTACTGATAAAAATAATCTTTTGAAATATCACAGCCATCATCCACCGTCTTTCAAGCGTGGCTTACCTGTCAGTCAGTTTTTTAGACTTAAACGTATCTGTTCTGATTTCAGTGAATTTGAAATACAAGCTCAATTTTTGTGCGAGAGGTTTTTGGAACGTGGATATCCTAAGTCCGTTATACAACGGGCTTATAAACGGGCCAAATATTCTGATAGATCATCATTGCTTACTTATAAGCCAACGAAGCAAGATCCTGCATTAGTTTGCGTATTGAATCAATCTGTTGCTACTTCAGTTATTGCGTCTTCAATCCGCCAACACTGGCCAGTGTTGGCGTTACACGAAACCTTCAAAGAACCTCCTTCAATTGTCACCACGCGAGGCTCCAATATTCGTGATAAGCTTATTCATGCTGTCACAGACCATCGATTTGATAAGCCTAGTGGCAGCCATAAACAGTGCGGACATTGTTCTCACTGTCAAAACAGTATTGAAGGTGCAATATGGACTGAACCCCTTTCTGGGAATAAAGTTGTTCGGAAATCTCATACCACTTGTGATTCAGAATTCGTTGTATACGTTATCATGTGTACCTGTCCAAAGATATACATTGGAAGAACTACTAGAAAAATCAGGATACGCCTAAATGAACACAAGTCAAAATTGAATACAGAGACACTGACAGCTCCTATCGTTCTGCATTGCGTTCAACAGAGCCACGCTTTTACTGATTTGAAATGGACCATTCTTGATCAGGTGCTGATTTCCCCCCGCGGGGGTGATCGGATCAGGCTTTTGAATAAACGGGAGGCCTTTTGGATTTTTACATTAAAATCGCAAGCCCCGCAAGGCATGAATGAATTGCTCGATTGGAATTCTATATTGTAATTCATGGCGTTTAAGTACACCTAGCGAGCTAGCATTGAAAGCAGTGTGTTTGTTTTTCATTGGCTGTTTTAGATCTGTACGTTGTTACATCACAACTTAACACGGATTGGTTACGTGGCTATCATTTCGCCAAGTTTAAAAAGGCTAATCTGTTGAACTTCAGCGTTGTTAAACCCGGATAGAGTTCATTGAGATCTATGCGTGAGACCTGTGCAGGCAACTATTCAACATTTGCTGACTAAACGTGGAAGGAGGTTGAAACCCCTGATGAAAGGTCCTTGGACGGACCTGAAACGCGGCTGAGTCGGTGACCTATCATGGATATCAGATGTCGGGATGTTGAAAGAGCTTATGTGTTAAGCCTAGTGAAAATTTCTTATGCCTTTGGGGTTGATCATAATTATCAACATGATTAATATCATCTATTAATACCCTCGCCGGGATTCATCATCATTTTGCCGGGACATTTACAATTGTTGCTTTAGAGTCGTTGGAGGAAAGTTTTTTCCACCTTAGTAACAGTGAAAAATATTTTGAATATATACACTTCAAATGTTAACACTTGGTGTTCATCACATTTAGAAATAACATCGGATGGAGGAGGTCCGTTTATGATTATAATTTAGAGTCATATTACCCCTGGTGGGGATTCATGACAACAATATATGAAACGTTCCTTCCTCCACCTTAAATATTTTTTCTTATCTTTTCTTGAACACATATTATTTTTGAATTCATTGAGAAGGTTGTTTAAATTGTTTACCTAGAGTTTGGGATCCAGAAGGTGAATAAGTAGTCAAACACACAAAAAAAACTTTTTTCATAAATAATTTATGACGGAGGATTTGCATTGTGGTATTCAATTGATCTTTAGGAATTCCTCCAAAGCAATTTGGTGCTCCTTGAGAATTTTATATCATGTACAATGCCATAGATTCTAATTTATCAATCTTAGGGTATGAAATTCAAAAGCATTTACACACTTAAAATTGGGTTTTACATGTAGAAATACACTTTACCCTTGTTAGTGGGCTTTTGAAATTTTCTACAATATATGTCATTTAATTGTCATTTGTCAATAGGTTTAACATGCATTAAATGTACTTAACACGGGTAAATGGCTTTTGAAAATTGCAACAATAATATGTTAGATGTACATGCATAACTCCTTTGAAAATTCACTTGTAACTGTTCCGACTTATGGAATTCATGTATAGACATTTTTTTAAATTTTTTATTTATTCATTATTCAATTTTACAATCAAGAAAAATATCACTTGATATAGAATTTTGAAGTCTATAATCACATCAAAAGAAAAATGTACAACTTTATCTTAAGAAAACAGAAAGGAAAAACAGATCAACAGCTTCAAATTAAATCCTAAATAAAAAGGGAAATCCAAATTTAAATTATATAATATAATATAATGTAATATAGGTAATAATTAGGAACCATTTATTACTACTAATAGTTAGGCTTTCTTTATTCTGATGGAAGACATAACCTTATATTGGAGACGTTTATATACCAGGCTCTAGGTGTCTCTTTTCTCACTATCCTGTTCTTCTTTCTTTTTACCTAAGAATTGAGTGAGTTAAGAGGGTATGAAGAACAATTATTTAGTACCTTTATAAGAAATCAAACATCGACAAGGAAATTTTAATTGAAATGTTGCCCCCAATTGTAAAGCTAAAGGTCTAAGAAGTAGAAATTGCTTTCTTTTCTTTTGGGTTGTTTTTGAGGCATCAGAAAAAATTCTTATCTGCAGGCTTAAAAAGGTCTGCATTCTATTTTAAAAAAAATAAATTTAGGACCCAATCTCTATCGGGCTGTAATACAAACATAACAATCATCGTGGTCAGTTTGGCCTGCACTGAATCTGATGTCTCAAGCATTTCTGTTATGTTTAACCTAGGGACTATTTTCCCTTGATCTCCCTTAACCTCTCCGCTCACATCTCTTATAATACCATTATTCTGATCTTTATAAGGTATATAAAAAAACCCGAGTAACTGGTGGTATATTCTCTTCTGGTACTTTCAAGATTTCTCTTAAATATATTTTATACATCTCTTTAGGGGATATAAGAGGTAATTGTGGGAAATTTTCAAATCGTAAATTTTTCCCTTTTAAGATGTTCTCTGTGTTTTCTAATTTAACCTGTAGATTCAAATTATCTTTAACTAAAATATCTTGTACATTTTTACTGGACTCCACATAATTCTTATTTTCAAGTTTCTGACGGGTCAAACTAGTTGTTAGTTTTTTCCAGTATTTGAATACGATCTTCATGATCCTGTAATTTCTCAGAATAAGAGCCAATTTGCCCTGAAATAAACTTCCCTAGTCCCTCTATAGCCTCCCAGAGTGAATCTAACATTACATTAATAGGTTTAATCATTTGAAAATCAGGTATTGTCTTATTGGAGTAGAAATCTTTTGCCTGGTTAACTCACGCTCTCCCAGGGCTATGCTGCCGGAAATTTCACCGCTGCCCTTCTCAGCGGCGACATCGATGGGGTCTCCCGGAGTTGGGTTCCCTGGCTGACCATACCCTTTGCCTGCAACTTAGGCAGACACTGTGGCCACTTCCTCCTCTGGGCCTCTCTGCGATGTTGGATTTGCCGGCAGTTCCTTCAATATCGGCAAGAGTAAGATGTCAGTGCCTGGGGAAAGACTCTGCTCATTTGCAAGAGTACCTCCCAAATGCGGCTCATGCACCGATTGTTGCCCAATTCTAATAACATGGGACTCCATTGGGCCAGACAAAACGGGATCTGGAATGACTCGAGGGCAAGCATGTTCTTTTGCCCGTCTTTTTCTGGCTGTATGAGGCATTACCGTTATTAAAGTACAATTTTTTAACAGGAAACTTGGACCCCAATCATCTGACGATTGCTCCACTTACTTACTTGGATTAACCTTATCATGGAGGCTGAAAGGCAAGAAAGTATTCAAAATATTATTGTTTAGAAGAGAGTACCTTATTCAATGTCCATCATGTTGAGTCAGCGCAGAGGTAAAATTAGAACAAAGCTGCACGCCCCTTAGGCGCGCACAGCTTTGGCAACGTGTCAGTGGCGGCATGCGCCGCAAAGGGCCAATTTTATAGGCCCCTTTAGGTGTCGCCCATTGATGACATCACCTCCATCAGGGCCTTGTACAGTGGTCAGTATCCCCGGTAAGGCCTCCGGGCCTTTTCTCTCACACTCCTTATTCTTTCAGTCTCCCATGTATAGACATTTTAACATATGTTTTTTATTTGAACTTTCATTTTACTTTGTACTCATAACCTGCTACAGGCAACTTAGAGTAATTCAAATCTGGGTGCTTTTTGTCTGCATCCATCTGGACTGATTCAGCCTTAAACACAAACTCTACTGTTTATTCTAACTTCTCTATTTTTCAAGTTTCTTTGGAAGATACATCCCTCTGAATAATGTGTCTGAGCAACTGTTGGCTCCCCATGGTATCTTCTTTGGAAGATACATCCCTCTGAATAATGTGTCTGAGCAACTGTTGGCTCCCCATGGTCTAGTTTTAAAGCTCCTCTATTTCCTTTTTACAGAAAAAGTTAGGATCACCAGCTTGGTTTCACTCTGGTTAAGGTAGAGACCATCCCATTAGAATAGACTCCCCCTTCCCCAGAATGTTCCCCAGTTCCTAACAAATCTAAACCCTTTTCTCTGTACCATTGTCTCATCAATGCATTGAGACTAGAGCTCAGCCTTCCTCTGGGATCTTGCATATGGAATGAGGATTATTTCTGAGTATGCAACTCTGGAAGTTCTAAATTTCAGTTTTCTCCTTAAAAGCCTAAATTTAGTCTCCAGAACCTCCTACCCGTACCTTCCTATGCCATTGGTATCCACATGTACCACAATAGTTGGCACCTGCCCAGAACTCTGTAAAATCTTACATAGTTGGCGCAGGCGCTCCACTATTTTTGTACTAGGCAGGCAAGTTACCAATTAATCCAAATGCCCTAGCCACCCAGCTAGCTACATTCTTAATCATGAATCACCCCTTTCAAAAGTAATCCTAAACCTTTCCTCCTGGGCACATGGCCTTGCAGACACATCCTCAGTGCTAGAGGATAAAGCATCACTTATTTATTTTTTATTTATTTATTTATTTATTTAAGGTTTTTTTATACCGGCATTCAAGAACTCGTTCTCATCATGTCGGTTTACAGAAAACAGGGGTGCAAAAATATAACCAAGAACATAAATAAACGTGGAGAAGAGAAGCAGTTACAATTAACAGGGGCTAATGAACTGGGATTGTAAGAAATAAAAGAGATAGAGGAGGATAATTATATACAAGTGTACAACATAAATAAGGAGTCCACTATATACACATCTTCTAAGCAGAGAAATTGTTGATGGTGCGTGTTAGGTGGAGTTTGGGAAGGCTTGCCTGAAAAGCCATGTTTTAAGTCTTTTCCTAAAGGTTAGGAGGCATGGTTCATTTCTGAGATCTGGGGGAATGGAGTTCCATAGTGGTGGTCCTGCTGTGGAAAGGGCTCGGTCTCTCAAAGTGCTGTGAATAGTAGTTTTTGTGGGTGGAACAAGGAGGCATCCTCTGTAGGCTTCCCTGGTCGGTCTTGTAGATTTGTGTAAACGGGGAGGAATTTGTAGGTCGATTATGGTATGTTGGTGTATGATTTTGTATAACAAGGTGATGGATTTGTAAATGACTCTGAAATGAATTGGTAACCAATGGAGGTTTTGGAGGACTGGGGAGATGTGGTCTCTTTTCCTGGTGTTTGTTAGTAGGCGGGCTGCTGCGTTTTGAACCATTTGGAGTGGTTTTGTGTATGAGGCAAGGATCTAATTACAGGAAGGATCCTGAAGGGCAGGATCTAATTACAGGATCACTTTCTGTCACATCAAGGAGATGGTCTCCTTCCAGGTGACCTTGCTCCTCTAAAGAAGCACAAGGGCTGCTTGACTGAAGTAGGGACCTTGACCTTGAAGGTGCCCTCTATATAACATTGCTTCACATTCTTCAGGTCTGCCACCCTGACTGTTGCGCCGGAGGTGGACCCTTGGGCTGAGGTAGGGTTGACACAACCCGTAGGAAGGATCCTACGGGTCCCCACCTTCGGCAGGTGAAGTGGGCTGATTGACGGAGGCCGGCCGGCACTCCACCAATACCAGCCCTCGTTCCCCGCAGGTTGAGCCTTTGGGTACCGGGGCCAGCTGGACTTAGGTGGGCCTCCGTATGTCGTCGTCAATGGAAGGATCTAGGTCAGCCCAGAGGCAGCAACAGAGGAGAGAAGAAGTCTGTATGGGACTAGGCGGAGTCCTGGAGACCTGGGCACCAATAGAACCAAAGTCAGACAGGGGGTACCCAAGCAAGAACAGGTCGAAGCCTGAATAAACCACGTCCAGGATGTAGACTGAAGAGGCGTCGTAGAGCAAGCTGGAGTCAGGGCTGGTGGCAATCTGGAAGCAGTGGCAAGCAAGGCTGAGGTCTGGGTGAGGAGAGAGTTAACAGAGTAGTCAGGCAATGCAGAGGACTGGGTCTGGAGATAGGCAACAATGTGGTCAGGCAAAGCAGAGGTCCGGGCTTGAAGAGAGTCAACGGAATAGTCAGGTAATGCAGAGAAACAGGCTTGGAGAGAGGCAACGGTGTGGTCAGGCAAAGCAGAGATCCGGGCTTGGAGAGAGTCAGCGGCGTGGTCAGGCAAAGCAGAGGTCAAGGTCCGAGAAGGCAATCTGAGCTTAGGTTGAGGATTAGGGACACAGGAATGAGGAAACCAGGAACAGGAGTCGGCGAGGATCAGGAATGAGGAACGAGGAGAATCTCTAGGAGACAACAAGTACTCGACCAGTGAGGAGACCTGTTGCAAAGGCAATCCTAGGAAGTGGAGCCCGGGCTTAAGTACCGGAGCTCCGCTGATGTCATCATCTGGGGCTGTGGCTCGGTTCCCGCCGCGGGCCCTACTTAAGACATAGTGATGTGCGTGCGTGCACCTAGGGAAGGGCGCGGTGCTGAGTAGCGGCATCTCTCCATGGGCCACTCGGAGAGGCCTGACACGGAGCACCAGGATCTGTAGCTGAACCGGAAGCACCAGGATCTGTAGCTGAGCCGGAAGCACCAGCGGCAGCCCGAGGATGGAGCCAGTGGCCTTCCGCTGCCAGGGTTAAGGGACCAGGCACAGGATTTACTTAAAAGAGGTAAGGGGGGCTGAGCCACGGGTCTGACACAGCTGGCATGCATAACAGTACCCCCCTTTATGCCCCTCCCCTTGGAGGTCTGGGTTTGCCCAGATGGGCACGATGAAATTGAAGGAGGAGGGTTTTATCCAGGATGTTACAAGTTGGCTCCCACAAAGTTTTTTCGGGGCTGTAACCCTCCCAGGAAAGGAGGTATTCCCACTGGCGGCCTCTACGGAGAACATCAAGGACTTTGTGAACCTTATAGGAAGTGTTGGTCTCAGCAACCAACGGAGGCAGTTCAGGAGCCTTTCATGAAGGCCAGGATAGGACTACTGGCTTCAGGAGTGATACATGAAACGTATTATGTATTCCCAATGTATGCGCCAACCGAAGCTGGTATGTAACTGGTCCAACATGACGAATGGAAAAGGTCAAATAAACTTTGTTGCAAATCTTTGGGAAGGTATTTTAAGCCGAAAATATAAAGTGCTCATCCGGACTTTCTGGCCAGGAAGGAACTCAGGAGCCTAGCATCGATGCCTAACTGCAGACTTGGCGTAAGCGGAGGTTTGTCTGATTCCAGAGTGCCTTGAGGGCATCAACGATAGCTTGCACACCAGGAGAGGGTACCAATAACTGTGTGGGCAGTGGTGGTTGTGGTTGCTTCCCATAGACAATGGAAAAGGGCGACGTACCTGTAGCAGCGGCAATATGGGAGTTGTGGGAAAACTCCGCCCAAGGAAGGAATTTGGACCAATTATCTTGACGGTCGTTTATATAGTCACGGAGAAATGACTTTAAGGAGTGGTTCATACGCTCAGCTTCTCCATTGGCTTGTGAATGGTACGCTGTTGCTAAACTGATGTTGATGCCAAATTTACTACAGAGAGCGCGCCAGTATTGGGCAACAAATTGTGGACCCCTGTCAGAGACAATGTCTTTGGGCAAGCCATGTAGTCGAAATATGTAAAATAAGAACAGGCATGCCAATTTGGGAGCAGATGGTAGGCCCAGTAGTGGAACAAAATGGGCCATTTTAGAGAATCTGTCTATAGTAACCCATATGACCGTGTGACCCTTAGATGATGGCAAGTCCACGATGAAATCCGTGGAAAGATGTGTCCATGGTTCTTCAGGAGCTGGAAATGTCTGGAATAGACCCCATAGTCGACCAACCGGGGGCTTTTGTTGAGCGCAAGTGTTGCGCTCAACAAAAGCCCCCGGTTGGTACATAGATTGCACATAGCATAGCGTACATAGATTGCAGGAATCTATGTACGCTTTAGCGTCAGAGACCATAGTGGGCCACCAGAAAAACTGCTGGATCAGTGCTAGAGTTCGTGCTCGCCCCGAGTGACCGGCAAACAGAGTCATGTGCCCACCAGAGGACTCTTTCACGGAGTCGACAGGGCACAACAGTCTTCCCAGTGGGAACTGGGAGAGCGGCAGACAGACAAATACAAGCTGGGTCAATAATGTGACCAGGTTCTTCTGGAGTATCTTCTGGTTCAAAGGAACGTGATAGGGCATCTGCCCAGAGATTTTTTCCAGCTGGATGATAGCGAAGCTTGAAGTTAAACCTAGAAAAGAACAGGGCCCATTGAGCTTGACGGGCATTAAGACGCTGGGCATGGCTCAAATGTTCCAGATTCTTGTGATCCATGAATACAGTGAATTTGTGTTGAGCGCCCTCTATCCAAGGCACCATTCTTCTAGAGCCAACTTGATGACGAATAACTTGCGATCTCCAATGCTATAATTCTGTTCCGCTGAAGAGAACTTGCGAGAGTAGAATGAGCACAGGACTGAGGAACCGAATGTTGGCTCAAGACTGCCCTAACCCCAATAGCAGAGGCATCCACCTCGACCAGAAAGGGGCGGTTTGGGTTTGGATGGTGAAGACAGGATCCAGCTAGGAAAGCCTCTTTGAGATCGTGAAAGGCTGTAATAGCTTCCAAAGTCCAGTTTTGAGTATCTTGGCCCTTACGGGTCAATGCGGTAAGAGTTGCTGCCAGCATTGAGTAATGTGGAATAAAATGGCGGTAATAATTCGTGAATCCTAGAAATCGTTGTAGTGCTTTAAGACCCACAGTCTGTGGCCAGTCTTGGATTCCTTTCAGTTTTTTGGGATCCATCGAGAATCCCCATTGTGAAATGATGTACCCAAGAAAGGGCAGACTGGACTTTTCAAACAAGCACTTATCCAATTTTGCGAACAGATGATTTTCACGGGGACTCTGAAGAACTGTGCGGACATCAGTGCGGTGCGTTGCCAGATCCTTGGAACAGACAAGGATGTCATCAAGGTATGCCACAACCTTAACGTATAGCAAGTTTCTGAAAATTTTATTAATCATTCATTGGAATACTGCGAGCGTGTTACAGAGGCCGAACGGCATCACCAAATATTCGTAATGCCCATCTCTGGTGTTGAAAGTGGCCTTCCAGATGTCACCAGGGCAAATATGCACCAAATCGTAAGCTCCACGTAAATCCAACTTGGTGAATGTAGAGGCTCTGTGTAGTCGGTCAAATAATTCAAAGATTAAGGGCAGAGGATACTTGTCTTTGTGGGTAATCACATTTAAGCCATGGTAATCGATACATGGCCTTAGAGAGCCATCTTTCTTCGTAACGAAGAAGAATCATGCGCCGGCAGATGTAGAGAGATGAATGAACTCTTGGATGTACTCCATCATGGCCTTGGTTTCAGGAAGAGACAGAGGAAAAGTACACCCTCAGGGAGGTGTGGTCCCAGGCAGAAGTTCAATGGGACAATCAAACCTCTGAAGAGGTGGTAGAAGGTCCGCTTTTTGCTTTGAAAACACATCTTCAAAGTCTGCATAGGGAGCTGGAATGCCTGAGGAGGTGGTCGTCAAAGGAACCACGGGTGGTGGCAACACTTTGTGTAGACAAGTCTGTTGGCAGGTGGAAACACATTCCATCAGCTGGAGTGACCCCCAATAAAATTGAGGGGAGTAACGTTGGAGCCAGGGTAGGCCTAAAATTACCGGCTGAATGGATTTCTCTAGTACCAATAGTTCGATTTCTTCAGTGTGAAGTGCGCCAGTAAGGAGTTGAACTGGCTCTGTGGTCAAGGAAATTCGACCAGGTAACGGTTCTACATAAATTGAAGCAATGCACGTTGAACTAGATCCTTGATGATAAAATTACCTCCTGTTCTGGAATCCACCAGAGTAAGAACTGGAAAGGACCGGGCATCGCAGATTAAGGTGACAGGCATGGATAACTGAGGGGCCGGTGACGATGCGCCCAAGTTCAGGACTTAGGCTGGGAAGTCTCCTGGATGGATAAGAACATAACATAAGAAATTGCCATGCTGGGTCAGACCAAGGGTCCATCAAGCCCAGCATCCTGTTTCGAACAGAGGCCAAGCCAGGCCACAAAAATTTGGCAAGTACCTAAACACTAAGAAGATCCCATGCTACTGATGTAATTAATAGCAGTGGCTATTCCCTAAGTAAACTTGATTAATAGCTGTTAATGGACTTCTCCTCCAAGAACTTATCCAAATCTTTTTTGAACCCAGCTACACTAACTGCATTAACCACATCCTCTGGCAACAAATTCCAGAGCTTTATTGTGCGTTGAGTGAAAAAGAATTTTCTCCAATTAGTCGTAAATGTGCTACTTGCTAACTTCATGGAATGCCCCCTAGTCCTTCTATTATTTGAAAGTGTAAATAACCGATTCACATCTACTCGTTAAAGACCTCTCATGATCTTAAAGACCTCTATCATATCCCCCCTCAGCCGTCTCTTCTCCAGGACTGCAGGACTGTAGGTGTCCGGTGGCGCCGCATTACAGACATAGGCCTGTTTGTCTTCACCGGAGGCGCTCTTCCGGGGACAGCCACCTCCGGCCCAGCTGCATGGGTTCTTCCATCTTGGCTACAATAGAGACCTTACCGGAGGCAGGGCTGATGGCTGGTAGCGAACGGGAGTGAACCTGAGAGGGCTTCTTGGGCATCCGATTCTCCTGATGATACTCTTGGAAAAAATGATCAATTCGGCCAGTGAGATCGATGAGATCCTTAAGGGAGGAGGGGAGCTCCCGTGCTGCCAATTCTTCCTTCAGCTGTGGAGAGAGTCCATCCAGGTAGATAGCTCACAGGCAGTCTTCCTGCTAGGCAAGTTCTAAAGCTAAAGTCTGGAATTCAATTGTATAATCAAATAGGCTTCTTTGGCCATGTTGAAGGTATAGCAAATTAGTGCTTGCCCCGACATGCCGCCCAGGATCATCAATGGTCCACCGGAACATGGCCATGAATCGAGACAGCTCCTGAAGGAGGGAGACCGATTGCTCCCACAAAGGTGAAGCCCAAGCCAGTGCCTTTCCTTCGAGACGATACAAAATAAAGGTGACTTTCGTTAGTTCATCTTGGAAGATGGAAGGCTGCAGAGCAAACTGCATGTAGCATTGGTTAAGAAACCTTCTGCAGAGCTTGGAGTCACCATTGAAACGAGGTGGAGCTGGTAGGGCCAACAAAGCTCTAGGAGTGGAAAAAGATGGCTGTTGATGAGAAGAAGCCAGTATTGGAACTGAGTTGCTGGATAGGGCATCAAGCCTATGCAGAAGCTCAAGGGAGGAGGTCAGTGCCTTGAGAAACTGTTGCTGTTCTTGTACCTTTGAAGCCAGGCCAGGGATAGCCTGGAGGGCACGTGGCTCCGCTGAATCCATAGCCTTTGCAACCTGTTGCACCAGAAGTAGACCCTTGGGCTGAGATGGGGTTGACGCAACCCATAGGAAGATCATACGGATCCCCACCTTTGGCAGGCAGAGTGGGCTGATGGACAGAGGCCGGCCGGCGCTTCACTAATACTAGCCCTCATTCCTCGCAGGTTGAGTCTTTGGGTACCGAGGCTGGCTGTACTTAGGTGGGCCTCCGTTTGTCATCGTCGATGGAAGGACTGAGGTCAGCCCAAAGGCAGCAACAGAGGAGAGAAGAAGTCTGTACTGGACGAGGCAGAGTCCCAAAGACCCGGGCACCAATACAACCAAAGTCAGACAGGGGGCGCCCGAGCAAGAACAGGCTGAAGCCTGAATAAGCCAAATCCAGAACGTAGACTGAAGAGGCATCGTAGAACAAGCTGGAGTTAGGGCCGGCAGCAATCTGGAAGCTGTGGCAAGCAAGGCTGAGGGCTGGGCAAGGAGATAGTCACGAACGTAGTCAAGCAATGCAGAGGTCTAGGTCTGGAGAGAGGCAATGGAATAACCAGGCAATGCAGAGGTCTGGATCTGGCGAGAGGCAATAGAGTAGTCAGGCAATGCAGAGGTCCGGGCTTGGAGAGAGTCAATGTCATGGTCAGGCAAAGCAGAGGTCCGAGCTTGGAGAGAGTCAATGGCGTGGTCAGGCAAAGCAGAGATCCGGGCTTGGAGAGAGTCAATGGCGTGGTCAGGCAAAGCAAGGGACCGGGCTTGGAGAGAGTGAATGGCGTGGTCAGGCAAAGCAGAGGTCCGGGCTTGGAGAGTGTCAACAGTGTGGTCAGGCAAAGCAGAGGTCCGAGCTTGGAGAGAGTCAACAGCGTGGTCAGGCAAAGCTGAGGTCCGGGCTTGGAGAGAGTCAACGGCGTGGTCAGGCAAAGCTGAGGTCCGGGCTTGGAGTGAGTCAACGGCGTGGTCAGGCAAAGCAGAGGTCCGGGCTTGGAGAGAATCAATGGCGTGGTCAGGCAAAGCAGAGGTCAAGATCCGAGAAGGTAGTCCGAGGATAGGTTGAGGATCAGGGACACAGGAACGAGGAAACCAGGAACGGGAGTCAGCGAGGATCAGGAAGCAGGAACAAGGAGAATCTCTAGGAGGCAACGAGTACTCAACCAGCGAGGAGACCTGTTGCAAAGGCAATCCTAGGAAGCGGAGCCCGGGCTTAAGTACCGGAGCTCTGCTGACAACATCATCCGGGGCCGTGGATAGGTTCCCGCCACGGGCCCTACTTAAGCATAGTGATGCATGCCTGCGCCTAGGGAGGGGCGCGGCGCTGAGTAGTGGCGTCTCTCTGCGGGCCACACGGAGAGGCCCGATGCAGAGCACCAGGATCTGTAGCTGAGCCGGAGGCAACAGGAGCGGCCCAAGGACGGTTCCGGTGGCCTACCGCCGCCATGGACGAGAGATCACTTGAAAGAGGTGAGTCCGAGCCACAGGTGTGCCACGGCCAGCACGTGTAACACTGACCTTCAGAGACTGGGATTATTCTCTGAGAGCCAGGAGCTTTTTGCCCCTGGTGCACACATAGAACATCTCACCAAAAGGTTGATAATCATACATGTGGCATTCGATGGAAAAGACTAGCTAGCCCCTAGCTTGATGCTGGGCTTCTGTCTGCATCTTAATTTTACTGAGTTGCAAAAGTTTTGAAAGTTGATCAAGGAGTAATTATGTCTCTCAGTTTAAGAGTTTTAATGTTTGACTAAGTTTTTATTTTGGTTGGGGGGGGGGGGAATACGGGGTGGTGGGTGGGAGAGGGGAATGTTTCTGTAGTTGACTTGAAGATTATGGTCTAAATCCGGATGAGGTTCAGATCTCCAGCCTCCCTGGACTACTGTTATCTCTTTTTTTTTTTACTGTATTCTTCAAAATTAATAAAAATTGTTTAAACATAAAATTATTTATTTGGTGTCTTTTAAATCTAAGGTTTTTAAATTGATAACCGGGCGACATGTCAGTTTGTGAATGACCAGCAACAAAATTAAAATTACTCAGTCACTAAAATCTGGATAAACTGTATGATATTCTAAATCACTAATTAATTCTTATTTTGAAGATTTCTTCTTAACTGGGTTAAGTGGGTGTTCATCAAACAAGTAACTAGTTGCCGAGGAACCAGTACTCTTACCTTTTCAGCTCAAGTAAGTGACCTTTCAAACTCACACTTCTAATACTTATAAATACTAATCTTTACTAACTCACAAATGTAATCAAAAGTATATTTTCCTTAAATACACACAGTTCTTTACACTTGCAAATACTAGCTCACAAAATTAATCCAAAATCTATTATCCCTAAACTCATACAATTCTTTGTATTTGCAAAGAATACTAGCCTTAAAAACTAACACACAATATGCATAGCCAGTAATAGATTAACCCTTTAAGAAAACATTTTTCAAGATTTAAGCTTTCTTTCCCAGCAAGTTCCAACTTATCACCAGCATATGAAGGGGCTGCAGTAAGCATTCCTACCATTCCCTGCCCCAGGAGGAGTACATGAAACAACTCCCAGGCCTGTTTTACTAGGAATGTCCCAGGGCAACTATCCTCCCTTTTCATAACCTCACATTTCCAAATTAATAATGAGGGTTGCAGGGTACTAGATGAGACCTGATGCCCATTAGCTGCTGTGCCAAAATTGACTGGAACATGTAGCAGAACGGAGCTTAAGGATGATACCAGCTGTACAATCATGGAATGTTCCACCTGAAACCGAGAGGAGCATAAGGCATCACCAAGATGCAGATCCTCTTTGACTGCTCTCTTCAGCCTAACTGCTAAGCAGGCCCCTTGGTTCTGGCAAATCCCTGTTTTCATCCTCTAACATACTATATTAGCTACTGCTCCTCTGGTGCTGACAGCAGAAAGGACATCTTGTCTCCAGCAACAACATAAGACAGAAGCAACATCCTGGGATCAAGATTGAGGGAGTGTCCCAATCAGCAGCTTTCCCATCATCACAAAGTCAGTATTAATTATTCATCCATAACTATTTTTCAGAATTCGGAGCAGAAATCTAAAGTTTTAGCACATGCTGTTCAGTATAAACCACAATTACAGGCTTTGAACTAGCCTGGGGAAGGAGCTGATCAGTGCTTCCTTAGTGGGTGCATCTGCAAAGAAATTACCATGAGAGACAGGATCAATAAAGTACATAAACATGGAATACTTCCAAAAATATGCCCATAAATTAAAAAAAATACAAGCCCACATCAAGAAGGAAGGAGATAAAAGAAAATGAAAAAGAGTAACAATCATTACTCTGTCGCATGCTACGCTCACTGACCCTCATTTCCATTTACTCCATCCAAACTCCTCCCACTTGAATACAAATGAAAAATTTGCATACACAATTTGCGAAGCGGTATTTATCGCTTGTGTTAGGGCGTTATCACGGGCATTAGGGTCCTAAAGTGTGCAATATTGCCCTAATGCATTTTGATTAATGACCCTGTTAGCCAGTTAAAATTGAAAATTGGCTAAGCTAGCCAGATAATTTTGGCCTGCGCTGGAATGCCTCATTTTTGTCTGTCTAAATTATAACTGGATAATGGTTTATCAGGCAATAAATTAGCCAGATATGTGGCCATGTATTCAAAAAGTGGCCATTTAGCTGGAAAATTTGAATGTTGACCTCATTAATTTTTAGAAGTAAAAGATGATTCAGAATCCTCATCTGTAAAACCTGTTACTTTTTACAAAAACTCATTGACAATGTTTTTTCTTTTAGAATAAAAAAGTTCACTGATCCTGCTCAATTGCATTTCTAGTTGCTACATTTGAAAAAACCCACAAAATTCAAGAAATTCTGCATTCGACTTGATAAAGTGGGTATAACCTCCAATAGTCACAAGTCTATTAAGTTAGTCTAATAAAAACCATTGCTTATTTTTCATGGACTAACATAGCAAACAACTCTAATTTAGCCAATAAATTAAAAAAATTAAAAATGTGGCAATATTTTGACAACCATACAGAAATCCATAAGAAATAAAAAAAAAAAAAAAAAGTTGAGGAAATGTGATTTATTCAATTATGGAATTTTTGGGGGGCAGGGATTACAGAAGTGCTAATATATGCAGTGGTATCATTTAAAGTTACATATTTTAAATCTAAATTCTATTGATTCCATTGATTAGAAAGTCTAATACAAAACACCTAATGAAAAATGTATTTAGCAAAGAGTTTAAATAAACTTTGGGCTAAAGTTATTTGGATATTTGCATTACTTTTCTATTCTGTTTTTAGTTAGGGATGTGCTGTCATTTGAAATTAAATAGGAAATGTCAACAATATTTTAATTTTTTCTTGGCTAGAGGTAGGGGTTTGCATTTACATGCCTTTTTCTGAATTTCCAAAAGTATTCTTGTAAAATGTATTTTGAAAACTACATGCACACATGAGCACGTGGGGAAACTACATGCATACACTTCCTTTGACAATTTATATAAAGTCTGGGGGTAAAAAAAAATCAAAAAATACTTGCAGATTTTGCACAGATATGAGACATTACCCCCTTATTGTCCTAATATGGTGTTATCTTAGGAAAGTAAGATTTGGAAGCAGTTTGAAATTCAAGCAAATTAAACTGTTGAAATATAAATATTAGCAGCAACCCAGAGAACAGAGCCATTATTTAGTCCTTGCTAAATGTCTCTGCAAAAATTATTGATGGTAAAGATCAAGTGCATGTGCTTACCGAACAGAGTGATCCTCAGAATCATTAACCACGAGAGGCATTATAACATTGCTATGGTAAATAAGCTATCACCATGGAGCTGCATGGTACAATGGAATTCTACTGGAATGTATTTTACTGCAGTAAACTCCACCTGATGACAGCTACAATCAAGAGTGGCTGTAGGCAGATGCTTTGCTCCAGGCCACATTCAATTATGTCGGACTGCATTAGTCCCTGGTGAAGCTGTCACCTTGCAGCCTGTGAAATGATAGCACAACGATGCTCCTGAAGTCTCCACAGTCCTTGCTTCAATCAGGGAAGTAAGGGAAATAATGTGAAAAAGACCATTAGCACTGTGACTGCTTGCAGCGTTCGGTTTGCTCAAGGAAAAAATATATATAGGTGTGTTGCATCCGTGAAGTTGTCTGGGGCTAGATAATTGCAGATTTTTCAAGAACATCTTTTTTTTTTTGTTGTTGTTGGAGGAGGTCTGTAAAAACTAGTGAAAAAAATGAATGGTAGAGAGGTAAAAATGGGTGGTTTATTATTTTTATTAAATCATTGCATTTTACCTTTCTGAGAGATGTTTTTAGAATCATGGCAGAATGCATCATGTATTTTTGTTATTTCCCAGTCAGACAGAGAACAAGAGAAAAGACGGTCTTGGCCTGACTAGTCAGATTCTAAAATAACTTATACTTCAGAAATGTTAATTTTCAAGAAAGAGTGGAAAGCAGAGAGTGGAAATAATAGAAATGAAAATGTGCAGAGTTTCATGTCCACATATAATTCTTATATTAGTTTGAGGTGTGTAAAACTACTGTTCATTTCTCATCATGAAAAGTGAATCCACCTTACTGGAGTTTATAGCAGCACTGAGCAATTACAGTCCTCAAATGTTGGCCAACATGCAAGGTATTTTAGATAACCAAGGCATATATATGTTACCTAAAATTCATAAATCCATGGTTTGTCCCCCGGGACACTCCATGTCTGGGATTGGGTGATTGTTTGAACCGCTAGCTAAATTAATTGATTATCTGTTATCTGTTATTGATTATCTGTTTCCAGGTTAAAGCATATGCTCTAACCCGTTAAATTATTCGTATCATGTTATATTTATTCTAGCTGCCTCTAACTTCCTTCCAGCTTGCCTTTAAGCCTCCAAGTTTTCCATTCCTTGTTGATTGTAACTTTGACTTATTCCTTTTTCCTTTGTTATCTATTATTTACCAGAATTGTTACCTCAGTTTACCCTTTGTTAAAATGTAAACCGATCCGATATGGTTATCGACTATGAAGGTCGGTATAAAAAACTGTTAAATAAATAAATAAATAAATAAATAAATAAATAAACAAACTATTAGTTAAAAGTATCAGATCCTATGTGCAGGACTCAACATATTTTATTAACCAATTAAATACTATCTCTCGAATTGAGTCTTCCCGGAGATTAGTATCAGCAAATATCACTTTGTTATATACCAACATCCCTCAGCAGAAGGCATTATATATAATATAACATGCCTTGAATAATTTGGATTTGCCACAGCAGAGAAGGTTAGTCATTATGCAGATGGCAGAGATGGTTATTACATGTTTCTATTTTACTTTTCAAGGAATCTTTTATAAACAAATTAAGGGAATCCCTAGGGGCTCTCCGTTGCACCGTCAGTGGCATTTGAAAATCAAAACATATATTTGTCCCCATCATTTAAATTCATTCCTTTTTGGAAAAGATATATCGATGACCTATTTTGGCTATGGTCAAGGAAATGAGAAATTCATGATATTTAAGGATTGGATTAATTCTATTGATCCCAATTTGGAATATACTGTCCAGCAGAGTGAGAGTCAATTACCATTCTTGGATGTTATGGTATAGAAAGAATGGAACAAAATATTCACCTCTATATATAAAGCCTACTGATAAAAATCCAATATTATATTTTGAAAGTTTCCATCTGTGAAAACTAAAAGAGAGTTTTCTGGTCGAACAGTTTTTAAGATATCAGTGAACTTGTGCCACATCTGGTGAATATAAGCTCAGGGCAAAATGCCTTATCCAGAAATGTATTTCTCACAGATATAGAAACATAGAAATGATGGCAGAAGAAGACCAAATGGCCCATCCAGTCTGCCCAGCAAGTTTCGCACTTTTTTTTTCTCATACTTATCTGTTACTCTTGGCTCTTAGTAACCTTTTGGTTCTATTTCCCTTCCCCCCCCCACCATTAATGTAGAGAGCAGTGTTGGAACTGCATCTAAGTGAAATATCTAGCTTAATTAGTTAGGGAGAGTAACCGCTGCAATAAGCGTAGGGGCATGGCCAACGCCACAGAAGACTCCGAACTCCGGCGTGAGGCCTGGTACGCAGTGAAAGACCCGGCGACTGCCGCCGCGGGATGCCAAGGCCTGGAGGAGCTCACGGCTGCTGCTGGGGAGGCCAACCTGTGACCTGCAGAGCTAGTGAGGTGAGCAGGCCCGTGCGGGGCCGGGTGCGGACGGGGCGCGCAACACCTACCTATCAGCTGTATCGTCTCAATCATATATATATATTTTTTTTTTATAAATAGCATGTATGACAGAGTCAAATACTTTACTGTAATCAACATATTTCACATATCCTACTTATATACAAGGCCAGTTATTCTGACACACAAGAAAATTAGATGGATTTATCTTGATGTGCTCTTTATATAGCCTTATTGGATGTTTCTTATTAATTTGTTATCATTAAATCAAATGTTTGATGGCTTATTCTGGGAATTAAAGTTAAATTGAGCTGTCTATAATTTCTTGGATCAATGTTTTCTCCTTTTTAAAGATAGCAGTATATTTGATCTTTTCCAGTCCTTTGGGACTTCATCCATTTCTGAGTTCTCAAAAATAATTCCCAGTGACTGTGATATCTTTTGCAGTGCTCTAGGATGCATGCCCATCAGAACCTGTCAATTTGAAAACATCCCATTTATCTAAATATGCTTAATCTTTTTCTTTCCTTATTGTAACCTGAATTTTTACCCTTTTTTCCTATTCTTGAATGCTTTAGTTATTTGATCGAAGACTACTTTTTTTTTTTAAAAACTGATGCTTAAAAAATAATACATAAGTCTTCAAATGTCATCTTTTTTTAATATTTTCTTTCCCTATTCAGTATAGGGCCTTGTGCTTTTTTGACCCCTCTCCTTGTGTCCAATATCTCACTAGAATGTTTTCTTACTACCCTTTTGTTACTAGCTTATTGATAATTGATAATTACATGAAAGAAAAAAAAAGGATACCAACCTACTTGAAAGGCACAAAATATGTCTTATCAGATTCCTTTTCACAATCCTTAAGGAAATGTGGTGATGGGCATTGTACAAAAGCTGATTGATGACTTTTTTTCTCCGAATATAAATACAATTATGTTTATTGGGGATAATTTTCAAAGCTATTTACATACATACAAACTAGTTTCATGTGCAAAAATGGTAATTTTATAATTGACCCAGGCTCAGTGTATTTAAAACTATACATGTAACACAGTTTTGCATGCACTTGTACACACATTTGAGGAGAGGCCATTCTTCGGGGCAGAAATGGGATAGTGTTGGCACCTATGTGCATACTGTTGATTTTAAATAATATGTGTATAAATGTACATGAGTTAAATTATGCCCTAAAAAGAGGAGGTGCAACTTTACATCAGTGAATATATGCATGTACTCAGCCAAGTATCCAAGTATTTTCAAAGCAAACTTATGCACGTTAAGTTTGCTTTGAAAATAGTAAAGTCTGTATATATAATGTACACTCAAATTTCTCCACTATGCCAACTGTTTGAAAATTACCCTAATTAAGTCCAAATGTTTTGATTTAGATGTCTTTTTGTTACGTTTGCGGCTGCAGCAACATGTGGCCGACCTCGCTTACCCGACCGAATCCCGGAGCCAAGCTGTCCTCTCTTGTGGTGACAAGGAGACGCCACCATGATCCTCCTGGCCGGTCGGCACATCTCCAAATCCGCCCAAGCCAGACGCGACCTACGCCAGCTCTTAAAGGAACCGCGGTGGGAAAGGTTCCCGAGATTCCTCTCTGAAGTCATCCAGCAGGGACTATTTAAACCTAGTCCCTGCTCTTCAGACTTGCCTCTGCAACAGGTCTCCTGAAGCTGCTGGCTGCGTGATCACTCCTTGTCTTGGTTCCTGCCCTGCCCCCTTCCTTCTGGATTGTCTCCTGTCTTTGACCTTGGATTGTTACTGGACTCTGCTGCTCGCTGCCTGCCCTGGCCCTTGGATTGTTACTGCTGCTTGCTGCCTGCCCTGACCCTTGGATTGTTACTGGACTCTGCTGCTCGCTGCCTGCCTCGACCCTTGGACTGTGTACTGGATTCTGCTGCTGACCGTTGCCGAACTGACACTGAGATCTGCCTCCCCGATGACGAGAGTCTGGGAAGTCTCCTCTCAAGTAGGTCTTGCTCGTCTCGGCTCAGGGGTCCACACTCGCATCACTTTTCTTATTAATTCAGAGATAGCTTTTAAACTTTGACAAAAATACTCTTATAAAATTTATCCCCAAAATAACCCACAAATTGCAATCCAAATCACGATTCAGAAGATAGATATCAAAAACCAAAGCAGATCACAGATCACTGGACTGAAGGTGTGCAGATCATGTCATATATAGATATTCTATTTTGGATTGACCAATCTCTAACACAAAATATGAGAGACTGGAAACTCATCAGACAAATTAATAGCTTCTTTTATAAATGTGATTGATGCATGTAAGTAACACATTTAGGCATTAGGAAAGGTTAGATATTTGTTTCACTAGATTTTGCTTAGAATTTTGACCAATAAGTTATCAATACTAGCATTCACATGAAATAAATGACAAAATTATGCATGGCGTAAGGTTGAACAATCTTGGGAATGACAAATTGTTTTAAAAACAATCACTAATGAAAAGTCCTTTTTCTGTAAAGTGCTCTAAATATTTATAAGCAATATGTATTTATATGCGTTCTATGCCAATTCAGCAACAAAACAATTGTTGGAAGGCAAACATTTGGACTGTTATTAATGACAGATGCTGATTTTGTATAATGAGGGTGATTGACTATAATAGGCACCAATGTTGGAAGCCAGTGTACAGTACAGTAGTGAGACTCATATTGTGACTAGTCCTAACTCATAGATAAGTATTTGTGAACTTTTGTAAAAGAGGTTTACAAACCAACTTAACAAAATTGCACAAAGTATATATGCTATTTATTGGCAAAATCCACTGCAAATCTTTAGAAATCCACCATTGAGGATTTCCTTGGATGCACTTCAAAATGTCCTCGGATTTTGCCAAGATTCATGGCAAAAAAATTGACAGATTTTTCCCTCTGATCTTAGGTAAAGCTACACATTTTGTTGATCTTGAACCAGACTGAAATCTGCCTGGTTCAGATTTTACTCAAACTACTTTATGTATGCCTACTCATACAACCTAGCATTTATGACCCATTTGCTCTGATAAAATCATTCTAAGTTTGTATGGATGTTTGTATATAAGAAAGCAGTGTATTCAATTGCAGCATATGTCATTGTGTACAATTCAAAGAGAGAGATTTTGCTTACTTAAGACAATTATTAAATGCATCTGTTCACATTAATAATGATTGAGTGGGTTATGCTGGAGCAGCCTGCAACAATTTTAAATAAAATACATACATAAGTTACAATAATTTTGAAAGGGAAAGTATGTGCATATGTTCCCATCGAAAATTATCCCACCAGAACTAACTGCACATATTTGCATGTTCCAATTTGTTCACAGAATTTTTTTTTTTTATAAAACTTATACGCATACTTTTGAAAATAGCCCCACTACAGGAATACCTGTTATGATAGTGGACCCTTGACCCGGGGCAAGAGGTGACACCCACCTGCAGTACTCAGGTGAACTCGTCTCCGGAAGGTGGAAGTTCCGCAACACGGCCTTGTCACGGCGTCCTTGGAGAGGCGGCAGGTACGCAGTCCGGGTTCCAGGCTAGGAGCAAGGCAGGCGGAAAGCAGGCACAGTCCGAGTTCCAGACGAAAGTCGAGGCAGGCAGCAAACTGGCACAGTCCGAGTTCCAGACGAAAGTCGAGGCAGGCAGCAAACTGGCACAGTCTAGGTTCCAGGCAAGGGTCGAGGCAGGCGGCAGGCAACACGGTCCAGATTCCAGGCAAGGGTCAAGGCAGGCGGCAAGCAACAAGGTCCAAGTCAATCCAAAGTCAAACCAGAAATCACGGAGAAGCAGAGAAACACAGCCAAACCACAGGAACCTGTTGCGAAGGCGTCCCAACCTTCACTGAGGGAGTTTAAATCTCCCTCGCAGATGACGTCATCTTCTGGGGCCGGCCTCGATTCCGCGTCGCGGCCCCCTTAAGAGGCGGGGCCAGCCGCGGCTTCCCCAACGCTGCTCCCTGACGTCCCCATACCGTCGTGCCGTGGCCCATGCGCTGCTGCCCACCGCGAGGGGGAACTCGGGCTGGCCGTGTGGAGGAGGTAGGGAGGTCTGGCCGCGGGCGAGCGCGACTGGGCCTCACAACAATACCTCTACTCACTGCAAGTAAACTTAGGTGCGTATCGGCTGTATGTGTTCAAGTATACTGATTGTGTTGGCATGGAAATTTTATAATAGGTGATTTCCATGAGTAAAGCACTGTGTTACCTGTGGAAATCCTTTGAATAATTATCAGTTAATGTGACTGGTTTGTCCCTTTAGAAAACTGCTTTTCTTTAATGCAGCCAAAAGAAGGACAAGCATTGTTTCACAGTGCAAGTGTTTTTGGCCACTTTCGGAAGGGGATGGAATAGGGAAGGAAATGTGTGCTTGGGTATTTCATCTTGAAATCCCAGACTTTCCTGCATGTACTTTACACCTATAGGAATGTCCACGAGCCCCCCCGCAGCCCCAAACTTTCAAAGGGAAACTCCACAAGACGTTGCTTTCCTTTGAAAATAAATTTGTTGTACTCCAAGAT
This sequence comes from Rhinatrema bivittatum, assembly GCF_901001135.1. NCBI lineage: Eukaryota > Metazoa > Chordata > Amphibia > Gymnophiona > Rhinatrematidae > Rhinatrema > Rhinatrema bivittatum. The sequence goes on from NC_042617.1 coordinate 496,893,092, forward strand.
CTGCAAGCTGGAATATGTATGACTGCAGCTTGATTAATAATTGAATAAACAAATAGTTTTATACTCAAGACCTACTAATAGTTAAAGAATGGGGGAAGAGATTACTTATCAGTACAGCATACCACACCTCCCCTTGGACTAACTGAACACTCAAGGCTTTTTGGGATGGGCAGTGGCAGGGCATTACTAGGCAGCCCATACTGTGCAAGCAAGGCTGTCAGTGCCCCCGCCCCCCCCTTCCCGACTATCACATGACTGAAACTAGAAGTTTTCAGTCTGCCGGCAACAATGCCAGGATAGACAAGACAACAGCCAGAGCCCTGCATGTTAAGGGAGTTCTATATCCAGGTAGCTCCATCCCTCTCTTATCTAAAGTTCCCCCATAAAAAGCTACAGCAGCCCACCAGAAAACCCAAACCAGTTGGATATTGGTTTGTCCAGGCCCTCAAGCAAAAGAAGTGGCCATATAAGTTATCCAATGCTATTGTATATTTCATTTATCTGCTAGATAGCTCTTTTTTAGGCTGTGCAGGAACAGGTCTTGGCACATTAAAGAGAGGTGAATTCCACCAAGTCAAAAGAATTCTCAGTAATCCAGTTGTGCCCATTTGTGTTTCACATGCAAACTACCATGGCAACATTGTACCCTGTTTGTTAAGCTTAGATGTGCCATGCTTCCAAAGGCAAGCTCAGAGACACCAATGATGAGTGACAATCACAGATCACAGAAAGCAGGTCACAGGCATCCAAGATGCAATGAGTGTCCTATTCATGATGTTATCAATCAGCTGTCTGCTTGAAATGCCACCTAAAATCATTGCTCCCATGGTAAATGAATAAAATCATTTTTGGGGAGGCTAACCTGATTAGCAGGTGTTGCAAGGGGTGTTGTGATCTATCACATGTTCCTGGCTGCCAGACCCAAGAGATAGGCCAGGCTGCTGTCTCCCACTTGCCTTCTTGCATAGAAGATGAACAAATAATCCATTGCCCACAACATTTGTTGCTGCTAGTCAACTTCTTCAAGGAGACAAGGGAATACCTTTAGCACTGTAAATTTGCCAGACAAACATCCAACCGCTCATATGTGGCAGAAATGCTCCTGAATGCTGTCTCCTAAATTGCTGTAAGGTAGCGATTGGCAACCCCAATGTGCCACACTAGAAGCAGAACTGATCCTGAAGGCATGGGTTCTAAATATTTAAGCAAACAACCCTATGGCCTTCAAGCACACGAGAATTGTAATGAACTGGAATCTGCTTATGGGAAAGAGGTTTGCATGTACAGAAACTGGAGACCACCTAGAAGCCTAACTGCCATATAGTTTCTCACATTCTTTATTGAACTGGTTACCAGCCAGAGGACTTCTTCTCAAGTGACCAACTCATCCATGCCCAATTGATCCACCTTAGACCACTATATTATCAATTTTATCCTGCTTCTCAATGGGGACACATCTAAGATTTGACACCCAATTCAGTCTCAGGCATTCCTGTCACAGCCACTAGTTTACTCACACTCAGTGTGGAAAGAAGGCCAGCAAAAAAGCTGTCTAGAGAAATGTTATCTCAAATGATCCTGCCATTACTAATGACAGAAACCACCACAAGCTCAACAAGTAGTCATACATATTGGACCCGCATATATTAGGGTAACTCTTGCCTCCCTCGACCACCCCACCATAACCTTTTTCACTGGAAAGATAATGGTTGTGTTTGACCATTCTTGCACCTTTGCAAATATTATAAGATCTGATAAGTAGATGTATACTGTTCTTTTGGATAGCCCAGACTGTTTGGAAAACATGATTCACTGTACCACCAAATGTTTAGGTACTGGGCCTTGTTGTACATTCTTTTCTGGTGTGGAATGTCATCTATATCCAGTTATGAATGAGTTACAATAGAAAGAATGCTTATAATTAACAGCAAGAACATTTGTAATCAATTTTAAATATATTATACAAAATTACAAAAATGTATAAAATGCATAGCATACAAATTTGAATTACAACATTGCTAGATTCATATCCCAGCCCATAAAAAGTGCAATAAAAACAATCACACTCATTCAAACAGATCACATTCTCACCTTTCCATACCATACCACTTGCAATAAATAACAGATTTGATTCACAACAATAGATAATGTCAAATTTGATCAGTAAGAAGGTTATAAATCTTCTTCAACAACTTTATAGGACCTTATCACCTTCTTTTCAGGTACTGTTATCAGTCTCAAAAAGTTGAGAAAATATTTTGCAAGAAATCCCAAATCCTTAATTCCTTCTTTTCTTAAATTCCCAACAAAGAATTCTTTTATTTATTTATTTATTTATTCATTTCATCCTACAAAGAGTGGGCTTTCTCAGGGGGAAATTTTCATGATATAAGCATGCCTAGTCTTGAATGCAAAGCCAAAATTCATAGCAATATATTGCAAGATTCAAAAAAGTCCTATCATAAATATTTTTCAATGGATGTGTTTCTATACAGTTCCATTGCATTGGAATGGAATTACGTTGAACTATTGATTCCAGATCCATGATTCTTAGCCTGTAAGCTTTTGATCTCATTGCTAGATTCTGGGAATCCAATGCAATGGAATTGTATAGAAGCACGCCTATTGAAAACTATTTATGGGGATACTTCTTTGAACCTTGAAATATACCGCAATGTATTTTGGCTTCACATTCAAGACTAGGCATGGTTACATCTTGAAAATGTCCTCCTCTTTGTAGGGTGAAATGAAGAATTCTTTGTTGGAAATATAAGAAAAGAATGAACTGAGGATTTGGGATTTCTTGTAAAATATTTTCTCAACTTTTTGAGTCTGATAATAGTACCTGAAAAGAAAGTGATAAGGTCCTATAAAGTTGTTGAAGAAGAAGATTTATAAACTTCTTACTGATCAAATTTGACATTACATATTGTTGTGAATCAAATCTGTTTCCTATTGCAAGTGGAATGTTATGGTATGGAAAGGTGTTAATGTGATCTGTTTGAGGGAGTGTTTTTGATTGTTTTTATTGCACTTTTTATGGGCTGGGTTATGAATCTAGTGATGTTGTAGTACAAATTTGTATGCCATGCATTTTGTAAATTCTTGTAATTTTGTATAATATATTTAAAATTGATTAAAATTTTTCTTGCTGTTAATTATAAGCATTCTCTCTATTGTAACTCACTATTGTAAGTGAGAGAAGATAATGCTTATCCTTCATTGTTTCTCTTATATATCCAATTATGTACACCTTCCAGGTAGTTGGTGTAACCAAGCAGCACAGCATGTCCCATGAGCGCTGGCTGCAAAGCCCAGATTCAGACCTGGGGTACCCACCATTTTAGGCTCTGCTGCCAACTTTCTTAACTTGGTCCACTGGTAGTTAGGAAACAAGTCAGTAATCTTGTTGTGTATACCAGGGGATATGTCTAGTGTGCACAGTCATATTATGTTGAAGTCACTTTAGCACAAAACACTATATAAGTTCTGAAATTATGACACACTTAGCAGATTAGCAGTTGATTATTTTGACTATTGCCTGGTTGTCACATTAGAATATCATCGTCCTCCTGTTAGACCAGCAATCACCTTTTATATATAAGGTTACCAGTATTGTAAAAAATTTCAAGGACGTGCTATTCCAGGTGATACCAAAATCAGGCTATTCTTCAGGTCACATGATTGTACAACAGGAGCTCTGACTAAAAAGCCAAAAGCATCAAAGTAAAGCTTGAAGTCCACACTTGACACCAGAGGTGGAAACCGTGTAGCTATCCCATTGAAGTAGGCCAAAAAATCTTCCTAATTGCTAGGTCCTCCTGGAGGGATTTGGTAAATCATATTTGGTGGTGGTTTAAACTTGACATGTATTGTGGCCAGGGTCAAGCCACCTAAAAAGGTTCACCCCCATAGGAATGCCTTTACAAGCTAAGACAAAACTCCCTGAGTGAGTATGTGTATCAATGACACTGTTTTTGTCTGGCATGTCTCCCAGACTAAGGAGAAAAACTTGTCCTACTTGTCACTGGGGAGCCTCAAGACCATCAATATTGAGATGAATTCTTTATCCAAGAATGTTATGGTGGTGGCAGAACCCTCTAGCTTACCCTCAACCTGTGGTACACCCAAATGGTGAGCTAGAGCCTAAAAGTCTTAAAACAGTCTCTGACATGACATGCAGCCATTTGTATCTACAAACCGAAAACTATGTAGGTAGTGAACAACAGTCAGAATTCTCATGCATCTTACCAACTCCCAATGCTAGAAAGTACTGAATTTTTCAAAATAAGCATAGAACAAGCCATTGGCATCTACTTATCAAAGTAATATACTCCTTTGAACTGAAAACCTAGCAATGGAAAAGTGTCAGGATGCACGGGAAGCAACCAGAATGTCCACACAATGTCTATCTTCACCATAAGGGCCAGTGCACCACATTCTCTAATCATGTCCTCTGTGCTGTCAAATGAGGTGTATTGTACATACAGAGCTCACCTCAGGAGGAATAAAATTATTAGACACTAGACAGTGCATTTGTTTGAAACAAAATAAGAAATGTTAAAAGTCTTTTTTTAAACAAAGCCAGAACACTGTGGCTTGAAGTCAGAATTCAAAATTTGTTTAAATATATATTCTATTCCCATTGTGGCTTTAAAAATGCCCAGAAGCTCTTTCTTTTTTCATAGTAGCAGCAATAGCAGTGATCAGGAGTAAGTAGGCTTCATGGAAAGGTAAAAGCATGCCAGCCGGTAGCTGAAGAAACAAGGTGGTGTGACATGGGACACAAGAAGCTGCCACCCAGTCAGATCTCCCCTTTTATTGCCTGCATCTGCCATCCCTCTTCCATCAAATGGGTGGACTTTGAATGACCCAACAGAGCCATAGTACTGGAGGAGAGGGTGTGCCTTCCCTTCCCCAGTGGCCCAGACGGTGTCAGGGTGGCACACTGTTTGGCGGCTAACTAGAAATATTTTGGGCCAATTGAGCAGCCAGGAAAGTATCTTCAAACTGCATGACTGACCCTCGTTCACTCCTCCACATGGAACACTGGGCAAGGAGGAAAAGATGCCATGGGGCTGGCCACCCCTCCCAAAATTGCAGGAAAACAAGCATGGAATCTTATCTCCTTGTTCCATTTTCCGCTCCTTCCTCTAGCTGGGTGCATGGCTCCTGGCTATCTACAGCATCCTTGCATCTGGCATTCACCAGCCCTATGTTTGAATGTCTTTATCCTACCACCTGTACCAGACCTCTGACTTGCAGTTCTAAATGACTGCCTCCATGAAGGTTAAACACAGAGAAATGAACATAGAGGTATTTTCACCAGTTACCTTAATTAGAAAAAAATGTGTTTTCTTTATTGGGTGGATGGGCGAGGAGGCATTCATATAGAGGTAGATCTTCAAAAGATACGCGAGCACGTACTTTTGTTCGCGCAGCAGGCGCGAACAAAAGTACGCTGGATTTTATAAGATACGCGCGTAGCCGTATCTTATAACCCCCTCCCTGGCCCTATCTAAACCCCCCCTTACCTTTGTCGGCCGGCAGCCCCGCTCCGTGGTCCGGTCCCGGGTGCTGGCCACGCCCCCGGAATGCCCCCGGGCCAAAACCACGCCCATGTCGCCGCCCCCGAAACACCACGCCCTGCCCCCTAAACGCCGTGTCATCCCACCACGCCCCCGCCACGCCCCCGACAGGAAGCCCCGGGACTTACGCGTGTCCTGGGGCTCTGCGCTCGCCGGCGGCCTATGCAAAATGAGGCGGATTTTAAGAGCCCTGCTCGCCTAAATCCGCCCAAATCTGGGCGGATTTAGGCGAGCAGGGCCCTGCGCGCCAGTGAGCCTATTTTACATAGGCCTACCGGCGCGCGCAGAGCCCCGGGACTCGCGTAGGGGTTTTTTTGAGGGGGGCGTGTCGGGGGCGGGCCCGGTCGGCGCGGTGTTTCGGGGGCGTGTCGGGAGCGTTTTGGGGGCGGGTCCGGGGGCGTGGTTACGGCCCAGGGCGGCCCGGGGGCGTGGCCGCACCTTCCGGACCCGCCCCCAGGTTGCGTCCCGGCGCGCGGGGATTTACGCCTCCCGGAGGGAGGCGTAAATCCCCCGACAAAGGTAAGGATGGGGTTTAGACAGGGCCGGGCGGGTGGGTTAGGTAGGGGAAGGGAGGGGAAGGTGAGGGGAGGGCAAAAGAAAGTTCCCTCCGAGGCCGCTCCAATTTCGGAGCGGGAACGGAGGTAGGCTGCGTGGCTCGGCGCGCGCCGGCTACACAGAATCCATAGCCTTGCGCGCGCCGATCCCGGATTTTAGCGGATACGCGCAGCTCCGCGCATATCTACTAAAATCCCGCGTACTTTTGCTTGCGCCTGATGCGCCAGCAAAAGTACACGAACGCACCTTTTTTGAAAATCTACCCCAATAGGCGCGCCGGCCCGCAGGTGTTTTAAAATCCGCCCCAATGGGTATATAGTGCAAGAGCTTGCTCAGTGACATTTTTAATCACATTAGAAGCAATCATGAAAAGATGAAGAAAAGAATGTTTCCCTTACCATTTGGGGTCCTTCATGATTGATGATTTTCTATAATAAAGTCTTTGCATTTTTTCAGCATAATAATTATTGCTATTTGATCAACTATTTGTTTGCTACTACTTGTTATACCATGGATGTGACAAGTGCTAACTTTGCAAAGTAGCCTTATAATGAGAGACCAAATGGAACAGAGATGAAGAAAGCTTAAGAGAAAAGAAATCAATCTAGACTGGAAAAAATTTGCAGCACCATCCACTTCTAGCAGGTCCCTGTGCTTTGCTGTTCTGAATGCCAAACAATTTTACTTTACTCGGTTGATATCTTAGTATGCCATGTGTTTGCTATTGACTACAGCAGGGAAGATTTTATGTCTGCTAACCATAAGTGATTTCATTTTTATTGAAATTTTCTAGCAATTTGAGTTAAAGTCATAGTGGCAGGCTTTGCGGCAGGCAGGGTCAGATAATATCCTCCCACATACATTCTATTTCAGCATATTTCTCTGCCTATATAGTGGAGACAACAAGACAGAAGCATGAAACACAGAAAAAATGTGCAAATAGATTGACCAACCATGCACAGAATGATTTCTGACTAGCTTAGTTGGGACGAGAAGAGATTATATGAGAATAAAGAAAGAAATATTCCCAATTAACTTGTTGCTTCTTCTTCATCTATTGGGAACGCATTTCTTTGAGCCAGTAGAAAATCACACAATATGACCTCTAATAACATGTACATTCTATATTTTTTGCTTGGTGTCATTGTACAGTGATTCTTATGATTGGTATTATTAATCTATTGTGACGTATGGCATGAGGGTGCATGAGGCTAAAACAAATGAATGCAATGAAAAACATAATGCCAAGAATTAAGAGACTATCCATCATCATGACATGAACATACCTTTTTTGTTAATAATAAATAATGTGTCAGGTGCGTTTTGGCTTTGGGGTGGATCAGAAAATGTGTAGAGACTACAAATAAACACTGGAAGTTTGTTCTATAATACTGATTAAATGTACGATTAAATAAAATATTGTTTCTTTCTGGCTTTTCAATGCAAACCCACTTGTAGTTTGTTAGGTACCAGCAGGCATGCAGTCCACTAATTATTAGTTTTCAAAGCATGTCAGGAGTTTCTTTGATGATATAAGATATTCCTTAAAATCATATGTCAAAGATTTCTGCATAAATAAATACAGGGGATCATTCATCAAATCACTTTAGGACCTTATCACCGCTCATTATGCACTCGATGAATAGCACATCGCAAAATGTGTATGCAAATTTAGAATTAGTAGTCAAATGAGAGAAGTTTGGTCAAGGTTAATGGAAATTAAGGTCTGCTAGGGCTGCGTGCGATAGAGTATCACACATTATCGCAGGAAATAACTTCTTTTTTTTTTTTTGCGATAGGTGAAAAAAGTAATTTTTGCGGCTGATATCATAGATCGTGCTATTATCGCAGCAAATATTGCATGCGATAAAAACAGCAATGATAACAGACTCACCAACCTGGCCCAACAAAACACCAGTTTTTACCTGCTCTACCTTCTTAAAGCCATATTGTTTCTTACAAGCGTAAATGTCATGGCATACTGGATGTCTCGGCAGACAGCCATGGCGCTGGAGATACAGGGAGCGTATCTTTCCTCCCTGAATACCCTTGCTGGGCATGCCAGAGGATTTTGTGGTTTGCAGGTATTGGCTTAGGTCTCAGGCAATCCTGGAATTATATGAAGAAATCCGAGGGGATCTGGATGTGGTCACCGAAAGGTCCCGTGTTGTGCCTGCTGTCACCAAACTGTTGGCTGCCCTGCATTTCATGGCAAGCGGCTCCTTTCAACTCACAGTAGGGGTGGTGGGGGGAATGTCCCAAACCACTTTCTCATGCTGTCTCAACCAGGTAATCGAAGCAGACACTAACCACATCCCCACTACATAACATTTCTTTGCGAAAGGCAGGACTTGACGAACTTGAAGAGAGGTTTTATGTCTTTGCATACTTTCCCAATGTTGTCGGAGCAATTGACTGCACTCACATAGCCATCATTCCACCTCGTCAGAGGGAGGGGACGTATCGCAATAGTAAGCTCGTCCACTCCATTGAATGCTTGAATGCGCATATTCGACGTCGTAGCCAGGTTCCCAGGAGCCGCGCACAATTCCTTTATACTTAGGCTGTCAGGGCTCTTTGAAAATTTTGAGGCTGGCCTGTATGGTGACGTTTGGCTCATAGGTAAGACATGCTTTTCTTTCTGTATTCCATCTCTGCCTATGTGTTTGTGGATAATGGCACCCAAATGGGGGGTGGCTGTGGGGGAGAAAAGGATCGCGGGCAAGACATGTAGCTTGTACAGTCACATATGCAGTCCATTGGCCGAGGCCTTGGCTTTTTCTCCACATGCTTCAGAGCATGCCAAAGTTTGTGATGGCAAACAATGCATGGCACCTAAAGCTTGCTGAGTGAGTAGGCACTATACACGTTGAATGTCATCATTAGCAAAATGGCCCCATTCCTATCCTCCCCTTGGGAGCTATTTCAGTGTCACTGGTGAATCACAAATATAAACCGCCGTCCCTGCAGGGTTGAAGATTGCTGTCGTGACCGAGGTTGATGGTATCAGTAATGTAGTCGTGAAATATGTACAAGGCAGCGAGCTCTCAGGTGTTGCCCTACAGGGGTGCTGTTTAAGGCCTTCCTCCCTACTGGGTCTCTTTTCAGAAGGGAGTTCAGTAGGGATTCTAATTGCTACTACCCACCCAGTACAGTCTCTTGCCGGTTAAGAGGGGAGGCAAGGATAAATAAGATATTGTATATTTTTTTTTTTAATAATTTTATTTAAAAATACTCTTTTAATGAAATCGTACTATTTCTTAATACTATTGTGAATATTCAAATAACAATTCTCTTAACAAACCTTAAAATATATTTTTTTCTTTTCCATATCACAGATTAATAACTGTAAACAAACAAGCAATCATAAAATAATATATTCCATCTACTTCCAACTCATCTATTTCTCAGATAAATATTTCAGTCCTTATTCTTTCTTGAATATTAACTTTAATGTTTCTTATATCATTTCTTTTAAATAAAAGAGAATTTATTCTTTGTATTCTCTTTTCTTTTCTTTCTCTTATTTAAGTCCAGTATATCTTCTCCTTGTTATATTCAGATAAGTAAACTTTATTTTTTTTTTGTTATAGTCTTTTACTTTCCTTTTGTATTTAGTGTCTTTTCTTACTTATTGTTTGTAATTGTTCTCAAGTGCACATGTAAAACAATATGCTCAGGCTTGGCAATAGAAGTTTTAAGTTCTATTATTAAACTTATCTGTTTTTTTCTTCTTTGCGTTGCTGGCCAGATGATAATCTTGTCGTTCTCTTGTCCTTTAGTCTTCTTCTTTTCTCTTCTTTTTTTCCGTATGCTGTTTCTTCTTTCTTGTACCTACTAACTTATACTTTAAATAAACTAATAACAAATACTAACTCCCTGATACTGCTCCTGGATCTTCCGTAACTAAATATATATATATATATATGTGTCAACCTGTGTATTCTGTCTTTGACAGAGCTACTTGTTACTGTTCAACTAGCTAAATTAAATCAAAAGATAATTTGTATTCCCTATCTTTTCTTCTTCTCTTTTATAATTAAAAGAACAATTCCACTATACTTTCATACAACTCTCTTTTTGATATTCTTCCACACTTATGAGTTCCTTCTTAAATTATTTATTGGATATAGACAAAACTTCTTTGGATACAATTTTACTTCGCCATAAAATATTTCCATATGTAATTTGTATCCTCTGCTTAATAGCATGTATGGAATTGAGCTATTATAGTGATATCTTCTTTATAGTGATTGTTGTTGCAGTTTTTGTCACTAAAATGTACTACACTTTATAATGCTCAATTTTATTGCCATTCCATCGCTTCAAAAATAAAAAAGAAATTCTATTCACTCAAACAGTATAGTTACCCTATTAAATGCTGTTTTAGAATGCGATACAGCAATTTTTAATTACTTAATTATAGTTTATTTTGCCTACCTTAACAGGAACCCTCATACAAACACATACATACTTTCATTCATTCTATTTATAGTGCATGTTCTTTCATTATTTCACGATGTTTTATACTGCAAACTAGGCCTAAAGTACAGAGAATCATGACAGCACCTCTATACTATTACACTTCTACCTCTCAACTAACTGTTTCTCTAACTGTCTCTTTCTTTTCTTAGATCCTAAGATTCATTCTCCTGCTGATGTCAGTGCTCTAAATAGTGCACAGCACTGCTCACTATATGTGTTCTGTCTTTCCCCTCATGTTCATTTCTACTTGGGTTTATTAATTTCAATATCAGAAAAATTTTAATAGATTGTTTATTAATAAAATCCCTTCTTATTTGCTACTTTAATTCAGTGCTAAGGCTCAAACTAGTGTACTTGTGCACACCTTGTTACTTGTAACCAAGGAAGCTACTGACATCACTACTTAGTTACCCCCTTATTTTTCAAAGTTGTTTTAGATGATACTATCCTACATAGGGGTGTTCAGACTATTCCAATTAGACTATTAATTTATTCATTTTACTTTATCAGACTATTATAACTTTCCTAACTGTAATAAAAATATTTTACATATTTTCTCTTTACCTCCCTAGTATTTTAATTCCTTCTTACACTTTCTCCCTTCACCCAAACATTATAAGTATACATATTTCATTTAAACTACAACTTAGACTCGTTCCTAATATTTAACTAAAGTAACTACAGTTTACTTAAACTGTTTCAATTCCTTCCTAAATTTTCCTTTAAGTTTTAAAGGCTACCTTAGTTTTTAACACATCAGGATGTTCATTGAGTCTATTTAGAAAATTAAACACGTTTCTGTTATCCTGGACTTATCTCCTTCAAGTGGCTTAAACCTCTATTTCAGGCTATCAATATCATTTATTTTAATAAATTCTTAATTTTCTTTCTTTTACTTAAAATTAATATGCTCCCCCCACTTAAGATCGGGTCCCTGATGACATCATTAATGACATCACATAAACTGTCTTTTCTTCGGCCTGCATCAGAACCCCAGCCCACCTAAGCTGGACAGAATTCCTCCCTTAATAAAAAAAACAACAAACAACTCACCTAAAAGCTCTCTGATCCTCCTGACACCAGCAGCTGTTCTTTCCTGTCAGCTCAGATGCTTCTCACACAGAAGGGGAAGGCCATGGGCAGAGACAGTGATTTTGCTCAGCTGATCACTGCCGATCAGCTGATCCCTCCTGTGCAGGTTTCTGTTTACTTTCTTTTGCTCCTGAGCTATCTTGAAGGCTGTCAGCAGCAGCAGCCCCCCTTGAACTGTCCACAATCTCTCTCTCTTCACTCCTCCCATTTCCTGTCCTGGCAGCCTGCTTGGGCTTGACTATGCTCCCTGCCCCCACTCTCATCAGGCCTGAGGCAGTGACAAACATAAACAAACAAGAAAAGAAAATCTCTATTGTCTGCACTAATGCAGACACCACCCTGCTGAAAAACAACCCAAACAATCCAAACATGTCTCAGTTTAAACTGAGACCAGCACTGCTCTCCTGTTTTGTTTAGTTTTGTTTCTTTTTTTTTTTTTTATTAACAAGTGCAGCAGCCACTGTAAGCAAGACTCAGCTCTATTCTTTTCCCTAAAAGAAAACTTAACACCTCTGAAGCTCTGCTCCATTTTCAGACACAGGTAAACTTTTGTATTTAATTTATTTATATATACTATTTTAGATCTTATCTACACAAACTTCAATTGTCCACACTGCCGGCACAGCACCATCACATGTGGGCCGTTACTGAAGCATGAGGAATATTGTCGCAGACTGTTTCGGTACAGCCTCACACACCTCTACTACAAGCAGTGTCCTGTGTATGTGGGTGGCCTGCCATATTCCCTGTGTGTGTGCTCTCAAATGGTTTTCTATGTAGGACAGACTGCACAGCTGGCACGGACATTTGCATTCACAGCATGAGGTACAGCTTTTGCAGGTAACACAGGTGTGGCAGCTCTTATGTACTCCTCAAGGTTGGCAGGCGGCTACACACCAGAAGCCTTTGCTGGGTTGTGAGGTCCTGGCACGCAATAGTTGCAATACCCACATATGATGTAGTACTCCTCAACAGCAGACCTTTATGCTAAAGCTAGCCTGCACATATACTGGCCTACAACAATGTGATAGGCAGTTAAGCTACACAGTTCGCCCTTTAAGACTTTGTAAAGTTACAGGGTATCTTATACAGTCTTACTGGATGCTGTGGTTTGGCACTCACATCTGCAAGTGAAAATACTATGATTATGCTTCAAGCAGGCGTAACTTGCCCAACAAAGGTAGGGGGGGGATTTAGGTAGGGCCGGGGGGTGGGTTAGGTAGGGGAAGGGAGGGGAAGGTGGGAGGACGCAGAGGGAACGGAGGCGGGCTGCGCGGCTCGGTGCGTGCAGGCTGCCAATTTTGCACAGCCTTGCGCACCGACCCCGGATTTTATAAGATATGCGTGGCTACGCGCGTATTTTATAAAATCTGGCGTACTTTTGTTCGCGCCGGTTGCGCGAACAAAAGTATGCGCACGCGTATTTTTAAAGATCTACCTCATAATAAGGGTTTTGTGTGCGGGAAAAAAGCGCGTACGAACACGCTTACAGACCTGCGGTTTTTCCTGCTCAAATGTATGTTAACAGCAAGCAAAGGAGGTGATTAGCTAATCATAGGCAATGCAGGGAGCTGCTCTAATGCTAATGCGGGTTTTTTATGCGGGTTTTTTATCGCCATGGTCAGAGCACAAGTTAAGTGTCAGCACCAACTCTAGGGGCCTATGTCGGCATCTGAGCATCCTGAAAATCACCTTGCTGCACGCCTATCAGTGTCCGAGTGGCCAGCTTAGCTAGGTGAATTTCTGGGCATCGGAATGGCCAGCTTAGGAAGGTGCTTCCCTAGGCACTTTTCTTGATGTCTGAGTGATCAGATTTGCGTCCAGCTGAGTGCCTAGCTGAGTGCCCAAGCAGCCAGATTAACGGCCAGAAGATCGCCTAGCTCAGTGCTTGAGTGGCAAGATTAGCTAGGCACCTTTCTGGGTGCCTGATCATGCAGATTTGTGAGCAACTAAACACCTAGCTGAGTGCCCAAATGGCAAGGTAAGCTAGGCGCCTTTCTGGGCGCCCGATTGTGCAGATTTGCGAGCAACTAAGGGCCTAGCTCAGCGCCAAATGGCAAGGTAAGCTAGGCACCTTTCTGGGTGCCCGATTGTGCAGATTTGCAAGCAACTAAGCGCCTAGCTCAGTGCCCGAACAGCAACGTAAGCTAGGCATCTTTCTAGGCGCCCGATCGTGCAGATTTGCAAGCAACTAAGCACCTAGCTCAGCACCCAAATGGCAAGGTAAGCTAGGTGCCTTTCTGGGCGCCCAATCGTGCAGATTTTTCTGCCACAAACAGAAGAGATCGAGCGGCTTAATAAGCGCCTGGCTGAACACCTATCTTGACTTCAAAGTGGCTTTTCACAGCATCTGAAGTAGGCGCTTCCCTGTGCGGACAGATACACGGCCAGTAGAGCGGAAAGTTTGTTGTGAATTATCACCCATGAAAATATTTGCCATGTTTTCTGTAGCACAGTTATTGGAAATATTAAAAATACTTTCCAGGATCATACTTTCGCTTAACAGGGAGACCCATTCACTCGCTCACTCACTATTATGCATGGATTATTAGCGCGGGTTTTGAGCGTGAATGCAACCTCTTATTACATAGGCCCTGTATCACACTTAGGTACGCGCATTTTTCTGTACATGTGCAGACTTTTGTGCGTAAATCATTTGCATAATTTGTTTTTTACATCCTGCAGAAGTGGCAGCTTCAGCCACGCTCAGTGATCAAAACCTGCAGACATAACGAGCCCCTGTTTTGTCGTGGGTCTTATTACATCAGCCCCATTGTGCATTATGCTTCAATGATAGTCATGTGGTGCAGTTGTATACACATATGTATGAACCCTGAACATATACAGAGTAGTTAGCTTTTACCTGTACCTAATAACTGTTACAATGCAGCAGCAATCTCTGAGCATCGTGAAAGCATATAGGCTGAACACTCCTCTCCCAAATAGTTTGCACATAGTTCCGTTGTCATCATCCCTGCACACATTTCCATGCTTTCATGGTTGCATACCCTTGCTGCTGCACATGCAAGCCAACACTTTTGGGTAATCAGGAAGAACTGCTGTCCTCTAGGTTGAGCGTCATGTGGTGTAAGTCACTTCTACTGTTAGTTCTGAGCAGGGCAGGTCTGCTCCTACACTGTCACTGAAGTGCTCTGTGTATTGCATTACGGGTAGAGAAAGTCTTGTCAGCTGAAAGGGTAATGACCCTACAAGCTTCCTCCATAGTAAATGGGATCCAGAACTGAAGTATATGCCTACTGCTCCCAGAGCCCTCATGTGCTTGCCATGATGCCTGAAGGGCTTTCTGTGTTGCTGACTTTGCCAGACATGCATTTAGTGCCACCTAAGCGCTTCAGGGGCCCATATTAGTACATCACACTAAGTATATGTCATATATGCCTTGGAGAGAAGTGTTTTATGTGACCAGGTATTGATAATGGTTGGGGAGGAAGGACTTAGACTACCTAATTAGCAGTTACTGAAGCAGCTGTTAAGCATGCCGTCCGCGGCAGACCCGCGGCATGGCCCTCTCACCTTTTTTCAAGAACTCCAGCCTCTGGTTCCTCCTCGCTAGTAGCGGTGGGCCGCCAGCTCCGACCTCGGGCCGCCTCCGGTGCCTCCGGCTCCGCCACAGTCCCCAGCGTTTCAGGTCAGGATACCACTGCTCATTGGGCCTCTCCACGTGGCCCGTCGACAGACGTCACTACCTGCGCCACGCCCCTCCCTAGGCACGCGTGCATCCCTAATCCTTATGAAGGGACCGCAGCAGGAACCTGGCCGTGGTCAACGGCTTCATTGATGACGTCGACGGCTTCATTGTGTTTAAGCTCAGGCCTCGCTCCATAGTGTTGCCTTTGCAACAGGTCTCCTCGCTGGTCGAGTACTCATTGCTGCTAAGAGATTCGTCTCTACTCTTTGTTCCTGATCCTCATTGTTCCTGGTTCCTGTTTCCTTGTTCCTGCCCTGCCAATGCTTCGGATTGATTACATGGACATTGACTTTGCTTCGCCTGACTACACTACAGCCTTTCTCCAGACCCAGACCTCCGCCTTGCCTGACTACGCTACAGCCTACCTCCAGACTCAGACCTCCGCCTTGCCTGACTACACTACAGCCTTTCTTCAGACCCAGACCTCTGCTTCGCCTGACCACGTATTGCCTATCTCCAGACCCTGACCTTTGCTTTGTCCGACTACACTATTGACTTCTCCGTGATCAGACTTCAGCTTTGATTGACTACACTATTGACTATCTCCATGTTCAGACCTCAGCATCGCTTGCCACAGCCCTTGGATTGCTGCCAGCCCTGTCTCAAGCCTGCCATTGGATGCCTCTTCAGCCTACTCCCTGGACCTGGACTTATTAGGCTTCGGCTAACCTTTGCTCGAGCGCCCTCAGTCAGCCTTTATTCCATTGGAGCCCGAGTTCCAGAACCTTACCCTCACCTGCTGTCTCTGGGCTGAGCCAACCTCTCTTGTTGTTCTATCTCGAGGCCCACCTAAGTCCTGCCGGCCCCGGCACCTAAAGGCTCAACCTGCGGGGAACGAGAGTTAGTATAGGTGAAGGTCCAGCAGTCTCTGCCTATCAGCCCACTCTACCTGCCGATAGTGGGGACCCATAGGTCCTCGCCTACGGGTTGCGTCAACCCCACCTTGGCCCAAGGGTCCACTTCCGACGCAACAGCAGAAGCAGACAAACATTCCAGGAACATACACATGGCACATGTTTAGGTGCAGGAAGTGGAGGCTGTCTGCACACTCCAAACATAAATGTATGAGTGAGTGACTTGCTGACTGGCATACTGTCTTTGCCTTGGTCAATCGCTATGTGTGTGGGTGCTGTTGCACTTGGAGGCCCCTCCCTTGGCACTGCAATCCACACCCCTAAGCAGGCAGTATGTGTACATAAATTGAGCACACATTGCTTTTGCACAGCATTGATCGATTGGTTGCCCTCTTGAGAACAGGTGTCTCTGACAGGTCAGCATATGGGCTGTGGAAGGAATGGCCTGAGGCCTTGTACTGTTACATGTTCCCAAGTACACTCACAATTTATATATAGTGTTCAATGAGGGCGAGATGTGTACTGGTTGGCATCATAACACATCAAATATGCTGTAGAACTGGAATGTTATTCTTTACAGTTGCTTGTTATGCCCACCGTGCTCCTGCCCACTGATCCTTCACCATCTAGTACGTGGAGTAGGCTGAATAGTCCTGTTATTAGGGGGTGTGCAGCCCATCCAGATCTTAGGCTTGCACTGAGGCTTGCAGCATTATGGAGGGAGTGTTGCGCGTCCCGGATGAGTTGGTGCCGCGACCGGCCCTGCTCACCTTGCTCTCCCGTCCACCAGCTCCGGCACTTTGTTTCTGGCTGCCACAGCCAGCTTCCACCGTCCGTGGCGCACCCAGGCTTCCCCAGACCTGTCAGTGCCTTCCAACTCTCAACTCTCCTCATGCCGGGGCTCGGCGTCCTCCACAGCATCGGCCCCTCCTCTAGGCACACGAGCGCGGACTGTGCGTCCCTTTAAAGGGCCCAGTGTAGGAAACTGGTCCACAGCGCCCAATGATGACATCACTTAATTCCAGTATATAAGGCGAGGTCCCGTTCCCAGAACCTTGCCTTGGCAATTGGGTCATCACTTCGGTGTAGCTAGTTTGCTGTTCCTTGTTCCTGTGTTCTCCTGCTTCCTGGATCCAGTCTCGTTCTAGTGTTCCTGCGTTCCAGTGCTGCTGTGTTCCTGTGTTCCTGTCCTGTTCCAGTGCTCCTGTGTTCCTGTGTTCCTCCTTGTGTTCCAGTGCCTCTCCTGATCCCTGCTTTTCATTCCTCCTCTTGTCGTACCTTCTCGGACTGATTCACAGTACTGACCTTTGCCTGCTTTCTGACTACATTTGACCGCTGCCTGGAACTGATCACTGCCTGCCTTCTGACTACGTTTGACCACTGCCTGGAACTGATCACTATCTGCCTTCTGACCACACTTGACTGCTGCCTGGAACTGACTTTTGCTCATCTTGACCACGTATGGACTGATCTTGGAACTGACCCTTGTTTTGGCTGACCACCCTCGGATGGATACCCTGGCTCTGACCCCTGCACTACATTCAGATATGCTGTTCGCTTCCATGACCACTAGACCGGCCTGCTCTGATACTACCCGTGGCTTCTCCTTGACCAGACCAATAGGTGCTGCCTATCTCGCCCAGAGGACCTTCATGCCTTGTCTCATCCAAGTGGTCTCCGGTGATCTTATCTTCATCAGCCTTGCACCTTTGCTCGTGGTGGGCACACCTCTTACCTTTCTCTCTAGGAGACCCTCGGAGGCCCACAAGTCCAGGAGGCCCGGGTATCCAAGGGCTCAACCTGAAGAAACCCCGGATTGCTATTGGCGAAGCTCCAGCTAGCCTCTGTCTCCTTGTGTGCTCCGTCTCCTGGTGGCAGGCGCTCTCTGGGTCCGACCAGAGGGCCGTACCAATCTTGGACCAAGCCAAGGGTCCACCTCCAGTGCAACAGGTTGCCAAGGCCATGGACTCAGCAGACTCCTCGGCCCTGCAGGCCATTCCGGGTCCAGCGACATGTGTCCGGTAGCAAGAACAGTTCATTGAAGCATTGGCCACCTCTGTGGAAAGACTGTGTTCTCAACTAGAGGAATATGCTATGGCCAACCCAGGAGTTATTGCCCACAGACCGTCTGCTGTTCATCGCCCTCACGGGCACTGCTGGCCCTTCCAGCTCCATCCCGATTCAATGGGGATCCTCATCTGTGTTGAGGTTTTATTAACCAATGCTACATGCAGTTCTCACTGCAACCTACTCTTTTCCCGGATGAAGTGACAAAGATCACGTTCATTCTCTCTCGTCTGGAGGGTAAGGCCCTGGCTTTGGGAACGTTCCGATTCCATCCTACAGCAGCTTCCTCAATTCATTGCTGCTTTCCGACGCACTTTTGAAGACCCAGGCCGACAAGCAGTCACCAGCTATCACCTCCTACACCTCCGCCAGGGATCATGCTCACTCTCTGAATACACTGTGGAGTTCTGAATCTTGGCAACCAAGTTGGGATGGCAGGAGGACTGCCATGGGCACTCTAGAGGGGTTTTCTCCTAACCTGAAGGATGAGTTGTCCGCCTGTGAAATCCCTACATTTTTGGAGGAACTGATATCCCTGGTTGGGTGGATAGATCATCATCTCAGAGAACGATACTGGGAAGTAAAGGCTCTCTGACTTCCCGCCTTACCACCACCCCGGTCTTCGAGGCCCAGGTTGAAGGCTCTACCTTCGACGTCTCAACCGCCAGAAGAGCCCATGCAGATAAACTGCAGTTGCCTTACTCCCGAGGAATGTCTTTGAAGAATGAAGTCTGGTCTCTGGCTCTACTGTGGGGGTTCCAGCCATCTGCTCCAAACTTGCCAGGTGCATCCGGGAAACTCTAGAGCCTGAGCCTGGCGGGGATCCTGAGCTTGGGCACCACAGTTTATGGCCCTAAACTGCTGCTGCCTGTCTACCTCCTAAGGGAAGTGCACTCCTTCGCCACCACTGCCCTCATAGATACTAGGGCAGGTGGGAACTTCATTCTCGAGGAGATAGTCACTCTCCTCCAGTTACCCACTCAACCACTAGAGGTACCACTCCTCATTGCCTCCATCCACGGGGAACCGCTACCAGATCGTATCACTCACCATACACAGTCTATCCGGCTGACCGTGGGAACACTCCATGAGGAGGAGATCTCCCTCTTGATCCTCAAACGATCAGTACACCCCGTAGTCCTTGGCCTTCCATGGCTTCAAGTACATTCACCCCACTTTGACTGGCAGTCGCTTCAATAACCCAGTTGGGCCCTTTATATCAAGACCAGTGTTTGCAATGGGTGTCCCCATCTGTATCAGTACTAACTTCTACAATCCTTCCTGGGTTATCCACTCCGTACTTAAAATACCAAGATGTTTTCTCTAAGCAGAAGGCGGATATTCTGCCACCACTCCAGAAGTTCAGTTGCAGAACCTATCCCTTGTCACTTCTGGAGACTCAAGCAATGTCTACATACATAAAATAAAACCTAGCCAAAGGGTTCATAAGACCGTCCACCTCTCTGGCAGGGGCGGGATTCTTTTTCGTAAAGAAGAAAGATGGAAGTCTCAGACCCTGTATTGATTACAGGGGACTGAACGCCATTACCCGGAAGGATCGTTATCCACTCCCGCTCATCAGTGAGCTCTTTGATCGGCTGCAAGGAGCTTAAATCTTCACAAAGTTGGCCCTACATGGAGCCTACAATTTAATGCGAATCCAACCTGAAAACATCTGGAAGACCTCATTTAATACACGGGATGGTCACTATGAGTACGTAGTTATGCCCTTCGGGCTATGCGATGCCCCCGCCGTCTTTCAACGACTATTGAATGAGATCTTCCGTGACCTCCTGTACTCATTTGTCGTAGTGTACCTAGACGATATACTA
Source organism: Rhinatrema bivittatum (assembly GCF_901001135.1). Classification (NCBI taxonomy): domain Eukaryota; kingdom Metazoa; phylum Chordata; class Amphibia; order Gymnophiona; family Rhinatrematidae; genus Rhinatrema; species Rhinatrema bivittatum. The sequence continues at coordinate 496,913,274 of NC_042617.1, forward strand.
ATATTCTCCAAAGATCTGGAGTCCCATCGCTCCCATGTCCAGATGGTTCTCCAATGACTCAGAGACCACCACCTCTACGTCAAACTAGAGAAATGCCTTTTTGAGCAATCCAACCTTCCATTTCTGGGGTACATTATCTCAAGTCAAGGGTTTATCATGGACCCAGAGAAGCTCTAAGACATCCGTGATTGGCCCCAGCTGGTAAGATTGCGAGCTCTGCAAAGATTCCTAGGATTCACAAATTATTATCATCACTTCATAGCACACTACTCCACGTATAGTGATGTGCGAAGACACAATGCCGCGCGCAATGCTGCAACGCTGGGTGTGATATTCAGCTATGCGATGCGACTGGCTGCTCATTATCCTAAACATGCCCCTTTTATATCGCACACATTATTTTTGTGATATTTATCGTAAAATGATTAATCTAGGCCAAACTTTATTAAATAAAGTTCACAGAATAAATGTTTTAACCAGTCTGAATTATAACCAAACACCTAACTTCACCAGTGCCCCTCCAAATCTTTCTCAACCTGAGCCTAAATATGTTATCAAACCACTATAAAAAATGTTAATAGCACAATACTGAACAAATCCTATTTGTGCTGCAATAATTTCCAAGCTGAGCTGGCTGTGATCACGACTCCACAATTTACCATTAGTTCTAGCATTTCTACATTATGCTTTCTTTACAGTACTTATATTGATATTGATATTTTAAAAATTATAATTAGAAACTCTATGAATAATTGTAAACTGACGCAAATAGTCATGCAAGTACAGCTTCTGCATATTGCAAAGTCAAAATCTTGCCACTTGTTGACCAAGATCTTTGGTTGAGTTTATAGAATGCAACTAGATATTTATTTTGATGAATACAATTCTAGATAGAATTTGGAGGAGGATATATTGCTTTGGTATACCAGCTTAGCAAGGCTATCTGTTTTTATTGTTAGATTTCCCAAGGGCAAAAAAATAAAATGTAGCCTTATTTCTGTTCATTTCTTGAAACGACTAAGACATCTTTTGACAGAAGATATATTTCAATCTCAGCATCTAAAAATATCTTATTCTCTTTTTATGTCAAATTTTTGCTTTCCTTATACTGCCTTCAAGTTGGGTCATATGATTTTCATTTTGTGCTCATAGGATGGTTTCAATCCAAATTTTTCTTCAGTTTACTGAAAATATATTGATAGTTTTGAATGGTTTTCCTTGTTTATTATTTAAATCATTGTATTAATATTTAATTATATGATATTAAAATATTGTATATTGAATTAAATATTTCAAAACTAAAAGACAGATTTTGTTAAAGGTATGATATTGAATACAAAACATATTAATCAAATAACTTGTGTTAAATAATGTGGGCATACATTTTTAAACAATATGCCATTCAATTGTAAGAAAACTCTGAAATGTTAAAAGAAATAAACTAGTAAATACAATGATAATAATTTATCTGTTACATCTCCAAAGATCTTGATTCCATGATATATGGAAGTATACCAAACATCCACATATTAATACATTTCTACAGATTAGAGTTGTATTTCTCTGCCCACCCCTCAAGTTGGTCAGAAAATCTGTTTATGGCATGAAGAAAAAGTCCAAACATCTCTCAATATATACACATTTCTGTGGTGCATGAAATTTGCAAAACTGAAGCCCAATCTATCGTTCAAGTGAAAATAGTAGAAAAAGTTTTGGAAAATTCCTTTGACCATCTTTATTTTTTCCCTCTTCAACTACTCCACTGCTTACTAGCCATATTTCAATCTTTTTTTTTAATCCATAAGAATAGGGACAAATATATTTCCCATCCAATTCCAATCCAATAAGAGGGCAATATTGTGACTACCCACTTTGATGTAAAATTGATGGGTACTTTATAGCAATTTTCAAAGAGAAAGTCCATACATATTTTGCCTTGGAAAATTATCCCATGGAAACTTCCCACATATATTTATATCTGCATGCTAATGCATGTACATGGTTTTTTTTTTCATCAAATGATATGCATAGGGAGAAGCTGAGAGGTGAAGGGCCCCATTCCAGCAGCGAGTGATGCCGATGTTATCGAGGCGCTGTGCCGGGAACACCTCCTCAAATTTGGGCATGCTGTGGCATGCAGCCAAAGCCTTGCCCCCCTAGAAGCAGTTTATTCTTGAGCCTTCTGCTGTGAGTACATCTGACCCTCCTATTTCTTATTTATTTATTTATTTGTTTGCAGTCATTCATAGACTGCTCATAAAGGGGCAGATTTTCAAAGGAGTACACATGTAAGATACTCGCGTACCCCCCGAAAACCTGCCCCAAGTTCCCCCTGCGCGCACCGAGCCTATGTTGAATAGGGTCGGTGGCGCGCGCAAGCCCCGGGACACGCGTAAGTCACGGGGCTTTCCTGGGGGGGCGTGTCGGGGGTGTGTCGCAGCGGCGCGTCATTCGGGGGCGGGGGCTGTGGGTGTGGTTCCGGCCCAGGGGCAGGTGTAACTTGTCCAACAAAGGTAGGGGGGGTTTAGATAGGGCTGGGGGGGTGGGTTAGATAGGGGAAGGGAGGGGAAGGTGCGGGGGAATGGAAGGAAAGTTCCCTCCGATGCCGCTCCAATTTTGGAGGCAGGTTGCGCGGCTCGGCGCGTGCAGGCTGCCGATTTTGGGCAGCCTTGTGCGCATCAACCCAGGATTTTAAAAGATACGTACGGCTACGCATGTATCTATTAAAATCCGGCGTACTTTTGTTTGCGCCGGTCACGCGAACAAAAGTACACGCGGGCGCAGTTTTTTTAAATCTACCCCAAAGAGAATCTCCTACTGAACGGGGTACTCTATAACTATAACATTACAAGCAATAAACCGCATACTTAAAACAAAACATATTAAAACATACACCTTTAACTGTTTTCAAAGCTGTTTTAATCTACCATGATACACACTTCAGGTGAGAGCTGATTCCCACTATGGAAAAAGCTCTTCTCTTTATAGTTTGAAGATGATAGTCTTTGAGCAATGGAACAATAAGTAGATATTTGCCCAGAGAATGTAAAGAATGGGCAGACCCATAAACCACTATTCTGTCTGTTATGAAAGAGGGACTTGATCCATATACAGCCTTATGTATGATTGTTAGTGTTTAAAACTTCACACACTACCCAGGACTGTTTTTTACCTATTACTGTTAAAACCCACTATAAATTCTTTGATATTACTGGCCACTCCAGAACAAGAAGGGCTTGGGAGGTCTCCTTCCCTGCCCAGAATGAGACCTTGGTTTCTCTGAGTCCTACAGCTTGTTTTGTTCCTCAGCCAGGAGTTGTCAATTCTGCAGATGCTTCAGTCGAAGAGATAATGGGCCAAATTGTGTATCTCTCTTCATCCTCAGGTGGAGAAGAACCTGCAGATGAGGCAGAATTGGGAACAGTGAAAATCTCTACCCCAAATAGCTCCATCCAAATTTCTACTGTCTCTTCTCCTGTTAGAATAGCTTTGATCATCCTTGAAACTTTATGGACAGCAATAGTAGGACTACTGAACTCTCTTACTACTAAAATCGATAATGTATTGACTTCAGTTAATGATCTTTCTTTAATTGTGTCTTTTCACTCTGCAAAACATATTGAAAATGATAATAAAATTCAAGAAATGTCAGAGTGGATTAAGGAGCTTCAAGAAAATAATATGACTTTAATTAAAGATAAGGAATATTCACATCGCAGGATGGAAAATTATGAGAATTACAGTACATTAGAAGATTTCATTTGAGATTCATTAATTTTCCTTGTTCTTCTTTAATCACCCCTTTAGAATTGTTTAAACAATATTATTCTATGTTATTATGTACTTTGTTATCTCGCCCTAGCTTGATGGTACCTTGTCATAGAGTCCATCAAGCTAGGGCGAGAGAATATTGTAGAAATCTCATCTTTGTGTGACTTTTCTCACTCCAAATGATTTCAGATCTTCACTGTGCTGTTCGTATGTCTCACTCTGTATGTAAAACTGGCCCCAAAACCCTACACCACCACCAAAACCACAACTTGAGTTCCTAGCTGGCCCTCCTATAGCAGTATAAATAGTTGACCACTCTGTGTGCCACCCCAAAAGTCTCTCTCTCTCTCGCTCTCTACTCCATACCACTCTTCTCCTCTCCTATGCCCAAAATGCCCCAAACAGAATTTGCAATATTTATTGCAAATTGTGTTACGGCCATTTCGGGTATATTGCACAGCTTAACGCCTGCAAAAATAATGTAGTTATTTCCAGTGTTAAAAGCATGCGATAGTGTGCATTACACTATCGCACAGTGCAATAATGCCCCTCACTTTCATTAATCTCGCCCCTTTCAATAAATTTGCCAAATTTGCATTCACGCTGCACACTGTGATAAATATCGAGGGCATTAACACCATAACTCACTTTGATGAATGACCCTGTAAAAGTTAACTGAGGGTCACCTGCCATTTAGACAAATAATGTAATAGTTATCCATTTTAGGCCTAGATTCATTGAAAATGAATAAAGCATTAATGGATATAAATAAAGCAAAAATATGACGCCTGCATTCAAAAAATGGGTGTGGCTAGGGAAATGTTTGATATTCCACATCACATAGATAAGTTGCACAACATGCGATAATTTATTGCGCTGCGTGACGCAGTTTAGCATTGTGCGACGCATTAGCATGTTGCATATCATTTTACATTTTGTGCATTGTTTTTATATACTGGCTTCATGAAGGTGCTTCTTTGAGGGTGTTTCAGGCATGGGAGAGAGAGGAGGTGAGTTTTTGGAGTTTAGTGGAGTTGGAATTTAGCAATTTCTGAGTGAGTTGTCCTGTTGTTTAGTGTTCTCATCTGTTTACATTTATCTCTTGTCTTTATCTGTGTGTGGATGCTTTTGTTTGCTTGTCAAGTGTGTGTGTCTGTCTTCCTGTGGTGGAGGAGTGGTGATGAGGATGAGGGGTGGTGGAAGAGTGGTGATGAGGATGAGTGGTGGTGGAGTAGTGGTGATGAGGAGGAGTTGTGGTGATGGTATGATGGTGGAGGAGTGATGAAGTTGGTGAGGAGGAGTGGTGGTAAGGAGGAGTGGTGAAGAAGAGTGATGTGAGAAAGAGTGGTGGTGTGGCAGGGGCAGTTCTATAATGAGGTAAGGTGAAGCAGCCGCTTCAGGCAGCAGAATTTTGAGGTGGCAAAAAATGCCTCTCAGAACGCCATTGTGGCATCCGCCTCACACTGCCTGCCAATGTTCCCTCTAAGCTGTGCACATGCATGGGTGCACACAACGTTTCTGGAGGCCATGCACAACTTTTCTACCCCCGAGTAGTAAGACCGGCAGGGCCATGGTGGAGCTCATCCCACCACTGCCTGAAGTACAAACAAGACCCCAAAGCTTCAATTGCACCGCAGTATTAAAAACTTGCAAGAGTAGCACTTTCTCTATGCTGATCTCGTGATGCAAGTGAAAGCCCAGACAGGCAGCTATATCAAACGTTTGGCCTCTTCCATTGTGAAGATCAATCACCTCTGATCAAACAATGGGCCTTCTCTCTGTGTCTAGCTAGCACTTAATGCTGTAATTACATAAATCTTTAGTCAGAAGCTAATCACCCACAAGAGATTACTTTGGACACCTTGTGTCCTCATTCCACTTAAAAGGCACTCAATAAAAAAGCTTTTTTAGGGCTGACAGTTAAAATATATATATATGTCATCTACTTGCAGCCTGCAAGGTATCAGCTGCTGTGTGTCATCTGAGGAGGAGTCATGGAGGTGTGATGGATAGAGATTCCCCACTGCCTAAGAGCAGACAGTGATGAGGCCTGCTATTGAATGGAACCAGGCAGTTTTAACCAGTCTGATTCCCACCTCTGCATTGCCTTCGGCTGGTGATCTGTTCATGTCTCTTAGCTAAGGATAATCTCTCATTGTACAAGCCACTTGTCATGTAACTGATGCTGTCACATCCCCGACAGCCTCATGTGTCAGTGCCATTTGCTGTAAAGACATGGCCAGAGAGAGAATATAGAAAGAAGCTGCACTCTTACCTATGAGCCAACTATCATGGAGAGGCTGTCTTCAAAATTGTCAAACAGGTCAGATTGCCTAAGTATAAAGGAATCATCCTCAGCTCCCAGTACTTGGCAACAACATCGAGGATGTTCAGTTGAGCATCACAGACCACTTGTACATTGATGGAGTGGAAGAGTTTTTTGTTGCGGTAGATCTCCTCCCTGCGATAGGGTAGAATAATGACTACATGAGTGCAGTCATCAGCTCCCAGAACATTAGAAATGTTGGCAATGGTATAGTATCCTCTCTTCAAGTCCAACAAGTCCTGCTTTTCATGAGGAAATCTTATGTAACAAATAATGCAGCCATATACAGTGTTACGCCCGTCGGTCGCAGACGGCTGTGACTGCTCTTGCTCACCTCTTTCTTTACAGCATTGACTATGTGGGGTAGATTTGCGGTCTCCGCCAGTTACCGCCGGCCTGCCTACCACTCCCAGGCCTCTCTGGACGGCACGAACGCTGACAACGGCCATCTTGCCCTCGGAATCCCTTAGGCAAGCGCGCGCGTGCACGGGCCAGTCTTAAGAAAGTCATGGCGGGAACCTCCGGGGCGTCCCCTACGGATGACATCATTCCACCGGGATACTTAAGCCGGCTGGCCCTGCTTACCGGCAACTTGGCAACGAGTTTCCTCATTGCTGAATCCGCTTCGCTCACTATGGACTTCCTGTTCCTGTAGCTGCCTCTTCGGCGTGAGGCACTATGGGTACCCGCTCCTCGGGGGCCTTTTCCTTGTCTCTTGCTATCCGCTCCTCGGAGGGTGTGTCGTCTTGGATTGCTACCTGCCCCGTTCCCTGGGGTTTCTCTTGGAACCTTCGCTACTGTGAGTACCTCCACTCTGCGGACCATTACCGTACCATCTCTAGTGAGGAACCCTCATCGGTGTACCCTGAGCTGTGGACCACTACTGTAACATCTCTAGTGAGGAACCCTCATCGGTGTACCCCCCGCTGTGGGCCACTATCGTATCACCTCTACTGAGGAACCCTCACCAGCATACCCTGCTCCACGGACCACTACTGTATCATCTCTACTGAGGAACCTCATTGGTGTACCCTGCTCTGTGGACCATTGCCGTATCTTCACTACAGAGGTATTCCCTTTGGGTATACCTCATCGCACAGACTCTGAGACTTTCTCCTGCACTTCCCACTCCACGGGCAGTGCCTCTCTGTCTCTTAATAAAGACTCTAATCTATAGTTGTATCTGACGTCACTGAGCCTCTCGACGATGAGGCTCACAGGGCTCCTCCCTGTGGGCGTCTCCATCTCTCACTTCGGCCCAGGGGCCCACATACCTACAAATCCTAACATACAGCTGTTATGACCTGGCCCACTCAGCGGGAAAAAGCACTAGGGGCTCATGCTCACTCCACTCATCACAGTATTTCTAGAGACCTTTGCTGGCACAAACTAAAAAAACTGTTTTCCTGTTTTGGTATGTCCACTAAACAGTAGGCTGTTTAGTGGACATGTTATCTGGCTAAAGATACATGTAGCCAGATAAATCAAAAACCTAACTAGCTTTATTTGAATATAGCCAGGTAGGTTTTTAAATTATCTGGCCTTCTGTGGCTGGGTAAAGTGCTACTTAACCAGCCCCCACATCTCTGAGCTCCCTGTAGTGCTGTCAAAACAGAAAAAAAGAAATGAAAGGGCCAGTGGCCCGATCCCCTCCTTCCCCACCCCCCCACAAAAAAAAAGGTCAAACATGGCCCTGTTGGGTCATGCTTCCTACACATTATCAACCCGTCAAAACATTTTAAAGTTCTAGGGTTTACAGGCCTGGACTCCCCTATGTCCCCATCCCTGATATCTAAAAGTTACCTGCTGGGGTTGAGGGATCTACTTCCCTGTTCCCAGTGGTTCTAGACTGCTGTAACAGAGTCAGCACTGTAAGCGTAATGCTTTTAAAGATATCCGATTAAGTAACACGTTATCTGGTCACACAAGGCCAGATAATTTTAAACCTGCTTTGAAGCAGGCCTAGAGTTATCTGGCTAACCTAGTCAAGGTATTCCCATATTTCGTTAAGTAGTTGGATAACTCAACTCATCTCTGGAACTCCTCTGTAATGCCCCTTTTTGATCTGGCTAAATTATAGCTGAATAACTATTTATCCAGCTATAATTTAGCTGGATATCTGACAGAATTTGCAAAATTTGCTATTTAGATGATTAACATTTGAGGTATCCTTCTAAATGGCTTTTAAATATGGACCTCATTGTGTTTTGCATTGTTCCTAGTTATTTTAAAATAGTTGAATATCTCCAGTATTTTGAAACTTCTCTTTTTCTTTAGTTAAATTTCCCTAAGTGAAAATATGTATTTTTTGTAAAGCTGATGCTTCCTTATCCGAATTAAGCCATAAGATAGGCTAAAATGTATTCTAACAGGGAATTGTTGCACGCCTGAGTCAAACTTTGGTTCAGAAGACTACAAAATGAGTTCTTAATACTATTCAAAAAGAACAATATTTCCTTTAAGGGGGCAATTATCAAATTGTCTGGCTAGTGGTGAAATTCACGAGCACTTCGTACCTGCACAACTTGTACCTAATTTTCATGTGTACTTTCCAGCTGAAGATTGTCAATTGGTACCCAGTACCTGCAGACTTATTGTTTACTTTATCTCTAAGTAAAATTCTTATGAAAAATAATGCATGCAAATTTGAAAATACATTCTAGGGTATTATTTTTCAATTCTGCCTAAACCATGGTCCCGGGAACACCTCCCTTCAAAACAGCTAAATTGTACTTGCAATTGAACTCTGTTCTTACTTTTCCCAGACCGAGCAAGGTAATTTTTGGACAGCAAATTTATCAGAGTAAATTGCTTTGAAAAGTATCCTGCACAGTTTCAGAATATTTTATTGTTTTTCTTCAATTGATTTAATGGAGAAAAATTGGTTGACTTCCTTTCAATTTCTAAATTTAGAAACTTTATTGTAGTCACTATGAAAGTTTATTTGCTCTGCGGGTTTTTGTAGAAACAGCTAGGCCAGGCCAAAACAGAATAACTATGAGTTGAACTTTCAACAAGCATCATGAAGCCAATTTCACTGCACTGATGTTGTAAATGTACAGGACTATATCTGTCCAATTTGACTTATAAATGGAGAATGATGCCTGGTAGAACAAGGAATCATAATAGTCTATTTAAGGTTACTCCAATGGAGACCATAAATAGGGTGCTATCAATAAAAACTGAAGCTCCACTGAATAACGGTTCATAAATGACACAGGTCAGTCGCAACAGTGGGCCTTTTTTCAATTTTGCAAAGTCTAGAAGGGGATATATCACTGGGGGGACAGAGGTAGAGAAGCTTACAAGCTAATGCCTTGGGGGATGTTAAGTTTGCTATTTTGGCAGTTCTCTGATTTTTGAAGCAAAAGTCAATGAAAAACAATAGAATTTCAGAGTGTTTTGTTTTAAACAAAATAAAATGTGGTTATTGTGTTGTGTTTTTCATCTTGTTTAAAACCAAATGTACATCCCTAGGCTTTTGGCTTTAATCAGGAGCCATAAAGTGAGCCTCTTTTGTTCTGCTTATGCTAAGACTGCCTTCCATTCATCAGAGGTTGTTAGAAAAGAGATGTAAATGTTATCCTGTTTTCATATTGATGGTTTAAATGAGCTCAGAAAATGGTAATCATTTTAGGTTAAGTATTCAGTAGGATGCCTAAACAGGGAGTTACATGAATAGTTGTGGGTGGATAAACTATGCAGCAAATTTTATGCTGTGAATTTTTAAAGCTATGCTACATGATCCAGGTAGCTTTTAAAATCTGCCTATGCTCCTATAAAAAATATATGTACATAGCATAGTTTTATCTCAGGATAATGTCTCCAAATGAGTTTATTTTGTGCATTCCTTAACAGGAGTGAACCTCACTAATAAGACAGGGTATGTTGAGTATGATCTAAATCTCTCAAGTTCACTGCTAATGCCCTTCTTAATACTGAAGTTCATATAATATTTTATGCAAAGGCAACATGTCTAGATAGATGTGCCTGTAAATTATTTTTAATTAGGCCAGTGAGATCCCATACAATTGGGAATATACCTTTATCTTTCTGCTACAATGTCTTGGTCTCTAATTGCATCATTAGATACATGAGGATCTTCTCTCCCTCATACTGTCCACAGACTAGTCACTTTGTAATAAACATCTATCATCAGCAATGTTGTTTTTGTGCTTTTCTCCTTTACCACTGTATTTCGATTTCTTGCATAAAGCTTTTTGTCAGTTGGGATGGAGATGTCTCAGGTGATTACAAATTCTTTATTCTCTACAGTTCTCTCAGTGTAATGATTCCAGTGCTTTTCTGATACAATGATGTTATAATGTTTACATAATTTCCATTGGATGAGAAGTGCCTTCTATATACAGGTCATCTGATATCAATTTTTGACATCCAGCAACAAGGTGTGCAATTGTTTCTAGGTCTGTTTTACAGACTCAGCATTTATCAGTTTTCCAATATTTTCTGTGCTAGGTGTAAAACATTTATGGTCAAATTTTCAAAGGCCCATGCACGAAAAACCTGGGGTTTACTTGTCTGGCCGGGCCTTGCGTGCATTTTCAAACGGTATCGGCCACGCGCATAAACCCCGGTACGCGCACAAGTGCCAGGCCTCTTCAAAGGGTCTGGGTGGGGGGCAGCCCAGGACAGTGCCACTGTACGCTGTCCCAGGGAAGCGCGTGCCGTCAGCGTAAATTGCTTCTGATCCTGAGGATCGGTAAGTAAAAAAATAAAAAAATTAGGGGCAGCTCAATAGGCATTAGGGGTCAGGGTGGAGAGGGGAAAGGGAAGAAAGGTTAGGTAGAGGGAGTAGGGAAGTTCCCTCCCAGTCCGCTCCTTAATTGGAGAGGACTGGAGGGAACTGGAGGAGGCCTGATTGCGTCGCCGCACTTACACTTTAAAAAATTGCCTCCCCCCCCCCGCGTGCGCCGCCTGTACATGTGGATTTTAACATGTGCGCACTGGCGCATGCATGTTATAAAATCTGTGCGACCATGTGCACGTGAGGCCAGGGCCAGGTGTGAATTGTGCAAAGAGGTGGCACCAGGGCCAGATGTGCTCTCTCTCTCTCCCTCTTTCTCACACACACACACACACATATACCTGAATCAAAGCCATGTGGTTGCCCTTGTCTCAGGGTAAGCAGCTCCAGCAAATACTGTTCTTCTCTGTTTATTCCAAGGGCTGGAGGACGAGGGCGATATATAATCCATGTCATTACTGAATGTTCTGTTTCCTCATGGGAGCCTGAATTGATATACACTGCCAGCTCTGCTCCTCTTTTTTAGGTCCCAGAAAAAAGGTGGCAGAATGCCATTTTGGGTTGTTGTGCCAGAAATTAAGCCCCCATTAATGAACACAAAAAGAGGTTGAATTGGCACAAGTTTGAAAGTTGTGAACAGTAGTGCCATTCATCAAGGTCAGGGTTGAAGCCTTGACATAACACTACTGTGCACAGTTTTCAAATTTGTGCTAATTCAAAACCTTTTTTGTGTCTGTTCTTTGATCTGAAGTTTCTGCTTCAGTATCACTCCTTCCCCTTCTGTTTTGCCATACAGGAGAAGAGGTGGCAGGGAGAGGAAACGAGGGAAGTGGCTAGATTAGGGAGCAGAGTGGTTGTTCTCTTCTCTATGTGCTCCAGGCTCATTCCCTCCTATTTTCTTCCCTGCAGGCTGCCTGGAGAGGAGGGCTGGAGCAGAATATGTCCACTGCTCTGCCTCTTAAGACTGAAAAGAAGTGCCGGGATTGAGTTCCTAGTCATTCCCCCACAAATTAAGCCCTGCTTTTGCCAACTGATTTTCCTTGTCTGCTGGTCAGATTTTTTTAAGAGAATTTTTTTTTTTTGCAACTTCTGCTGTCTCTTTCTCATCATGTGCTGGTAAATTCCTTCCACTTACTAAAACAATTGCCCATGCTTAAGGATGGAGATTGATTTTAAACATTAGATATTTGCTAAAACATTTGGGGAACTTTGTGATTTAGTTAGACTAGGTAAGATTCAGGTAGGAAGTGCTCTGTTTCTATTGACTATTGTCTTTTGTATCTTGTTTGTTTTATGATATCTCATTTTATGGTTTATGTAATTTGCTGTTGGAATGTTTTGTTATTTTTTGTTATTTTTATGTTGTATTTGATTGAATGTTATGGAAGTATTACTTTTACCTGCTTAGAAATTGTGATAGTCGGGATACAAATCTTTTATAATAAATAAAGCAAATACTTTCTTACTTCAACACTTTTTGAGTATTAGCATCTGTTGATGTTGTTAGGTATACTTGAAGCATATAATAGCAATTCTTTAAGAACATAAGAAATTGCCATACTGGGTCAGACCAAGGGTCCATCAAGCCCAGCATCCTGTTTCTAACAGAGGCCAAACCAGGCCACAAGAACCTGGCAAGTACCCAAACACCAAGAAGATCCCATGCTACTGATGCTAGTAATTGCACACAAAAAAACGTATCCAATACAACTTATAATAATGATTTAAGGGACCTTCTTTGATATCTTTTAGAGCCTCTTGAGGCTCTAAAATATATCAAAATGAGGGGATGATTTGAAGGTCCCTTAAATCATTATTATAAGTTGTGGTTGATAGGTTTTTTTGTGTGCAATTGTCAAATCGTATTGCCCACTCAGGCTTTTTTTTTCTATATTACTGATGCTACTAATAGCAGAGGCCATTCCCTAAGTCAATTTGATTAATATTAAACTCCTTTAATGCCTTAGGCTTTGAATATCAATACACCTACACACAAAGCAGGTCACTCCCTTGACTTGATATTTGTCAATGCCCGCATACACGTCCCTAATCCCCCATCATGCACACCTGTTCCATGGTCCGACCATTCACTCATAAAAGTTCACATATCCATAAAGCCTTCTACAACAACTCCCCCCAAACACAGTAATACTATTCATTCAGAAAACCCTGCAGTAAACATGACTTAACCGCCGCAATCAACAATGCCCTCCACATCATAGACCTAACAAACCCCGACACAGCTCTTTCTTCCTGGACCACCCTCACAAATAACATTGCCAATAATCTCTGCCCCCTCTCATCTAAAGAAATAAATCTCTCTCACAACACAACAAAACCTGGTATACCCCCGAATTGAAACAACTCAAACACGAACTCAGACTGAAAGAAAGAAATTGGCGCAAAGACCTCTCCCCCAGACAATTAGCTTCATACAAATCCTCCTTATCCACCTACAGAACCTCCATCCTCAAGACAAAGCGCGACTACTATGCAGTTAAAATTCACAACTACCAATATAACCCTAAAGCCTTATTCACATACGTAGCAGACCTCACCAAAATGTCATCCCATATCCAACCTTCCCTTTCTGGCAAAAATCATGGAAAAAGTCGTTAACACACAACTATCAGAACACTTAGAATCCCATAACATCTTATCCTCCTCCCAATTTTGTTTCCGGAAATTCTTCAGTATGGAAACACTCCTACTCTCATTCACAGACACCGTCCTTAAAGGACTAGACCATGGTCAATCGTACATTCTGGCCTTACTTGACATCTCCTCCGCCTTCGATACTGTTAATCACAATATCTTAATCAGCCTCCTCTCAGAAATCGGTATCGTAGGAACAGCCCTACAATGGTTCAAATCCTATCTAGGGAACATACACTACATAGTCAGAATTGGAGACACAATATCCACCCCCACCCAACTCACCCAAGGTATCCCCCAAGGATCCTCCCTCTCATGCACACTATTTAACATATATCTACTTCCCCTATGCTAACTCCTCTCAGATCTTGGCCTCCCTCACTTTATCTACGCAGATGATGTTCAAATCCTCATCCCTATCCAAGAATCCCTCTCCAAGTCTTTCAAGATCTGGGAAAACTGCCTCAGCGCGATAAATCAACTACTAAGCAACCTTTACCTTGCGTTGAACACTGCAAAAACTGAAATCATCATCATTTCAACATCTAATAACACTGTGCCCTTCCCTAGCAACAATCACACACACACCCCCCCCCCCCCGACCTCATTCCAAGAAAATGTTTGTAGTCTCGGTGTCACCCTTGATAACCAACTTAGCTTAAAAACAATTATCAACACAACCTTAAGGGACTCCTACTTCAAACTCCATGTCCTTAAAAAACTTAAACCTCTTCTCCATTTCAATGACTTCCGCACAGTCCTTCAGGCCACTATCTTCTCAAAAATTGACTACTGTAATTTCCTACTACTTGGTCTCCCTGATTCCACCATCAAACCTCTTCAAATGCTGCAAAATGCCGCAGCCAGAATACTAACTAACACCCGCAAATCGGATCACATCACCCCCATCTTCAAGGAACTCCACTGGCTCCCGATATCCTCCCGCATACATTACAAAAATCTCTCTATTATACACAAAATCATTCACAACTGCAATATACACTGGCTTGGCAATTCCCTCCACCTCCACTCATCCAATCGCCCCACTAGAATAGCATACAAAGGTACCCTTCACACCTCTTCCCCCAAGACTTACCGCTTGCTCTCCATGAAAGAGCGAGCCCTCTCAATTGCAGGACCCACCCTCTGGAATTCCATGCCGCCAGACCTTCATCTTGAGCCATGCACACAAAAATTAAAAAAAAACTAAAGACCTGGCTTTTTAAGCAGGCCTTCCCGGAATAAAAACTTAAATTTAATATTATCCCCATCAATTCCCCACCTTCCCTCAAAATCAGCCTTTTAAAATCTAAATCACTACAAATTCTCCTGATCTATGCCCTCCCCCCCCCCCCAGGCGTTCTCAACAAGGATCCCTGCCCCCTTATCAAAATCATATCGACCTGCATCAACTCCAATCATCCTACCATCATCTTAGGAGATTTAAATCTCCACATTGACAAATCTCCCCTCCCCCCATCATGTGAACTCCTCCTCAACACACTAACTGCTATGGGATTCAATCAAATAATCAACTCCCCCACTCAGAAACCAGGTCACATTCTGGATCTGATATTCATCAACAACAAAGTAACACTCAACACCTCCTCCCCCTTCTACCACCACCGTCCCCTGGTCAGACCACAAGTTGATACAAACCAAACTCCAAGTGGACTACTCCCATATCCACACCTGCAAAGACAAAAAATTCATTGAATTCACCAAAACATGCTCTAGCGAAGCCCTTGAAGAAATCTTGCTCGAAGCCCTAAAACAACTGAACACATCAGACACCATAACTGCAGTTAACTCATGGACCACAATCAACACAGAAACAGCAAAAAACATATGCCCAACTATCAAAAAAGAAATAAAAACCTCAGCCAAACACAAAGCACCTTGCTATAACCAAGATCTAAAAAACAAAAAATGCCTCTTAAGGCATGCAGAAAAAGCCTGGAGAAAAATCCCTACAAACCAGCTACGTGACCGATACAGGATATTGCTCTACATATATACAATGGACATAAACACAGCCAAACAGAATTGCTATACTAAAAGAATTCATGACTACCAATACAATCCAAGAGTCCTATTCAACTATGTCACCCAACTGACTCGACCCATCAGCAACACTCTCCGAAGTGATACCCCAGCAATAACAAGTCAAGAATTTGCCCAATACCTTAAAGACAGAACATCGGAACTAAGCACAAAAAACCCACCTGCCAACCTTGAACCCCCTACACCATCACCCAATTCTACACCAAAATGGACACAATTTGATACCGTTGCCTCCTCTGAGGTGGAAACTATCGTTCAGTAGATCAACCCTGCGGCACACCCACTTGACCCCATTACAACAAAAACTCTCAAACTAATCCCGAACTGCCTAGCAAGACCCATCAAGAACATTGTCAACCTTTCCCTTGAACAAGGTCTCCTCCCAGAGCCCCTTAAATGTGCTGTGGTAAAACCTATTCTAAAAAAACCACAACTCGACCCAGCCATCCTATCCAATTACCATCCCATCTCGAACCTGCCTTTCCTAGCCAAGGTTATAGAAAAAACAGTTAACCACCAACTTTCAGAATTCCTAGAAAACCAAAATATACTTGTCCCTGCTCAACACGGTTTCAAGAAAGGTCACATCGGGCGTGTTGAGAATTGAGGCGTTGGGCTCAGCACAAGAATTCCAGGTTCTTGTGGTCCGTATAGACGATCACAGGGTGTTGGGCCCCCTCCAGCCACTGGTGCCACTCCTCCAGCGCAAGCTTGATGACCAGGAGCTCCTTATCACCAATACTGTAATTTCTCTCCGGTGGAGAGAATTTTCGAGAAAAGTAGGAACATGTTAGGGGTTTGCCCTTAGTGGATAACTGGCTCAGGTCAGCCCCTACCGCAAGATCAGATGTGTCTACCTCTACGATAAACTGATGCTTCGGATCTGGATGGTGGAGACAGACATCAAGAAGAAAGGCTTCCTTCAGCCTCTAGAAGGCACTTTTCGCAGTTGGGGACCAGTTCTTAGCATCGGCACCCTTCCTGGTAAGGGCCATAAGTGATGCCACCATCCGGGACTAATTGGGTATGAACTGGCGATAGAAATTAGCGAAGCCAAGGAAGCGTTGTTGCGCCTTGACCCCTACCGGCTGTGGCCAATCCCGAATGGCCGCCACCTTATCAGGGTCCATGTGGAAGCCCGTGGATGAGACTATGTATCCGAGGAAGGACAAGGATTCGTGCTCGAACTGGCACTTCTCTAACTTGGCAAGGAGACAATTGTCCTGAAGTTTCTGTAGCACTTGCCGCACTTGTACGTGGTGCATGGACAAGTCTTTAGAATAAACCAGTACATTGTCGAGGTACATTATGACAGAGGTATGCAACATATCCCTTAAGACCTCATTCATAAGGTTTAGAAAGACTGCAGGGGTGTTGCATAAGCCAAAGGGCATGACCAAGTATTCGTAGTGCCCATCTCTAGTATTGGACGCGGTCTTCCATTCGTCGCCGGGTCGTATCTGTACCAAATTATACGCACTCCGGAGGTCCAGCTTGGTAAAGACATTAGCTCCTTGGAGCCAGTCTAGTAATTCAGGAATCAGAGGCAAAGGGTACCTGTCTCGCCGTGTGATAGCATTAAGGCCGCAGTAGTCATTGCAGAGTCGGAGTGACCCTCCTTCTTGGCAACAAAGAAGAACCCGGCCCCGGCGGGGGAATTAGAGGACCGAATGAAGCCTCTCTCCAAATTCTCCTGGATGTATGAAGACATGGTTCTGGTTTCCGGGAGCGATAAGAGGTAAACCCACCCCCTGGGAGGCGTAGTGCCAGAGATCAGGTTTATGACACAGTCAAAGGGCCGGTATTCAGGGAGGAGTTCAGCTTTCTCCTTAGAGAAGACATCTACATAATCGTGATACTGTGACAGGAGTGCCATGGGCGAAGTCAGAAGAGGCACACTGGGATGAGGAATAGTTGCCAGGCAGGAGTCAAAACAAGACGGGCTCCAGGATGCGATCTGGAGAGTATCCCAGTGTATAACTGGAGAATGTTTCTGAAGCCAGGGCAAGCCCAAGATGATTGGGTGGATGGACCTCTCCAGTATGAGGAGTGAGATTTCTTTCACGTGTAGGAGGCCAGGGCGTAAAATCAAGGAGAGTACCATGAATAGAAGATACCCGGATGGGAGGAACTCGGGGTTGGACCACAATCTGCAGCTGCCAGACAAGGTCTGCGAGGATGAAATTCCCTCCTGCTCCGGAGTGACCAAAGCCAGCGAATCAAAAGTACCCCCGGGGTAGACGAAGGTAACCGGTACGGTGCATGAGGAGCCGGAAGTTGTATTACCTAGGGTCAGCTCCCCAATGATCCCTAGGTTCTGGCGTTTCCCGGCCACACATCACATTGAGCTAGGAAGTGCCCCTTGCTGCCGGAATATAAGCACAGGCCTTGAGTGCAGTGACGTCTTCTCTCCTCCTGCGAGATCGGACCTCGTCGCAATTGCATGGACTCAACCCCCTTGGTCTCCAGCAGAGGCAGAGGAGGAGGGCACCGGTCGGGGAAATGTAGACCCCGAGTTACTGGGTCTGCGACCGGACTTCCCCTCACGAGAGCGGTGTTGGATTCAGCGGTCAGCCTGCCCTGCCAGATCAATCAGGCTATTCAGATCATCCGGAAGGTCCCTTGCAGCTAACTCGTCTTGGAGACATGAAGACATACCTTCTAAGAATATGCCGTGAAGGCTGTCATCCTTTCAGTCTAGCTCGGCGGCCAAGGTATGGAATTCCACCGCGTACTCGGCAAGGGACCGAGTGCCTTGGCGTAGTTGGAGTAACTCGGCGGCGGCAGTGGGTCTGCGAGCAGGCTCGTCAAAGATATGTCGGAAGGCCGAGATAAACTGTTCCAGGTTCCCAAGAATGGGATCTTTATGCTCCCATAACAGAGAGGCCCAGGCCAGGGGCTTCCCGTCTAGCAAAGAGATGATATAACTGGTTTTTACCAGATCCAACGGAAACTGGGAATGCAGCAGAGTGAAACGGATGTAGCACTGATTGAGGAATCCGCGGCACTGCTTTGCTTCCCCCGAGTACTGTGAAGGTGCCGGCAGTTGTGTGGGCATTGCCAGTCCGGGATTGGCCGAGGCAACTAGCGCAGGAGGTACAAGTGCAGGTGCTCCGTCCATACGATTGGCCAGTCTCTCTACTGTCGCCATCAGGGCATCAAGGCAGATTTGCTGTTGCTGTAGATACTGGGCAATTCCGGGGATGGTCTTTAAGGCCGCCATGTCCACCGGGTCCATGGCCTTGCAAACTGTTGGATTCGTGGAACCTTGAGCTGGCTGGGACGGATGTGGGAAGGCCCACAGTGGAGGTCGGAGCCGGGAGGCGGCACAGCACAGGAGACCAGATGAATTTTCACCACTGGAAGCCCGAAGTCCCCCCAAGAGGAGCCTGTGAGGACCCAAGCCGCTTGAACTTACGTGCGGTCTCCTGCGGATGAGTATCAGCAGCAGAGTCCCGGAGTCTCGAAGAGAAAAGAAGCCGGAACCAGGAGGCCGACAGACTTCACTACTGGAAGCCCGCGGTCCCCCCGAGAGGAGCCCGTGAGGACCCGAGCCGCTTGGACTTAGGCGAGGCCTCCTGGACGGTGCGGAACAGGATACCTGAGGTCAAGACAGGGTCAGAGCCAGTGGACGAACCGAGGTCAGAAGCTAAAGTCAGAAGCCGAAGTCAGTACCAGGAACAGCAACTAGACAACTCTGAAACAGAGAGAACCTCGTTGCAAAGCAAGGAGACGCTTGTCAAGCCAGTTTACGTATTGGCATCCCTCGCCGAGGGGATGCCGTGAAGAAGCCAGCCAGCCAGCCTGACCAGGCCTAAACGATGCTGCTGCTGCTGCTGCGAGACATCCTGGGGTAGGTGGGGACCGACCCGCGGACCTCCGCGGGTCCGGCGCACAACATACACTAACTGCACTAACCACATCCTCTGGCAAGAAATTCCAGAGCTTTATTGTGCGTTGAGTGAAAAAATAATTTTCTCCGATTAGTCTTAAATGTGCTACTTGTTAACTTCATGGAATGCCCCCTAATCCTTCTATTATTTGAAAGTGTAAATAACCGAGTCACATCTACTCATTCAAGACCTCTCATGATCTTAAAGACCTCTATCATATCCCCCCTCAGCTATCTCTTTTACAAGCTGAACAGCCCTAACCTCTTCAGCCTTTCCTCATAGGGGAGCTGTTCCATCCACTTTATTATTTTGGTCGCCCTTCTTGGTACCTTCTCCATCGCAACTATATCTTTTTTTAGATGCGGCGACCACAGTTGTACACAGTATTCAAGGTGCGGTCTTACCATGGAGCGATATAGAGGCATTATGACATTTTCTGTTTTATTAACCATTCCCTTCCTAATAATTTCTAACATTCTGTTTGTTTTTTGACTGCTGCAGCACACTTAGCCGAAGATTTTAAAGAATTATCCACTCTGTTGCCTAGATCTTTTTCCTGGGTGGTAGCTCCTAATATGGAACCTATCATCGTGTAACTACAGCATGGGTTATTTTTCCCTATATGCAACACCTTGCACTTGTCCACATTAAATTTCATCTGCCATTTGGATGCCCATTCTTCCAGTCTTGCAAGGTCCTCCTGTAATGTATCACAGTCCGCTTGTGATTTAACTACTCTGAATAATTTTGTATCTTCCGCAAATTTAATAACCTCACTCGTCGTATTCCTTTCCAGATCATTTATATATATATATATTGAAAAACACTGGTCCAAGTACAGATCCCTGAGGCACTCCACTGTTTACCCTTTTCCACTGAGAAAATTGAGCATTTAATCTTACTCTGTTTCCTGTCTTTTAACCAGTTTGTAATCCACAACAGGACATCGCCTCCTATCCCATGACATTTTAGTTTTCTTAGAAGCCTCTCATGAAGGACTTTGTCAAACACCTTCTGAAAATCCAAATACACTACATCTACCGGTTCACCTTTATCCACATGTTTATTAATCCCTTCAAAAACATAAAGCAGATTTGTTAGGCAAGACTTCCCTTGGGTAAATCCATGTTGACTGCGTCCCATTAAACCATGTCTTTCTATATGCTCTACGATTTTGATCTTGAGAATAGTTTCCACTATTTTTCCCAGCACTGAAGTCAGGGTCACTGGTCTATAGTTACCCAATTGCCCCTGGAGCCTTTTTTAAATATTGGGGTTACATTGGCCACCCTCCAGTCTTCAGGTACAATGGATGATTTTAATGATAGGTTACAAATTTTAACTAATAGATCAGAAATTTCATTTTTGAGTTCCTTCAGAACCCTAGGATGCATACCATCCGGTCCAGGTGATTTGCTACTCTTTAGTTTGTCAATCTGGCCTACTACATCTTCCAGGTTCACAGTGATTTCATTCAGTTCATCTGACTCATCACCCCTGAAAACCATCTCCGGAACTGGTATCTCCCCAACATCCTCTTTAGTAAACACAGAAGCAAAGAATTCATTTAGTCTTTCTGCAATGGCCTTATCTTCCCTAAGAGCCCCTTTAACCCCTCGGTCATCTAATGGTCCAACCGACTCCCTCACAGGTTTCTTTCTTCGGATATATTTAAAAAAGTTTTTATTATGAGTTTTTGCCTCTATGGCCAACTTCATTTCAAATTCTCTCTTCGCCTGTCTTATCAATGTTTTACACTTAGCTTGACAATGCATATATTTTATCCTATTTTCCTCAGATGGATCCATCTTCCAATTTTTGAAGGATTTTTTTTGGCTAAAATAGCCTCTTTCACCTCACCTTTTAACCATTCCGGTAATCGTTTTGCCTTCCTTCCACCTTTCTTAATGTGTGGAATACATATGGACTGTGCCTCTAGGATTGTATTTTTAAACATTGTCCATGCCTGTTGAAGACTTTTAACCTTTGCAGGTGCACCTTTCAGTTTTTTTCTAACTATTTTCCTCATTTTATCAAAGTTTTCCTTTTGAAAGTTTAGTGTTAGAGCTGCAGATTTACTTATTGTCCCCCTTCCAGTTATTAGTTTAAATTTGATCATGTTATGATCACTGTTGCCAAGTGGCCCCACCACCCTTACCTCTCTCACCAAATCCTGTGTTCCACTAAGAATTAAATCTAAAATAGCTCCCTCTCTTGTTGGTTCCTGAACCAATTTCTCCATGAAGCAGTTATTTATTACATCCAGGAACGTTATGTCTCTAGCAAGTCCTGATGTTACATTTACCCAGTCAATATTGGGGTAATTGAAATCTCCCATTATTACTGCACTTCCAAATTGGTTAGCTTCCCTGATTTCTCTTAGCATTTCATCATCTGTCTGTCCATTTTGTCCAGGTGGATGGTGGTATACTCCTATCACTATACTCTTAGCCAATACACAGGGGATTTGTACCCATATAGATTCTACTGAGCATTTAGTCTCTTGTATGATTTTTATCCTGTTGGACTCTATACCCTCCCAGACATAAAGTGCCACACCCCCACCAAGTTGATCCTCCCTATCACTGCGATATAATTTGTACCCTGATATAGCACTGTCCCATTGGTTATCCTCCTTCCACCAAGTCTCTGTGATACCAATTATGACAATCTCATCATTTGCTATTATACACTCTAACTCTCCCATCTTACTTCTTAGACTTCTGGCATTGGCCTACAGACATTTCAAAGTGTGTTTTTTGTTTGTATTAACAACCTGCTTTTCAGTTGTTAGGGATAATTCGGAAATCATTAGCTTCGGTGATTTTTTACATATAGGCACATGGACTATGTTTGCTTTTAAAGGAACCTCAGTTGGGATGCCCTAACTCTCCTGTTTCATTAGTATCCTTCAAGGATACATTTCTCTGAACCATGCACTGCTGAGTGACTGTCGGCTTTCCCCTTGTTCTAGTTTAAAAGCTGCTCTATCTTCTTTTTGAAAGTTAGTGCCAGCAGCTTGGTTCCACTCTGGTTAAGTGGAGCCCATCCTTTCGGAAAAGTCTTCCCTTTTCCCAAAAGTTTCCCCAGTTCCTTACAAAGCTGAGTCCCTCTTCCCTGCACCATCGTCTCATCCAATCATTGAAACTCTGGAGCTCTGCCTGCCTCTGGGGACCTGCTTGTGGAACAGGAAACATTTCAGAGAATGCCACCCTGGAGGTTCTGGATTTCAGCTTCCTACCTAAAATCCTAAATTTGGCTTCCAGAACCTCTCTCCCACATTTTCCTATGTCGTTGGTGCCTACATGTACCACGACAGCCGGCTCCTCCCCAGCTATGTCTATAATCCTATCTAGGTGACGCGTGAGGTCTGTGTGAAATGCATTTTGTTTCTTCATTGATGGAGGCAGTTTTAGACTGTACGTCAGATTCCCTAATCGCCGAAGGATAGCAAAGGGTCCAACATAGCGAGGTGCAAAACGTGCTGAAGGAAGTTTAAGTTGAAAGTACTTGGTACTTAACCAGTCTTTGTCTCCAGGCTGAAATTGTGGTGCCTTCTGATGATGAGCATCATAGGTTCTTTTTGCCTTTTGTCCTGCTTTGAGGAGAAGCTCCTTTGTTTGTCTCCACAGTTGGGATAGCTCTGCTGTGGTAACCTGGGCAGCAGGAGAGGCCACTGACAATGGAATTGGCGGAGGAGGCAGTGGTTGTCGACCATAGATGAGCTGGAAGGGAGAAGACCCCATCAAGGTAGCAGGATGCGAGTTGATGGCAAATTCTGCCCAAGGCAGTAATTCAGACCAGTCGTTCTGTCTAGAATTGACATAGGATCTCAGAAATTGTTTCAGTGTTCTAGTCATCCTCTCAGTCTGACCGTTAGACTGAGGATGGTAGGCAGAGGTTAAGTCCAAGGTGATGTCAAACTTTTTTTTTTTTTAATTTTGTTTATTAAACATACAAACATTGATCCCACAAGGGCAAAATTAGTACAGAATAAAGAAGTTTGGAAAATAATACTTACATTGAATGCAAAAGATAAACACTTTTCCTTATCATTAAAACTAATATGAAATAATCAGTAAGAGGCAACCAACAGTCGCTGAACTAACCTACCCAAGTGTGGGATGAGGAAACATCAAAAGTGAAATATACAATTTATTTAACTTTTAAGAACAAAAGAAAAAGAGAGAAAAGAAAAAAGAAAAAAAAAGAAGAAGAAGAGATGAGAGGAAGAAAAGGGAAAGGAAGAGTAAGAGAAATTGGGAAAAGGGCAGAGAGAATAATGGGAGTAGGGGGAAAAAGTAAAGTGTGCAAAAGGTTAAGTAGTAAAAATTGCAATGACAACTATCATTAGTTACAATGTATAAGATACATAGTCCTCAAGAGGCTTCCAAACCTGTGCCCAGGAGGCCAGTCTATGGAATTTAATAGCCATGGATTTTTCATATTTATAATACATACAGGTAGAGTTCCACCATAAAGAATATGATAGCAGGTCACTACGCTTCCAGTTAGACATAATATTGTGAAGTGCAACCGCAATTAGGAAATCCATTAACTTCCTGTGAGGAACGGACATGGAGATGGAAGGGTTGGCTCCCCTAAGAAATATTAATGAAAAGGTCAAAGGGTGTGCAAGCGATAAAATAGAAGAAATAGTATGCCAGACTTGTTGCCAAAATGTATGAATATAAGGGCATGCAAAAACCATGTGTTCTAAAGTTGCTTTGCTCTCGGAGCAAGTCCATCAATTATGAGAGGGAAGGAGGCCCGCACGGTGCAACTTCCATGGGGTCCACAGGGCTCTATGCATAAGAAAATAAGACGATTGCGTCAAACTGGAAGATAGCGATATGCGAGTGGAGACAGACCATAAATATTTCCATTCCACATGTGATAAAGTAAAATCCGTTTCTTTAACCCATTTAGGATATAATCTAGTAGTAAGTTTACATGTGGAAGCAGCAATAATTATCTTATACAATCTCGAGGCCAAGTGGCCTTTGAGGCCATGTTCCTGGAATATTTGGAGAAGGTATGGGGAAGTGTTGGCATAATTGGTAGTAATTGGGTTAGAGGAAAGAGCGCTTCGTAGTTGTAGCCAAGCGTAGAACTGACTGTGGGGCAGGCCAAACTTCTCTCGAAGCTTTGAAAAGATTAATATTTTAGAATCTTCTAATACTGAAGATAAAAACCATATCCCCTGTTTTTTGCCAAGTAGGCCAATTGAGAGAGTGTCCATTTATAGTTATCAAAGGGTTGTGCCATAGAGGAGAGAGAGGCTGGAGTTATTCCAGGAACATAGATGCCTCGGACGGGTTGAGTCAAATAGATGGTATGCTTTATGTAGAGAATTTAGTATTGGATTAGTGGCTTGCTTGGGAGACAGCTTCATACCAGGAAGACAGGATAAAGGAAATGGAGATACTAGAGAGCACTCCAATTTTAACCAACGAGGATATTCCCATGAATCCCCCTCTAGAATGAGATGATGATAAGCTTGTTGGAGGATAAATGCTTGATGGTAAGCATAAAAGTTGGGGAAGTTAACTCCTCCATCCGCCTTGTTACGTTTTAATTTGGATAAAGCAATTCCAAAGAAAAGCAGAGAGAATTCTATCCATCTGCTGATAAAATGAGTTGGAAAAAATATGGGAAGCATAGATAGTATATATGTAATTTTAGGGGCCACAACCATTTTGATAGTGTCAAGTTTGCCCCACCATGTGAGATGAAGTGGGGACCAATTAAGAGAGTTCTGATGGATTGCAGGAGTCGGGATTCAGCATGGGTAATAGTTAAATGAGGGTCAGAGAAGAAAAGGACGCCTAGATATTTAAGGCCTTGGGAAACCTTCTTTATAGTAGTATTGGAGAGATCTACCAAGGCCCCCATGGAGTTAAGGGGTAGAAGCTCTGTTTTGTGCCAGTTGATTTTATAACCAGAGAGGGAGGAATAAAGAGTAATTTGACGGAGAAGGTGAGGAAGGGAGGTATCTGGATTGGAAAGGAAAAGCAACACATCATCCGCATAAGCCGATAGTTTATATTTTTCGGAGCCAAGTTCTACACCGGTAACCAAAGAATTTTGACGAATTGCTAAAAGTAGGGGTTCCAAAGCCAGGTTGAAGAGGAGAGGAGAAAGGGGACATCCTTGGCGAGTTCCTCTGTATAGTTTGCAATTATTAATATAAAGGAAAGCAGTTGAAGAATGATAAAGGAGCTTGATCCAGGAAATAAATTTGGGACCAAATCCGAACTTGTGGAGGGTAGAGAAGAGGAATGACCATTCTACACGGTCGAAAGCTTTTTCTGCG
Source organism: Rhinatrema bivittatum (assembly GCF_901001135.1). Lineage (NCBI taxonomy): Eukaryota > Metazoa > Chordata > Amphibia > Gymnophiona > Rhinatrematidae > Rhinatrema > Rhinatrema bivittatum. Next base: position 496,939,064 of record NC_042617.1, read on the forward strand.
TCTAGGGAGACTACTATTGCTGGGTAAGGAGCAGAAAAAACAGTTTCATGGATGTGAAGGAATAATCTAGTGTTATTAGCAATAAGCCTGTTTTTAATAAAACCAGACTGATCTGGATGTATTAATGTGGGTAATATAATGGATAATCTAGTGGCCAAAATTTTGGTAAAAATTTTATAATCCGTATTTAACAAGGATATAGGTCTGTAGTTACTAACTTCCGTCTCATCTCTACCAGGCTTTGGAAGTACTACAAGACAGGCTGTAGAGAAAGAGGAATAGAGGTGTGGTTGAATCGGAGCTGCAGTATAATAGTCCCTCAAATGAGGCATTAGTTCCTTGCTGAAAGCTCTGTAAAAGTCCGTAGTAAATCCGTCGGGTCTGGGAGCTTTTCCAGTAGGAAGAGCTTTAATCGCTGACTCAATTTCTTGTAGAGTGATGGGCTCTTCTAAATCCTTGTATTGTTGGTCAGTGAGTGAGGGATGCGATAGTGTAGAGAGAAAGGATTGGACCTCATCATTTGATGCTTGGACTTCGGTTTGGTATAATGTTGCATAGAAGTCCCTAAAAGCTTGTATAATGTCTGCATCTTGCGTTAGAATTTGATTTGAAACAGATTTTATTGTGGTTATCCGTTTTTTCTCTTCTCGCTTTTTAAGGTACGATGCTAGCAAGTGGCCGCATTTATTATTCTCTGCATAATAGAGAGCGTTGGAATGAAAGGTATGAAGACGTACAGAGGCACTCAGCTGTTGGTTATATTGAAATTTAGCTTTTAGTACAGCATCCAAGGTAGTTTTTGTTGGGTGTTTAATGTGTTCCGCTTCCAATGACGCCACAGATTTTTGGAGATCATTTAAGGCTGCCTTATTCGCTTTCCGTTGATAAGAAGAGTAGCTGATGATTTCTCCTCGAATGGTAGTCTTGAAGGCGTCCCATAGAGTAGAGAACGATATGTCAGGAGTGTTATTTAGAAGAAAATAGTCAGTGATTGCAGCACGAATTGTAGTCATGAAGTTCGGATCTGACAGTAATGAGGAATCAAATCTCCACAGACGATCAGTAATAATGGGAGTGCGTAGTTCACATGTAAGAGTAATTGCTGCATGATCTGAAACCAAGATGGGAGCAATTGAAGCTGAGAGTACACGTGGCATCAAGCTGTGGGAGGTTAGAAAAAAATCAATACGATGGTAGGAGGAGTGAGGAGGAGAGAAGAACGTAAATTCCTTTTCCGTAGGATGTAAGAGGTGCCAAGGGTCAGACAAACCAAATGATGACATAAGATGTTTGAGGGCCTTACAGGATTTAGTGATGGATAGACGGGCAGATTGTTACGATCCCCCCTGTTGCTGTGCTACAGGTGGTATCTCACCTTCCACTGGAGGCCGCTTGGAGGCCGGGGCCTCGCCTGTGTGCCGTCCAGGGTTTGCTCCGGGGCCTGGGAGGCCTGGCTGTTCTTCGGGCCTGCCTGTGGCTTACTTGGCTGCGTTTGGACTTCCTGCTTCGGCCACGCCCTTCTCCCTAGTGGCTGGCCCGCAGCTCTCCATCTCACTTATAGGGCCAGCGAGAAGCAGTCCAGGTAAACTCCTCCCAGGGAGTCTCCCACATCAGCTGTATAAAAGGACTTCCTCTTCAGTTCCAGTGGGCCTTTGGATTGAGTTCTACAGTCGTCTGTACCTCTTCCTCGATCCAGGTCCTCCGTGGTCTTGCTTGCTTTGATGGCTCCTTGTCCTGTCTCTGCCGTGATGTCTGTTCCTGATGTTGCCTGATGTCTGTTCCTGATCCAGTGCCTGATCCAGTTCCCGACTTTCCTTCCTGCTTTAGGCTGCCAGGAGTGCAGCACAACCTGCTTTAGGCTGCCAGGAGTGCAGCAACCTACCCTACCTTGACTGCCAGGAGTGCAGTACCCTCCGCTTCCTCTTCCCTGCACGTGTCCACTCCCGCGATTGTAGGACAGTGTGGTCCGTGACCAGTCCAGCCGTGCTGGCTGTGTAGGGTGCCCTGAGAGACAGTGCCCGTATCCTGCTTCAGCCCTGCCTTGATGTCTTGTTTCAGCCCTGTCTTGGATGTCTGCTTCAACCCCAGTCTGATGTCTTCAGTTCTAAGGACTCTGTCTGCCCTCGCCTCTGTCCGGCCTGCCGCCCTATGCCGTACCCAGCGGCAGGTCCGAAAGGGCTTGGAACAGTCGGAGGACCGTTCATCAATCAACTTCCCAGTGTTGGTTGCTATGGGCGTGCAGGTCCGGCTGAGGGTCAGACTCCGCTCCTTACCCCCTGCTTCTGTTCCTGCCTGCCTCACCATGCCTGCACCGGCTCACCTCCCACGGTGTGGCTCGGGGGCTCCTCCTTGAGTCTTGCCGTGACCCAAGGGCTCACCACCTGCTATGGAGGTGACCGCGCCCTGCGCGCTCGGTAACACAGATGATTTCCTGTCTAACAGAGGGTCCAGAGTTTGATTGAAGTCTCCTCCAAGAATTATTGGGTGCGGATCAGTAGCTAGAAGGTTAGCGAAGGCATCATGAAAAAAGGAGGGAGTGTCCAAATTAGGAGCATATAGATTGAGAATAGTATATACTTCCTTCTGAATAGAGACTTGGATAAGGTTCCACCTTCCTTCTAGGTCTGACAGTTGTCGAATAACTGTAGCCTCAAGTCTCTTGTGAATGAGAATGGCAGTACCACATTTTTTATGTATAGCAGGGCTGAAAAAGACTTGGCCTACCCATTGTTGTTTCAATTTAAGAGATTCAGTAGCCGTCAGATGAGTCTCTTGTAGTAATGCAACATCGGCCTGTAAGGAGTTGATATAGGTGAGAATTTTCTTTCGTTTGATGGGATGAGAGAAGCCTTTAACGTTTAGAGAAACCATGGTGAAAGATGAAATCTGAGCAGCCATATAATTGAGAGATGGATTAAGGATGCATCACAGTCAAAAATTGTGGATGCACACTATTAGGTAATAAAAGAGAAGCAAAAAAAAGAAGGGTAACAGAGAGAAAAGAAAGAAAAAGTAAGAAAGAAAGAAGAAAAAGAGAAAAGCGAGCTAGAATAAAGAGAGAAAGGGAACCGAGTAGGTTCCTATTAACAAAAGCACTAAAAGTGCTAACCTAATAGAACCCTAAAAAAGGGAATTATCAGCAATGGGTCTCTCTAGGCGGACCACTGGCCTTCCCGAGCGTACAACTCCGCTCCGAGCAGAAAGGACTGATTATGGGAAAAAAAGAAAAATAAAAGCCTTGTTAAAAAAAAACAAGGACAGATGAGCATTTCCCAACAAATAGGGATAGATATGCATCAGGGAGATGCAATAGTATACAAAGCACTTTTGAGCCATCTCCGGAAAGACTGTGATCATGGCTTGTGCAGTTTCAAAGGATTGAAGAAATTTATCCAATTCCTGAGGTTGCTGAAACAGTTTTGTTTGATTATGATGAGTGACTCGCATCTGTGCCGGATACATTAATCCATATTTTGCCCCAATATTCTGCAGACGCGGTAGTGCCTTTAGGCCTGTGGGTTGAGGCCAGTCCTAGATACTCTCCAATTTCTTGGGGTCCATTTGAAACCCGTTCTTAGAAACAATGTATCCCAGGAAGGGTACAGACTCCTTATGAAATTCACACTTTTCAAGCTTCGCGTATAGGGGTAGATTTTATAATTTTGCGCGTAGCCGCGCATATCTTATAAAATCCAAGGTCGGCACGCGCAAGGGGGTGCACATTTGTGCAACCTGTGCGCACCGAGCCCAGCGCGCGCTGTCTGCTCCCTCCGAGGCCGCTCCGATTTCAGAGCGGCCTCGGAGGGAACTTTCCTTCACCCTCCCCCCACCTTCCCCTCCCTTCCCCTACCTAACCCACCCCCCTGGCCCTATCTAAACCCCCCCCTTACCTTTGTTGGCAGATTTACGCCTGCTGAAAGCAGATGTAAATCTGCGCGCGCCAGCGGGCTTCTGGCGCACCATCACCCGTCCCGGGGGCTGGTCCAGAGGCCTCGACCACACCCCCAGGCCGGTGCCACACCCCCGGGCCCGCCCCCGAAACGCCATGTCACGCCCCCGAAACGCCACATCATTTACGCAACGCCCCTGACGTGCCCCCGACACGCCCCTTTTACGAAGCCCCGGGATTTACGCGCGTCCCGGGGCTCTGCGCGCACCGGCGGCCTATGCAAAATAGGCGCGCCGGCGCGCGAGGGCCCTGCGCGCGTAAATCCGGCAGGGCATTTAAAATCCGGCCGATAGGTAGTACCCACCCAGGCGTCTCAGGTCCTTCTTAACATCCTCCTGATGAGTTTGCAGATCTTGAGAAAAGATCAATATATCATCAATATATACTACTATGCATTGATAAAGTAAGTCCCGTTCATCATATTTTGAAAGACTTCAGGTGCATTACTTAAACCGAAGAGCATGACAAGATATTCGAAGTGTCCCTCGCGGGTGTTAAAAGCAGTCTTCCATTCGTCTCCTTCACGGATACGTACTAGATTGTAGGCTCCCTTAAGGTCTAATTTGGAGAATATCTTGGCTCCTTGGAGCCTGTCGAACAGTTCAGAATTTAAGGGCAAGGGATACCTGTCCTTGATGGTAATCTCATTCAGACCCCTGTAATCAATGCAGGGGTGTAAGGTGCCATCCTACTTACCTACGAAAAAGAAGCCTGCACCAGCAGGAGATTTGGAGGGTCTGATGAATCCCTTCTGTAGGTTTTCCTGTATGTAGGTAGACATAGCTTTAGTCTCAGCTACTGAAAGAGGATAAACTCTTCCTTTGGGAGGTTCTAAATTAGGCCTCAGATTTATGGCACATTCAAATACTCTGTGTGGTGGAAGTGCATCAGCTGCTTGCTTTGAGAAAACATCCTGGAAGGATGGTCGGCCCCTGTGACATAGTGAGGGCAAAGGCGATCTGCTGCCAGTATTCAAAATGGTGCCGATTGCCTTTGCCCTCACTATGTCACAGGGGCCGACCGTCGGTACCTGTGACATAGTGAGGGCAAAGGCGATCGGCGCCATTTTGAGTACTGGCATCGGACGGCCGGCGTGCAGGAGGTCGCTCCCGGACCCCCGCTGGACTTTTGGCAAATCTTGTGGGGGTCAGGAGGCCCCCCCAGGCTGGCCAAAAGTCCCTGGGGGTCCAACGAGGGTCCCGGAGTGACCTCCTGCACTCCGGCCGTCCGATGCCAGTACTCAAAATGACGCCGATAGCCTTTGCCCATACTATCTCACAGGGGCTACTGGTGCCATTGGTCAGCCCCTGTCACATGGTAGGAGCACAAGATGGCGCCAATGACCATGTGACAGGGGCTGACCAATGGCACTGGTAGCCCCTGTGACAAAGGCTATTGGCGCCATAATGAAACCGGCACCGAGGGTGTGAGTGCAGGGGATGGATCCCAGACCTCCCGCTGGACCACCAGGGAGTTTTGGTAAGTCTTGGGGGGGTTCAGGAGGGTGGGGGGTTTGTTTAAATTTTTATTTAGGTGGCCGTATAATTCGGCGAAGTTTCGTGTATTCGTGGGGAATCGCAATACGTTTTGCTTCCCCACGAATACTACGAATAGTGCAATATACGTTGTGGATCGCCAATATGGCAAAATCGAATGCACACCCCTAGAGCAGAGTATTTGCATCAGCTCTTCTCTTGAGAATCTTTATTTCACTCAGGCTTCCTCTGTCAGGGTCCATGTGTAAAAAAAACCACTTAGGCCTAGTTAGCCTTCTTTTTGACAATGTTGCAATTGACTGTACTAGAAAAAGTGTACTCCAAGTAAAGAGAACAGCAAATATATGTGGCTGCTCTAAAGTTTTCTGAATGATTGTGAGTGTAAAACACCATGTCCCTACATAGTGTTCATGAAGGCCTGCCAACACAGTGTACAGAGCTTACCCTAGCTTGCAGCATTTGGCTTGCTGGCCCTACCTCTTGCATACTGTTCTAGGCCTCACATGTGGGCGACATAGTGGCATTGGTTCTGCTGGGACTTCAGCAGGGCTGGGGACATGGAGGCCACCAGCTATAGAATTCAAATCAAGCACAAGTAACTCAGAAATTTGAATGTACATTTTAAAGGTACAAGTTGTTAGTAAAAAATATTTTTCTCAGAGTACACTTTTAACTATATCATTTCATAGCATATCATTCCGTGTCTTCAGCCACTATGTGCCTGTACATGCACTGTGACACAAGGGCCTGTAAAGACACTGATGTCAGCACTGCATTAGCTGTGGCAAAGCAACAGCAGACATCAAAGTGCTCTTCTAGCAGGTGGCAGTTATAGTCTTTCCTAAAGTTCATGCAAGGATAGTGTCATTCCCACAATGTTTACTAGTCTTACCAAGCCAGCATACCTGTTTGTGGTTGGGTGCAGCCATATACAGATGCACCCTGATCAAGCTACCTAGGATAACTGTCAACTATCATGTCCAGATGTCTGTTGTGGTGTCATGTTGGTTATGTGAGCTTCTCAGGAAGGCTAGACAAGGATGCTGTTCTGACTGTGTGCAAGCAAGATGGGGAATCATATGCTGTCATGCCTTCACCTTGCAATTGTCAAGGTCACATTATAGTTTCTAAGGACTCTAAGAGCACCCATTGACTCTATACGAAACCTTCCCCTCATTTAACCCACCTCAAAGCTGTGTTAGAAGCAGTTAGCCTAGTTGGACAGGTTACAGGTGGCCTTTGTCATGGTTATGGAGATATGACAGTTGATGCACAGCCCTTGGCCCATCCATTTCATGGCTAGTCAGCTTGTGCAGCTGTATGATTGTATGTAGCTAGAAATTATGCAGAGTTGTGTGTTTGAAGCACTAGCTAGTATCTGTTCCACTCCTTATGCTATCTGTGGGCACCCTTAAAGCACATAGGCTGAGGACTCCTGGGATGAGTAACATGCAGAATGGGCAGAGCCCTGGTTGAGTAATCCACTATCAAGTGGCTTAAGTTTAGAGGCCTTTGCTGGTCCAGATGACAGCCCTGACTTGAAGCCCCTAGGAAAGAGTAGCTGTTCTATAGGCTGTGTCTCATGTGGTGTTTGTCACTGTAACAGTTTGTGGTGAGCAAGGCAGGTGTGCTGATAGTATCTCTATCCTCAGCTCAATGAACATAAGAACATAAGAAATTGCCATTCTGGGTCAGACCAAGGGTCCATCAAGCCCAGCATCCTGTTTCCAACAGTAGCCAATCCAGGATACAAGTTCTTGGCAAGTACCCAAACACTTGAGTAGATCCCATGCTACCACTGCCAGCAATAGCAGTGGCATTCCTCAAGTCAAACCAATCAATAGCAGTCAATGGACCTCTCCTCCATGAACCTTTCCAAATCTTTCTTAAACCTACCTACACTAACTTCACTAACCACATCTTCTGGCAACAAATTCCAGAGCTTAATTGTGCATTGAGTGAAAAATAATTTTCTCTGATTAGTTTTAAATGTGCTACTTGCTAACTTCATGGAGTGCCCCCTTGTCCTTCTATTATCTGAAAGAGTAAATAACCGATTTGCATCTACCTGTTCTAGATCTCTCATGATCTTAAAGACCTCTATCATATCCCCCCTCTGCCGTCTCTTCTCCAAGCTGAACATCCCTAACCTCTTTAGCCTTTCCTCATAATAAGAAGATGTTCCATCCTCTTTATCACTTTGGTCACCCTTCTCTGTACCTTCTCCAGTGCAACTGTATCTTTTTTGAGATGCATTGACCAGAATTGTACACAGTACTCAAGGTGCAGCCTCACCATGGAGAGATATAGAGGCACTATGACATTTTCTGTTTTATTCAACATTCCCTTCGTAATAATTCCTAACATTCTGTTTGCTTTTTTGACTGCCGTAGCACACTGAGCTGACAATTACAATGTTTTATCCACTATAATGCCTAGATCTTTTTCCTGGGTGGTAACTCCTAATATGGAACCTAACATTGTGTAACAACAACTGGGTTATTTTTCCTTATATGAAAGACCTTGCACTTGTCCACATTGAATTTCACAAGGTCCTCTTGTAATTTATCTCAATCTTCTTGTGATTTAACTACTCTGAATAATTATCATCCACAAATTTGATTACCTCACTCATTGTATTCCTTTCCAGATCATGTATAAATATATTTAAAGGCACCAGTCCAAATATAGATCCCTGAGGCACTATACTGTTTACCCTTTTCCACTGAGAAAATTGGCCATTTAATCCTTCTCTCTGTTTTCTGTCTTTTAACCAGTTTGTTATCCATGAAAGTATATCGCCTCCTATCCCATGACTTTTTAGTTTTCTGAGAAGCCTCTCATGAAACGCCTTCTGAAAATCCAAATACACATCTACTGGTTCACCTTTATCCACATGTTTATTAACCCCTTCAAAAAAATTAAGCAGATTTAGAAACATAGAAATGATGGCAGAAGAAGACCAAACGGCCCATCCAGTCTGCCCAGCAAGCTTTCACACTTGTTTTTTTTCTCATACGTATCTGTTACTCTTGGCCCTTAGTAACCTTATGGTTCTATTTCCCTTCTACCCCCGCCATTAATGTAGAGAGCAGTGCTGGAACAGCATCTAAGTGAAGTATCTAGCTTAATTGTTTAGGGGTAGTAACCGCTGCAATAAGCAATCTACTCCCATGCTTATTTGTTTACCCAGCCTGTGCAATTCAGTCCTTGTTGGTTGTTGTCTGAATATAAATCCACTTTTCTTCATTCACCCCTGTCATTGAAGCAGAGAGCTATGCTGGATATGCATTGAATGTGAAGTACCAGGCTTAATTGATTCGGGGTAGTAACCGCCATAACAAGCAAGCTACACTCATGCTTATTTGTTTACCCAGACTATGTAATTCAGCAACTGAATTACATAGTCCTTGTTGTTGTTGCCTGAATATAAATCATCTTTTCTTCATTCCCCCCTGCCGTTGAAGCAGAGAGCTACGCTGGATATGCATTGAAAGTGAAGTATCAGGCTTATTTGGTTTGGGGTAGTAACCACCGTAACAAGGAAGCTACTCCCTGCTATGAATGGCATATAAGTTGTAAAATAAAAAAATCTAGGCTAGTCAGTAGGGTATTAAGGGTCGGGGCTAATAACGTAAAACAGAGGCTATTTAGCTAGGGGGGTTTAGGAAGTCCTATCCTTTCCCTGGGCAAACTGGGAATGAACTGGGTAAATTGATAACTGTATCGGGCACGTGTGTCTACTAAAATCCCCCCACTTAACACGGTAGAGACGGCATTTGCATGCACATGCACGCATCTGTATAAAATTGTGCACAAATGTATGCGCGTTCCGCCTATTTTATACCATGTGCACATATACACACGTATGTTATCAAATGGTCACATACATTGGTGTGCAGCAGCACACGCGCATACACATGTGCCTGCGTGGCTGTTTAAAAGTTACCATTCCTAGGAATAGCCACTGCTTATTAATTGAATTAGTAGCATGGGATCTATTTAATGTTTGGGTACTTGCCATGTAACTGGATTGGCCACTGTTGAAAACAGGATACTGGGCTTGATGGCAACTTCTTATGTTCTTATGTTCCTTGAACTCTAACAAAAACTGCCACACTGCTCCTAATGCACTGCATGCCTTTATGCAAGCTGCTAACCAATCCAGGAATCTTCAGAGGAGGTGCCTGACAAGGATCGTCTGCCAACTCCTACCTCCTCACTAAATTCTGTCCCACTGCCTGAAGTAAGGACAAACTGGATAGTGGAGACCAAAGAGGTCTCTACATATTTCTTGTTAGGATGACACCATCTCTGAATAGCTTACACAATCCAGGGGTTACTGAATTTGAACTTAGGATGCCTGAGGAATATTGTTAGTCATAGGCCTGAGATTTTATCAATGGATTATACATTCCTGTTGCAAAAGGGGTCCAAAACAATGGCCACTATAAGATACCATTTATGTGACATTTTCTCATTTTCTTTGGCTGCTTTGCTTTCTTCTTTTATACTATTTTTTTATGTTAGAGCACAATTTTGCTGGTAGATGATTACAAGACTGGGCTATAGGAATGATCCCCTCTTTATGAAAATAGTTTCTTCACAAGGTACTTTTTGTTACCTTTCTTTCTAGTGGCCGGTGATAAAATAAATTATCATGACTTCCTTTAGCTAGATTTGTAATTTCTTCCATAAGAGGAAAAGAAATAGAAATAACATTGATCCTATTGACTGGACGGTAACTTTTAATCAGGTGCGCGGGCGCACCTGCTCGCATGTTCATTGGCCTGAATCCAGGGACTTGGATATTTTATAACATACACACGTATATGTGCACATTATAAAATAGCCTGAATGCATGCACATGTGGGCTCAATTTTAAATGGATGTCTGCTCAGTTTTAAATGGAGGTTTATTAAAATATCCAAGCAAGCACGCAAATCTTAATACTGTATTTTCTTCAGGATGCATGGCAAATCAGGCTAACACCTTTCTTTTATGTCTAAATATGTTTGCTTTCCACTTTGAAAGGAAAATTTATTGATGGTGAAAGTGTGACAAGACTAATGTGCACAGAAATTGTTTTATGTTAACTGTACAAACTATATTTGAGGCTTATTGTACTTTTTTTTTTTTTTTGCTTTTTTACTGAAACTTTCCTTTTCCTCAAAATGTTATATTAAGTACTGAAAAGGACCTAAAATTCATTTCTGTTGTTAGTTACTAACGAAAAATATTGAAGAAAATGAATGCAGGTTCCATCCTGGCCTCTTGTATAACCAGTACCCCCTCTGCTGGCTTTTCAGGCAAATTACTGAAAATATATGTGTTATTGACTGGAAAGAGAATTTGACACTTTTTCCTTCCATACAGTACATCAGTATAATAGAGTGTACATTTTAAAAAATGTAATCAATCAGAAATAGGTTTTAAAAGGTTAGTATATTGTGTTTGCAAATGTATAATATACATAACAGGAAATTGTTTTGTGTGGTGATTATAAAAATCAGTTTCGTTGCATCCCATAGAGGAACAAAACAAAGGTTTATAAATTATAATTAGGCTATGAATAAATTAATATGCAGTGGTCTGCAGTTTTTAATTCTGCTTTGGACATTGGAATGTGAGACATAAAGCATCAGATGGATATTTATTTCATTTATTCTTTCTTAAAATTGTAATATTGCTTTCTTTTTTCACTCTCTGCCTGCTTTATTTATTTTCCCTACTGCTTACTTCCTTTTCTGCAGTCTAGAAGATTTAATTTCTCTTAATTCTATTTTCGAGTAAGTCAAATAAAAAACTCCCAATCAAGACTTATTTCTCTTACTTGGTCATAATGCGTTTTATTCACAGAGTGTCTTCATTTGTTTTGTTTCAGACTGAATAGAAGTCTCCATGACAAAGAAAATCCAGAAATGTCCATTCTAACTATTGACTTGCACAGGGATTCTTTTGTG